>NC_090932.1:339375433-339692993 GCF_040938575.1 Ambystoma mexicanum
ATGTGTTAGACTAGGTACCAGATAATTTCAGCACATTAACCGGGATAGGAATAAACAAGAATAAATCCTGCTTATTCCCGCTGGCAGGGTTAGCGGCAAAGAGTGACGCAGAACTGCCAGTCCTACCCCTTCCGTGGAGCAAGACCTCCTTCAGATAGCTAGGGCTAAATATACACCATGATCCCAAGCAAGAACATGAACACAATACTATAAAGGCAAGAGATGGGTTCATTAAGTCAATGCAATTCTGGGGGAGGTTGCCCTTGTCTGTAGTTGGTAGAGCGGCCCTATTGAAAATGGTAGCACTGCCAAGGTTAATGCATTGCTTTGCCAATATCCCATATAACATACCTAGGAGATTATTTTTAGAATTAGACAAGGAGTGCAGAAGCTTCTTGTGGCAAGGAGGAAGGCATAGAGTTGCACTCAACACATTGCAAAGACCGTACGCACAGAGATGGCTAGAAATACCCAACTTTTAACTGTATTTCCTAGCGTGTCAGTTGTAGTATGTAGTAAACTGAATGAATGACAACCCCTCAGCAGACGAAACACTCCTACAGCCGTCGATGAAACAGTTACACTTGAGAGACCTGGTATGGGTTGCCCCATAGGAGTTGCACCCACAACTAGTGGCATTAGGCATATAAATATGGCAGAGGACCTGTAGAACAATGGGAATCAGGGGACCCAATATCGCCACAGATACCACTGGCGGCATTAATGTCAGATAAATGGGCACTATGGGCTGGAGTGAGGGCACACTGAGAGTCCTGTGTTGTTGCTACAATCGGGGACCTGAAAAGTGAAAACAAGCTGCTAGACCTTATGGAATTGCAAGTGTCTACTGGCATACACAAAGGCCAATTCTTACTACACAGATCCATACTAGGTGCAATAAAGGGACAGTGGCCAACCGCTACCGACGACACAATGGTGCAAAGAAATAGAATCTATAATAAATATCTCTGAAGGGGGACATGCCATATCTAAATTATATGAGGTTCTGATAGAGTGCAATTCGAGGATAGAATTGAAGTGCAAAGCAGGATGGGAAAAAGAATTAGGGAAGTCCGTTGAAGATAAAGAATGGCACAATGTAGTCTTGTATCATAAGAAAGTCTCCAGGAATGCTAGTCTACAGCTGCTCCAATTATATATTACAAGTAACAGATGTTTCCCAAATGCAGGAAGGAAAAAGCAGGTTTGACATATGTTTTGGGAATGCATCATCATACATGAATTCCGGAGGCATATTGCGCATAAAGTGGCACAAGGGGGTATAAACGTAGACCTACAATTCCCAAAGGCATGCATACTGGGGCTTTTCAAGTGAGGTGCCAAACAGAAAGCAATGGAGAAGATCAAAGGCCTCATATATGTGCTGGTCAAACGCAGCATAGCCATGCAATGGAAGCGGACAAAGGTCAGAGTGTTAATAGATGGTGGGAAGATTTGAGAAAATGGTCAACAGCGGAAATGGGGGTGTGGGAGAATGTGATTGGGGAGAAAAAACAAGAACCCGGAGCAGACATACTGCAGTGGATAGCCCTCACAGTGACATTGTTCAATCAGAGCAAGGGCAAAGGCGTTGACTAGACAGTACAAGATGAGGTCGAGGCAAGTGTGTAAAAGACGGTAATAAAAGGTTGGAAGAACCATCTAAAGGCTTTTTGGGGTGGGGAGAGGGATGTTTGGAGTTGAACGAGACCATGATGGGTCAAGAGGTGATGCACAGTTCTTATACTGCAATGGTACCTGTACAATGTTTATAAAAGTTAATACCTTTATTTTAAAGATGTACAGAAACTTTAAGAGATAACAGAAAGAGGGAAAACTGAAAGAAGGAAAAGGTGCTAGCAGTGCTGAAAAAGTAAAGCAGAGTAAAGGAATGTGAAGTGTGCAAGAGGCACGAGAAACAAGCAGACAGGTGCAAGTGTGCACGATAAAGAAAGGAACTGCGTGAGAGGCACGATATAAAGACAAGAAACCAAAGGGAGGTGCAAGTGTGCACAGTAGAGAAAAGGGTGCAAGTGTGCACAGTGCAGGGGCGTTGCTAGGGGGGGGGCTAAGAGGGGTACAGCCCCTGATCTTTTGGTTGTAGCCCCAGATAGAATCTCTGGAGCTACAGCAAAAAGACTAGCTAGCCCCCAGTCCCAACAGTTCTGACATCAGCTTAGCCCCGGGTCTTTTCCAGACCTAGCAACTCCCCTGGCACAGTGAAAAAAAGGAAAGCAACTGAAAGGGAAAGGTTGGAAAGAAACAATGGGTGCAAGTATGCACACTTTAAAGGGGAATGAGTGCCAGAGAGATAAAGCCCAGGAACCAAAGCGAGAGCAAGGAGGTGTGCAGGAAGCACCTGAAGGTGAAAGGTTAAAAAGAAAGAGCAAGGAATAAGGAGAGGGGTTATAGAGGAGGTCCCAAGCACGACCCACACTCCAACCATTTATTTTGAAGTACCAGGAACTTTCACGCCGAAATATGTAAAGTATGATGAGCAAATAAACCAACAGAGAGCGGCAGTGGGGCTCCGTCCAGTACCTTTCAAACTGACAGCACCTATTGAAGTACCAACACCTAAGAAAACCTGGACAGTAAGGTACCCGTTGAGAAAGCCATATCGACAAATGAAACAAAATGAAATATGTCAGAGCACAGTCCCTGAAGAAGCTAAAAAGACACTGAAGGAAGACGAATGGTGACATCACAAGAACCCGGACTGACTTACATATAGAAGGTATGATGACCTGCAAATGACGAAAAGAGATGAAACACCATGGATAAGGGACATCTTGAAACTAAAGGTGAAATAATGATGTCAAATGTTAGAAGCTTATGCCATTAGCACAATGAAGATATTCAGTTAGTTTACACGTGTACATATGCATGGAACCGCAAGAAGCAAAGAATCGTGAGGCTTGCTTATGCTTAGACTGCGGCAAGTGCCACTTATATACAAATCTACCTCAAAAGGAACACTTTATAGAAGCATACTTCTACTATGCACAAGAGCAGAACCGACAAAAGGTTACTTGCGGTCTCAAGAGGAGAGCTTAGCAACAGGAATTCGAGAATTAAGGACAGAGAGAAAACTGAAATAGTGGCTACAATTAATGAAGAGAAGAATAGAGTAACTTATTCTGAAAGGTCAAGATAAGCCATGGAAGGCAGATGGCTGACGAAATTAAATCAAATACACAAATTACAAGGAGAATAAGACGACAGTGTTAGAATCGTGTGACTGAGCGAGCAGAAGGGATGAAACTTTCACACCTACGCATGGATTGGTGCCATGCCCAGACGCCTTAACTTTTCCAGACCAAGAAGCAGGCCAAAATGCAAAGAAATAATTGACACATGACCACTGAAGTGATGATTGATTGTTGCAATAATTGGAGGGAGGCTGGGGGAGCAGACAAACTCCCTGCACCTGGCTGGCTATTCTGCACGCTGCTAGGCTGGTGGAAAAGTATGAGTGGGGTTGTTGCCAACCCAATCATACTGGACCAAGTAATCTAGGGTCCTATAGTTAGTAGAACCAATGAGACATTGTACTTTTAGTGACGTCTACAGTATCCATTTCGAAGGAAGGGCTTGGATGCCCCAACTGACAATGTTTATTCAATGCCCTCACTCTGTTACCATATACAGATATAGTGCCTATATTAAAGTTACCTTCCTATAACCAATAGAATTGCATGCAACATTTTAAGCATTGCATGTCAGTGATGACAAGTTTTTAGTATAAAAGATGTATTTTTTATGAAGTTCGTTAGAGTTGTTGAAGTGAGAAGGAAGATTAAGCGATTGCTGATGGTCATCAACTCCCTGTTTTTTGTGCTCGTCATTAAACGGACTCCCTTTGCCAAACTATTGAGTTGTAGTTATTGATTAGATGCTAGAGTATTAATCTGCATCCCCATCCATCTCACAGGTGCTGCTACTCATCATCTTAAAGTGCTATTGGGCAACCCCCAGCTTTATGGGCCAGTTGGGGTCCTAGTGCACACTTGGTAGCAGAGAGAGGATGGTTTATCGATTATCGATTAGATAAGACACCCATTGGCCGTTGACATAAAGTAACTCTAGGTACTCGGCAATATCACAAGTCCTTTGCCATCTGGCTAAGTATACCAAGGAGCTCCCCGTAGATAGTGGCTAGATTAAATTGTAAAACCTGCAGGTTGAGGTCTGAAGGAACCTGTGTTTTCACCCACATACCCCTTCCCACTTCTACGAGCAGCTGATCGAGTGAAAAACAGGAGAGGCAGTGACGAAGGTGGTGATCCCGAGGATCCAGAGAGGAAAACATGTGAACGGTGAGTGAAAAAGACTAAATGCTTTGGCAAGAAGTTGCATGCCTTAGGAAGGTAACGGAGGGAGGCGGGACAAAAATAACGTCAGAGGTAGAGTAGAATGTATATCTATATAAGGGGAAGGTAATATTGACTCAAGGGTGACCGAGCAATGCATAGACTCCATAGAGGATACCGGGAGGTTACCCGAGCTAGAAAGAGGATACC
The DNA here is from genome assembly GCF_040938575.1 of Ambystoma mexicanum. Lineage (NCBI taxonomy): Eukaryota > Metazoa > Chordata > Amphibia > Caudata > Ambystomatidae > Ambystoma > Ambystoma mexicanum. The sequence continues at coordinate 339,379,957 of NC_090932.1, forward strand.
AGGAGGATACCTGAGCAGAGAGAGGATATGCCCAAATACCTATCCTTTAAAATAGCGGTTAGAAGAAGCCTGCATTCAAAGTCCTGAATAAATTAGGGCGCAATAGGAGACCAAAACGGTTAAAGATGTTTTTGAAAGCAATGGGCTTACATTCCATGTCGGAATAATAATAGGGCTAGGAGATTTGTGTATCCGTCCGGAGTCTGTCACATCTGTCTTGTGTTCTTTTTTCTTTGTCTGATGTCATAGAATACGAAATGTTTTTGGAGGAATTAGCACGAACATTACGTGATTGTTTAACTAAGATATTGTATAATATAAATTGATGGTTGTTGTGTGAAAAAGAAAAAAATATTTTCTGTGAAAAAAACAGGATTGGAACTTGCAACGATTGGTGCTCACTCATATTTTTGGGGTTGGTTAAGAAGCGTAAAAGCATAACAAGGTGTTATATCAAAAGAAGGTGAACAGATTTAAGCATGGAAGACGTTACACCATTAATACACTTGTGCAAGCAGTTGCCAAAACATGCACCTAAGCTGAAAAAGTACAGTGCAGGATGGGTTAAAGGAACCACCCACAAAATGTTTATGCCATGGCCCCAAGGAGGATCACCATCTAAAACAGTCCTGCAGCATATGACGACATATTTGCACGCCACGTACACTGGCAAAAAGTTGGACAAATGCCCAGCGAGTTTAGAACTTTGGAAGATTTACCAAGAGGATAAGGAGGAGCCACCGTTAAATTGGATACTTAACGTATGCACAGAGGGGGGTGAGATGCCTTCTGCGCCACCCGCCCCATCTGAAACAAAAAGCAAAGCCAGTAAAAAACAAACGATTATACCCGCTGGGGGAACTTAAAGCAGCCACGGCATATAGCAACCCGGCATATGAGTCACCTATGCAAAGTAGTGACGAAAACCCAGACAAAGACAGAGATCGAGACATCACCTGCCCCTCCCTACCTCTCCACCCTCCTCTCTTGCTATACTCTCTCTTGTCCTCTCCGTTCTGCTGACCTACCACCACCCTGTGCCCCTTCCTGCTTATGTTCCTTTCAGCCCCTCGACCCCCTACATTGGAAATCCCTACCTCTCCATATCGGTTCTATCTCCTCCTTAAAATCTCATCTTCTTCATCCTCCTTCTTGACCCTCATTTCACTCCATTCTTACTTTCCTCCATTTCTCTCATTCCTTGTCCTCAGCTAATTGTTGTGCATAATGTTATTGATTGTTTGATTCTAGTTTGATATTCATGCTTCGATTGTAATTGTGTTGTAATGTAAAGCGCTTTGGTGTAAAGCGCTATATAAAAATTAATAAATGCAAATACAAGGCGCGAGAAAGGAAAAGGAGATCAAGCAAGTACATCTCTAGATATAGATAGACAGGGAAAGAGATGGAAAGGAGATCAGGATAGAACTGATGAGATAGCATTCACACAGAACAAATTGATGGGAAGTGAGATTCTATTGAAACTCTATGGTAAAGGCATTGAGGAATTGAGACAAAAAGGGAGAGCTAGACGATTTACAAAGAAAATAGAAGGAAAAGGAAAAAGGATTGAGTGACGAAAAGGATCAGGAAAAAAGATAGACAGAGATGAGAGCAGTTGTATCGTGAGGAGCAAGAAAAGAAACATAATCATAGCAGAGAACAGCGAATGATAAGAGCAGGCAGAAACAACGTAGAAAAGAAGAAGAAGAACAAAAAATAAGGGAGAAGAGAATAAAAAGACGAAGGGATGAGGAAATACGAAGGGCAAATGAACTTAGAGATGCAAAGAAACAGAAAGAAGATGGGGAGGAAGCAAGGAAGCCCAGAGAATTCTATGACGACATAGAACGCAATCGAAGACGGAGAACACGCAATCTTGAATATCTGGAAAGAGAGGTTAAAAAACCCGATCCAGTAGTAGGTTGGGAAGACATAGAAGAATTCTTTCCTGAGTACGATTCAGTACCAGGCACGTCTAGGGTAAATATCGAAGATGACTTCAACACCAGAAGCATCGGAGAGATGATCGATAGAATATATGATGAAATGGGGCTAGAACAAGTGCCCCAAGGGAGAGGAGAAGACGAGAGTCTGGAGAGCACTCAGCTGTACGATACTGAGGATGCCTCTCGAAGTAGCAGAAACAGAGAACGGTCCGTAGGTAGGCTGACGCTAAACTGGAATGAGGAGGATGAGAGAAGTTGTACGAGTTGGGCGCAGACAATATCAGACACGGAAAGAGAGGAATAGGAGGAAAAGGAAAAAGAGAGAAGATGTGAAAAACACTTCTCTGGAGGAAAAGGGATAAGATGGTCAGATTCTAGTGTGTCTGCACCTAAGGCATCAGAGTCAGCCACACAGACCAACACGAAGGAGTATCTTATGGTCAGAGGGGGTGTCTCCACCACCCTATGTGAGCCGACTAAGGACATTGCCAGTTAGACGGCGATGCGGGACTATCACCCCTGCAGTGGATAGAAAAATGATGAGGGAGGAAAAGGAGTGCCATGTATTATAATTCCCGTTGCTCGAAAAAGGATTAACGAGGCCACAGTATATCCATGGCCACACATGGATCGAGAAAATCTGAAAAATAAGCTTCCAATGTTAACATCGAGAGCCGGAACATGGATACATGAACTGGAAATAATGACGGAAGGGAACACGTTGGCTATAGGGGATATTAAGGGTCTTTTAATCGCCATACTTGGTGATCGAGCTGATGATGTGTGGACACGTGCAGGTTACCCTGGCAGACTACAATTAACACTGCACACGATGGAGCTCCATTTAACAATTGCAGAGCCGCGGTATGGAAAGCATTAAGATTGCTATACCCGCATACATATGACATGGTAGCCATAATGACACAAAAAATGAAAGAGTCAGAGGATCCGTTGCTATACATTCAGAATTTCCAAGACGCTTGGGTATTGGAAATGCAGGAATCTTGGGGGGGAAATCTATACCTGTGTTTTACCATATCTTATGCCAAGGACTGCCAGATCAGGTACAGAAGCAGCTCAAGAAATTGGTAGGAATCGAGGCCAAACCGTGGCTGAAATACAGTTTACCATAGCTCACTATTGCAGATTGCTGCAGGAGAAGAATCGCAAAAAAGAGACTGCACGAAAACCTGAAGAGGCAAAATTAGTGCAGAAAAAACTGTCAAACTATGCCATTGAAGGGGCAATGATAACTAGCACAGACAGATCGAACATACAGCAGGTCAATAATCAACAGCAGGCTAATCAGGGCAGTAATGGGTTTTACCGGAGATGAAGAGGCTTTCGAGGAAGAGGATGGCAGAGTAATCAGGGAGGTTTCCAAGGGAATTCGGGAGGTTTCCAAAATATGCAAAATGGCGATCAGGATATGTCCAATGGGCAAATAATCAGACCACCACCAATATGTTGGATGTGTGGGATGGCATGGCATCTAGCACGCACATGCAGAAGTCAAGGCATGATGCAAAATGACCACGAACAAGAGCAGGTATGGTGAATCCACCTGTGTTTTTGCAGCAGGGTGGAAATGGAGTCGCACAAAATCACACAGTGCAGCAGCAAGCTCCAGGAGCACAACAAAGCTTGCAACCTCAGAATATGACACATTTTCCACAAGGACAGTCTCAACAGTCGCCTATGCAACTGTCACAGACAACAAGTGCAGGACAGGTACTGAATTCTGTGATGAGAAATAACACTAGTGATGAAGGAAGTCCATTCACTCAGCATGGGACAAAGTTATATATGGATTAGGACAGCTCACTGGGAAACCTGATGTGTTCTATCCTATCAGTGACACCTAACCCTCACAAGGAACCAAAGGTAGGTGTCGTTATAAGGGATAAAGAATATTCCTTCCTAGTAGACACAGGTGCAACATGCTCGTGTATACGTGAAGGCAAGTTTTCCTTGTCTGGCGATGCCATAAATACTCAGGGCTTCACAGGAGCAAAGTCGTGTTCCTTTTACAAATGAACTTCCAGTCTCTATAGGAGAATGTGACATGAATGTGCCACTGCTATATTCAAGACTAACCCCAGTAAATATATTGGGACGGGACCTAATGACGAAGTTAAACATGACAATCTCGTTCATGGAGAAGGGCATAGTATGTTCAACTCCAGGAATGCATTATTTGAACCTATGTGAGATGATTAGAGCATACGCGGGACAAACAGCTATGAGGGCTGTTGCACTGGAGCCAGAAATATTCACGTATGGAGTACGTGTGTTAATGACAGGGTTACCAGGCCTTGCATGCAAAACCGTGAGAACCCCCGATGATGTAGACCTAGAAAACCTATGCATGAGGAAAAGGGACAAGTATTTCTCTTGGCAATACACACAGCCATAGTGCGAGGAAAGATGGTGTTGATTGATGGTTGCGATGATGAAGGCAGACAATGGTGCACAGTAATCGCCATTGAGGAAGGGTACAGATTGACTGATGTCACTGATGACTATCTGTTTGACGAACAAACAGATGTTGCGGAAACAGTTGAGGTAAATATCATTTTTTTGGGTGAGAATGATCAAAAGAGAGGTGCCCCAGAGAATGATGCTGGCACAGAACCATCCTGAATATTTTTATGACGACATGGCCCAGGTGCCTGTCTCAGTGTGGACCACAGGCCCCTATGATGTAGGCTTATTGAAAGGAGTCGGAGAAGTGAGGATTAAATTGAAACCAGGAGCAATTTTTCCAAAAGCAGGACAATATCCCATGTCTAGGGAAGCAGGTGAAGGGATTTTCAAGACAATTTCTGCTATGATGGAACAAGGCATCTTAGTGACGTCAGAGTCATCATGCAACACCGCGGTTTATCCGATTAAAAAATCAAAGGGAGGATCGTGGAGACTAATTCAAGATTTATGCCTGATAAATGATATTGTAGAGGCCGAGTTCCCTCTAGTCCCTAACCCGTCCACAATCCTATGTAATATACCTGTTGAGGCACAATATTTCACAGTGTTTGACTTCAAAAATGCATTTTTCTCAGTCCCATTGCACAAAGGCTCACAAGATTTGATGTAATTTACATTCAGACAGATGCGCCTGAAAAGCACAAGGTTACCCCAGGGGTACTGTGAGTCTCCTTCGATTTTTAACAGAGTCCTGCAGATGGACTGAGGCAATGTTACATTAGAGAGTGTAATCTTGCAATATGTGGATGACATCTTAATTTGCAGCATGACAGAGGAGAGGTGCAGACACGATTCTGTTCATCTATTGACTATATTGGCTGAGAAAGGATATAAAGTTGACAAAGAAAAGGTACAATATTGTCAGCAAGAAGTGCTGTACATAGGCCAGCTATCTTGCATGAGGGGAAAAGGGTTACCTTTGAAAGGACTGAGGCCATATTGAACACAGCCAAGCCACACACGGTAAAACAGATGCAGAGTTTTCTAGGACTTTGCAATTATGTCAGGGAATGGGTCTTTGACTACAGCTCATACACTAAACCCTTGTTACAGGCCCTGAAGAAGGCACAGGTGACGAAAGACAAAATTGAATGGTCTGAGGCCATGGAAGAAGGTTTTGCTGAACTCCAAAGAGCCATTTGCACGGCACCAGTTTTAGGGATTCCCAATTATGCAGAGGAATTCTACCTGTTTTCACACACGAATGGCAGTGTTATGACGGCAGTACTCACACAGAGAACCACAGTGGGGTACAAGCCCCTAGCATACTACAGTGGGAATTTGGACCCAGTGATGAGAGGCCACTTCTCTTGCGAACAAAATTTAGCTGCTGCAGCGTTCCCCATAGAGAAGGCAACAACAATTGTGATGGGATGCTCAATGACATTGTACATTGAGCACTTACTATTTGCCATTCTAGAGAAACCAAAAGGCACATTGACATCTCAGAGAGCTTCTGCTTATGAAGTGATCTTAACTAATCCATCAATTTAAGATAATTCGATGTAAGATAGAGAACCCAGCTATGTTTATAGCAGAGCCAGTCACGGGCAGCCAATCCATGACTGCACAAGCTATTTAGAATTCTATGATGAAATTGCCAGAGTGAAAGAAAATGCATTGGCAGAAGGAGAAATTGTCTTTGTTGACGGTTCCTCGAGAATCGATCAAAACGATGGGCAAAGATATACAGGTAGTGCTGTGGTAAAGCACACAGCAAATGGAGAATTTCGAGTACTCATTAGTGCATGATTACCATCTCACTATTTAGCACAGGCTGCAGAATTATTGGCGTTGATACTCGCCATCGAGAATCACACAGACCAGGAAGTAACAGTGTACATCGACTCTGCCTATGTGATGTCGACAGTGCACTCAAGCCTTGCATGCTGGAAAAGGAGGGGCTACCTCCGAGCGGACGGCACGCCTTATTGGATAGGCTCATTAAGGCACTACAGCTCCCAGTGGGCATAGCGGTCATGAAATGCGCTGCCCACATGAAGGGGACAGATTTTATCTCACAAGGAAATCAAGCAGCAGACACGGAGGGCAAGCGTATGGCGTCCAAGGGCGAAACCATAATGAATGTGGAAATAACTGATGTACATTAAAAAATGATTGTTGCACGAAGTGAACCTGAGGGGTATAGTAACATGGGGCAAACCCAGTTAATGGAACTCAGAGGGTAAGCACCACAGGAGGAAAAGAACCTCTGGAAGCGGCATGGGTGTTTTTTAAACTGCTCCGAAAGCTTGTGGCGACAAGACAGCACTGGTAAACCAGTGATGCCTATAGCCCTGTTAAAGTTAGCATTGGAACAATGCATTATCCAGCGCACATGTCAAAAGAGAATCTAGCAGCAACGATCGCTGAAGACTGGTTTATACCGAATTTAGCGGAACACCTTGCATTTTTTATGGTGAACTATATAATCTGCCAACAGTTCACGGCTGGGCACACACTTAGAGTAATTAGAGGAGTCATCGCAAGGCCCAATGGACCTTTTCAGCACTTGCATGTCGATATGATTCAAGTATGTAACGGGTACAGGTATCTAATTGTTGTGGTGTGTTCATTCTCTAGATGGATAGAAGCAGGTCCATGTACATACCCAGACTCTACCTGTGCGGCCAAATTTCTGGGGTGAGAGGTATTTCCAAGATGGGGAGTATGGGAAGTCATGAGGTCAGATAATGGTCCTCACTTTGTTAATGCAGTATTTGAGCAGATCAGCTTGGTACAAAGCACAAGTTCCCGTCGGCATATCACCCGCAAGCTAATGGAATATGTGAGAAGCTCAACGGCTTGTTAAAGGAAAGGATAGCTAAGTTGAAACTTACTCTAAAGAAGGGATGCCTACACTGCCTTCCATTGGCACTGTACGCACTCAGAAACCAGCCTGGTTCTGACCATCATCTTACGCCGCACAAAGTAGGAACAGGCATAAGGATGCACACTCCAATGACACCATAAGATAGAGCTAGATGTGATGCTCAGCCAACAGGGGAAATTTTAGGATCAGAAATGCAAAATTACTTGAATTGCATGACATCTTGTCTTACTGTAATTTCAGGACAGCTACAGCGATGACAAAAAAGGTGCAGGGCAGCACAGAACACAGAAGGAGATACTATTGCAAACCCAAATCAGAGTTTATGTGTACCACCAATCTTCCCTGGAGACATGGTCCTGGTGAAGAATCATACGAGAAAAAAGTGGGACGAGCCAATGTTCAACGGGCCCTTCACAGTGGAAGACGTCACTTCCTCTGCAGTCAAGCTACAAGGAAGAAGAGCTTGGCTCTTTCTGTGTGACATCAAGCCATACATGGGAGAAGGCCCCCTGTCCGCACCCCAAACCATAGAGACTACAGACGATGGGGGAAGAACCATAGCACGTGCGGACAAAATCCATGACGAGGAAGAAGGACACGTGACCAGCAAAACAAAGTCTAGGAACCTTTGTGCAATGTTGTGGCTTAATTTTGGAACTGTCCTCTATGCAAAAAAGGGAATAAGGACATGAAAATGGAAAGTGTGCATTCTAGTTGCAGGGTGAAAAAGAGAATCGCATGCATAAGCCACAACACAAGTTATTAACTTTGGACTAAGGCACACTGAAGCCTTGATAAGAAAAGGGTATGCCAAATTTTGATCGAGGACACACAAATTGGAAGAAAATACAGTATCCAGACTTGTTCCAAACAGGAGCATCGTTTGAACTCACTTATGGTGTCCCACAGCTCCGACATCACTAAAAATGTTCAGAACTATTTTGACTTAGTCTTGAGGTCGTACCCGTCAACAGTGGTAAGGCTCACTAGCATCACTGAATTTCTTCAAGACCCTGAAAACGAAAAGACAATAAGGAGGCTGCTCACTGTGATCGCCAAGCAATTCCTCCTGCTTCCGGAATACAGAGAGGAAAAAACAAATGTCCCAAGCAGAAGAAGAAGCGAATAGGCTTGCCAGCGTGCTATTCTTTCGTTTGATTGAAGACTGCCCAGATCTTGTCGGGAGACACACTGACTTCTTGACATTGCTTCGAGATCCAGCAAACACAGAACGTTTGAGTGTAATCCTGAACGGAATCATAATTCAGGTTGCTCTTCATGCTCATCAAAATCACAAAAGTACCGAGCAGTTCCACAATTCAGCAAGGACTAGACAAATGTCCCTGTCACCAGAAGATAGCAGATTGGTGAGTAATGTTTTCTTTCACCTAATTGAGGACTTTCCAGAACTTGTGGGGAGGCCCGCCGGTGTTGACATCCTCACTTTCATCAGAGACCCAGCAAATTCTACACAGATGAGCATGCCCCTGCATGGTATTGTGATGCAAGTTGAACTTTCTAATCATCATCAGAATTTCCAGAGGAGACTGTAAGACTTTCCGCCGAGGGACAGCTCGAGAAAGTGTTGCCAGAGTCTTCACTCTTGTTTATACTGTCAAGGACCCGACATGTCTTCCGGAGTGAAACAGAAAAGAGGAATAGATTGGGAGCTTGTGTATTTTGAACACGTACAATAAAAAAGAACTTGCTGAATTATTACCTTAATTGACATTTTTCAAATAAAGAAAAGAGAACTGTATCCAGCGACAATAGACAATCCATTGTCCAGACAAAGGAGGACAATTGTTCCACTACCTGCAACCGACAAGCGGAGGCATCAGAATCCAGAGATATTGTTGCATAGAATGTATTAAACTTTAGTTTTCTTTTCTTAGATGATAGAGACAGGAAATCAAAACAGCAGCATCGTCATCCCTCAGGAGAAGAGACATACCTATTGTTCCAGAACTAAGTGCTGCCGCCTAACCTACAGAGACATAATGTATCTATGCATTGTATTCATCGTTGTTTTATTGTCACTGACGATTCGAACTGCATTTTTCATAGGTGCACAAAGTGTTCCAATTCCAGTGCACCCACCTAATGATGTACGCATGACACCCACAAAAGCACCCAGCCCTTTTATAGTGATTCCAGTACCTATAAGGTCTGACAAAAGAGTGAGTGAACTTGAGATGGATGTGATTAGCAATGACACACATGTATTGACAATCAAGTCGAAAAGATGGAGACAAGGTCGACAAAGTAAGAATGAAAAAAAGTTACTGCCAACCACCCGCATGCAAACGATGAGTGCACATACACCAGGTCTAGTGTCAATAACTGCAGAACCACAGCCAAAGAAGGGGAGAATGTTGGACAACCAACGATGAGAAGCTCTACTACAAGTGAAGGGAAAAGGCAAATGGAGAAATCTGAACTGTTAGAGAAACAAAAGTAGTTGGAGAATAAACCAACAGAGACAGCAATGATAATCGGCCCTGTTCCAGCACTGAAAGAGGCAAGCGCAAGTCCAGAGAAAATCTCACGTATGCAAATGATAGCAGAATCATTATGTCCGTTCATAGCCAGAGCTAGGAAAAGACAAGAATACAAGGAAAGAATTGCCAGACTGTCCTCTACCCAATTGGTACAGATGAAGAGGCCGGATTGAGATACCTGGGAATCCTCCAGTGAGAAGAAGTTACACAGATGCTATTAAGGATGTGATGATAGCAAACTACATGAAAACCTTGAGAATAAAGAGAAGCATTCAAGGAGATGACAACGAACTAAATAACTACCTGGACAGCACAGCACACTTGGGAAATAACATATGGTACCAACGTATGAAAGAAGTTGGAAGACGAAATTCAGAGGAGGAATGCTTAGTCTGTGCACTCCTACCTTACAGCATGGGGAAATCAAAAATCTTTGTAGCTGTTGAAATAGATGTGCAGACGGCGCACTATCTATCACACGTAGCAATGTGCAAGACCAGAGGCCAGTTCATGGGAAGTGATGCCTCACGAAAATGGGCAACTGAAGCAACTGATCCAAATGAAGACGATTATGTCCAGGACATAAAGACAAGAAACAATGGAAAAACAAAACATATTGTGATCAGATACGAGAAGCCTGGAGTTAAAGGAGCAGAGATCAGAAGAGAGGCAAATCAAAAACTAAACGTCCAAGGAAAAACTCCAGAAGAAGCCAGAAAGTGGAAGAACAGAGGTGAAATGCAAATCTGGGGAACGGTACTTTCACCAGACGGATGGGAGAAAGGAGTGGTGATCTGCAGAGCATGGATGGTCTTCGTTCACTATGAGCCCACCATCAACATAGTGCGAAATGGATGCAAGCCATTATGGCCAAAACTTGCTAAACTACTGACATGGGTCCTGGACAGGGGAGAGGACCCTTGCAGATAGTACTATTGTAAAGCCCAAAATTCGGCTTCAGGAATAATGGTACAAGGAAAATGGGGGTGAATCAAAACGGTGGACAGGTAATTTATGCCCCAGGAATGGTACATGGTACCACAGTGATCATGGATCATTATTGGGCATGTAGATCCAAAGCATATATCAGACTGCCTAGAAACTGGAGAGGTATATGCACAATAGTGAATGTCCATGTTCCAGCATTGGTGATTCCAAAAAGTGATCTGAATATTGACAGCTTCCCAAAAGCAGATGCTCACCCGAGAAAGAAGAGATCTGTGGAACTGATGAATAGAATAACGAGAGAATTACTTTTTGGCTAAATCAGAAGAAGCTTTTCATGCAATCCCAGATGAACACAGACTGTTCAGCCTAACCTCATCAGTATTCACGAAAATATTTATGCCACAAGTTCAAGTTGGAGCAAATACTAAATGGATACAGATAACCAGATGGGAGTTACTGTAGGCCATCAACATGGCCATAAAAGGATTCAATGCAATCAGCGAAGAACTGAGGGCAATTCGACTAATGACTCTACAGAACAGATATGTCCTTGACATGATCACAGCTATGGATGGAAGTGATTGTGCAAAAATTGGAAAATCATGTTGCACATTTATTCCATCTCACGATGAAGAAAATTGAACTCTAACAGAGGCCATAGGTATGCTGACAAAACTACAGAATTAAATGATTGATGAAACTGACGAAGTGGACGATGACAGTTGGTTTGGATCACTATTCTCATGGGTTCCACAATGGATGGCAGATGAATTCAAATTCCTAAGAGCCCTGCTAGTGATGATACTGCTTGGATTCTTTGTTATCAAGATAATAATCTCCCAGTGTCAGAAAACTGCGGAAAAGGCCATAGGGATGAAAATCATGATTGATGTCGAACCAGGATGGAAACCCAAGAACCTAACTGATGAAGAAATAAGAGACTTTGTGAAAGCTAGCATTCATGCGCCAGAAGGAGCAAAGTTTCGGTGGCCAAGGAAACACAGAAACTATGTGGGAAGATGGATCTATTGTAGCCCAAATGGACAATGTCAACTAATGACATGGAATAAAGACGAACACGTGAGAACAGCGGGAAGCTTAAAGAGAGTCATAAAAATATGGACTCCAAAGAGACATTTCTTCAGACCTCAGTGTATGGGCCCAGAAGATGAAAGAACAATGAACCCAGGAGATGAAGAAAAATTGGATCAAAAAGATAAAGAAAAGGGGGAAACAAAAGAAGAAGCGAAAGTGGTCGATGAATCGCCCAGAGGGGGGAGTGTAGAGGAGGTCCCAGGCATGACCCACACTCCAACCGTTCATTTTGAAGTACCAGGAACTTTCACGCCGAAATATGTGATGTATGATGAGCAAATAAGCCAACAGAGAGCCGCAGTGGGGCTCTGTCCAGTACCTATCAGACTGACAGCACCTATTGAAGTACCAACACCTAAGAAAACCTGGACAGTAAGGTACCCATTGAGAAAGCCATATCGACAAATGAAACAAAATGAAGAATGTCAGAGCACAGTCCCTGAAGAAGCTAAAAAGATACTGAAGGAAGACGAATGGTGACATCACAAGAGCCTGGACTGGCCCACATATAGAAGGTATGATGACCTGCAAATGACGAAAAGAGATGAAAAACCATGGATAAGGGACATCTTGAACCTAAAGGTGAAATAACGATGTAAAATGTTAGCTTATGCCATGCCATGCTCTCCTGAACATCCGTGAAGACCTGCTCTCCAACCTTGACGCTAACACCCCCTGCTTCCTCATCCCGCTTGATCTATCCTCTGCCTTCGACACTATTCACCATGCCATCCTGCTCAACCGTCTCCGTGATAACCTGGGTATCACTGGCCAGGCTCTGGTGTGGCTGACTTCTTTCCTCTCTGACCGACCCTCCCATGTCCAACTTGGGTCTTTCCTCTTCGCTATCTTTTTCTCTACTTTTGGTGTCCCCCAGGGATCTAACCTCTCTCCCTGGCTGTTCAACCAATACTTGGCACTTCTTGCCCACCGCCTTGCCGCTCTCTGCCCCAACTTTCAGTTCTATGCGGATGACACCCAGCTCATTTTTAGGCTACCGTTGGCCTCCTCCTCCCGTTATCTCTGACTGACTCTCTGCTATCCAGGAGTGGTGTGCTGCCAATGACCTCTACCTCTGCCTTAATGCCAGTAAAACTGAGATTCTCCTCATCGGCACACCTGCTCCCTCCTTTCCTGTAGCTCTCTGGCTGGCCTCCCTTGGCCCTCTTCCTGCTACAACCTGCAAGGCTAAAAACCTCGGTGTCATCTTCGACTCCACACTACCAGCTGCACCTCCTCAGAGGTATTCTTCTTTTCCTCTCCTTCCCCCAGAAGCTCACTGTCTCCAGAGCTCAGGTTCTCTCTAGGCTGAACTATTGCAACAGCCTCTTTCTTAATCTGCCTGCTTCTACTCTCCGCCCTCTGCAACTTATCTCTCACGACCCACATCCCAGAACTCCTCTGGCAAGCCCATGGGCCAGGAGTGATCTGGGCTCGGTCTCTAACAAGCCTTGGCATCCGCTTCCTAGGCCCTCTTGGAGCCAGTCCTGGCGCCTATGGCGCCTGGCTCATACACTGTGAAAAGACATGTGCTCAGAGGACTACTTTATTTTGAAGCTGTCAGCCAACATTGAGGCATCCACATAGCTTGGCTCCTAGGAACCAAGCTATGCGGTATAGTGTTTTGGGTGTGGTAGCTTCGGGACTACTTTACCTGGACTACTTTCTTGAAACTATTCAAACCACACCCGAACTGGATAACACACTTTGCGTTACTTTGAAATCTTGCAACGTGAAGCTCACCGTGTCCAGCTATACTCGCGAACCTTGGAGAATCAGCACCTGCAAGGAGACAAAAGGAACATCATTAGCAGCAGCATCTTACCTGCAGTATTCATCTTTAGCCGCCCACAGCTCCTGCGAACAGCTTCCTAGGATCAGCGCGTCTCCCGGACCGACAGATCTGAAAGGGGAAAGAAACAAGGTATTAGAGACATTACAACATTACGAACTGTGTCGAAAGGCTTACCTAGCAGGTCCCCCCTCGGCTGGCATCGCCTCGGAATTCCACACCCTGTGAGAATGAAGCGACCTATGAGGAAAGAAGAGAAAACAGGTTAGCAAAGGCAAGGCATCACAGCGCTGTGCATAGCGCCTACTTACCGCATCATAGCGCTCATCACGCGCCACCATTTACCGGCGAGGCCCAACTCAGCCAATGCACCACGCTGAACCTCCGCATATCTAAGGAAGAGAAAGAGACATTATTAAACCAAGAAAGGCATGCCGGAATAACAACACTATACAAAAACAGCAATAAGACCTACCTGAAAGACATCAAACGGGCCGGTGTCAGTGAAGTAACTAGATTGCATTCGCCCACAAAGGGCAACGTGCCCCTGCATAGAAGGCAGGACGGAGAGCACACCTAATTCAACAATAAGGTGAGGAGAGGCCCCAGAGGGGCTGAAGGCATACAGGGTGGTGGGAGGCTAATTACCTCAGTTGGCCAGTCTTTAACATAGCACTCCTGTATTTTCAGGCAGAACCTCCCCCACTGGCCACATCTGGGAACCACTAAGGAGACCAGTGTCCAATACGGCTGGGTGGCGTCCCCGTGGATAACATTATCCAGAACAAGACTGCGAGACTTGTACTTGGCCTCAAGCCCAGGGATCGCTCCAGGACTGAAATCTCTGCACTAGCTCCCGGTGGCAGCGAGGATTAAGTTCAAAACCCTCTGCATCGTCCAAAAGGCATTCTGTGGCATGGGGCCTCAATACCTTCAACTCTCTCTCCCTAAATATCTTCCTTCTCGAGCACTACCCTCATACGCCTCCAATTCCCTCAGAGTCAGTCGCTTCTCTAAGCAACAAGTCAGTGGTAGATCTCTATCTTGGGCTGGAGCCTCCCTCTGGAACAGCCTCCCTGCCTCCCTTAAACTTTAGGAGAACCATCTCTGGTTCCAGAAATACCTCAAAACCTTTCTCTTTGCCTCTGCTTTTTCTCCTCCTCTCCTCTGCTGACCTCCTGGGTGTTACTGAAACTGTACCGGCTACCTGGACACCCTCTGATCCCGGACCCAGGTCCCTCCCCCACCAGCCTCACACACTTGCACTGCCCTCCTGGCAACCCCTGAACTTGGGGACTCTTTCTGTATCCCTTCAGTCCCCCCAGCCCTTGACACCCGATTTCTGCACCTACCCATGCACTTGCCACATGTTGGCCGTTACTTATTGTTTATCTATTCATATGTACTACACTGTCCCTGCTCCCTTCCCACGCACTTGTGCAATCTGAATGACACCTGGCCTTGTAGGATCATTGTCTGTCCTCCCTTGGTTCCTCTCCCTTGCCTCGTCGCGCCTTGAAACACTTGTGTATAGGCGCGTTATAAATGCCATATCATAGCATATCATATCATCATATCATGAGCACAATGAAGATATTCAGTTAGTTTACACGTGTACATATGCATGGAACCGCAAGAAGCAAAGAATCATGTGGCTTGCTCATGCTTAGTGGTAAGATAGACTGCGGCAAGCAGCAGTTATATACATACCTACCTCTAAAAGACCACTTTATACAAGCATACTTCTACTATGCACAAGAGCAGAACCGATAAAAGGTTACTTAAGGTCTCAAGAGGATAGCTTTGCAACAGGAAAATCGAGAATTAAGGACAGAGAGAAAACTCAGACGAAGGCAAGTCATGCCAAGAAGCCAAGGTCGTACCAGCTGAAATAGCCCAATAATGGATACAATTAATGAAGAGAAGAACAGAGTATCCTATTCTGAAAGGTCAAGATAAGCCACAGTAGGCAGATGGCTGACAAAATTAAATCAAATACACAAATTACATGGAGAATAAGACGATTTCACAGTGTCAGAATCGTGTGACCGAGCAAGCAGAAGGGATGAAACTTTCACACCTGCACATGGATTGGTGCCATGCCCAGACACCTTAACTTTTCCAGACCAAGAAGCCGTCTCGAGGCCAAAATACAAAAAATAATTGACACATGACCACTGAAGTGATGATTGATTGTTGCAATAATTGGAGGAAGGCTGGGGGAGCAGACAAACTCCCTGCACCTGGCCGGCTATTTTGCAGGCTGCTAGGCTGGTGGAAAAGTATGACTGGGGTTGTTGCCAACCCAATCATAGTGGACCAAGTAATCTAGGGTCCTATAGTTAGTAGAACCAATGAGACATCATAGTTTTAGTGACGTCTACAGTAGCCATTTTGAAGGAAGGGCTTAGATGCCCCACCTGACACTGTTTATCCAATCCCCTCAATCCGTTACCATATACAGATATAGTACCTATATTAAAGTTACATTCCTATAACCAATAGAATTGCATGCAACATTTTAAGCGTTACACATCTGTGATGATGAGTTTTTAGTATAAAATATGTCTTTTTTTATGCAGTTTGTTGGACTTGTTGAAGCGAGAAGGAAGATTGAGCGATTGCTGATGGTCATGAACTCCTCATTCTTTGTGCTCGTCACTAAACGGACTCCCTTTGCCAAACTATTCAGTTGTCATTGTTGATTTCATGCTAGAGTATTAATCTGCATCCCCATCCATCTCACGTGTGCTGCTACTCATCTTAAAGTGCTGTTGGGTAACCCTTAGCTTTATGGGCCGGTTTTGGTCCAAGTGCACAGGGTTGAAGGTCGGAGTGGTCATGTTTGGGAGTAGCAAAGAGCCCAGCATTCTCGAAAGTCTCTGATACTACCTCATGTCAGAACTGTACAGTGAAAAGTAACTGTACAGTGCCATCACTACAAAGACCAGAATTCCTTCAGACTGTAATTAAAAAAGCATTGGCAACAGCTGAAAAGAAACACAACCTCCCTGAAGAGAGTTGGAGACTCGAAAGTACTCGGAGGTGCAGAACTACTGTGCATTTGGACTGGCAGTTGGGATTTAACCCTGGTATAATTTTTTAACATTTTGTGGCAGTTAGGATTTAACCCTGGTATATTTTTTGAACATTTTCTGGGATCCAACCCTGTTACCACTTACATTTGGAATTTAACCCTGTGATTTGTGAACATTGCTGGGATCAAACCCTGTTATTACTAGTTTAAGGATTAAAAAGACTGGGAATTAGAGTGCGCGCCTGACCTTTTCTTTTGTACTTGAGAACTTGTATGCAGACAACTTTTGTTGTTGACCCAAAGCAAGCCCAGGAACCGTTTTTTCTTATCCAAGAAAGTGATGAAGAATCCAAGGGAAGGGAAGAACTCTCTGGAGCCAGGATACCTATCCTTGAAATACTTTTTGTTGGATTTATACATTTTTCTTTCCTTTCTTTGAACGTTTCCAAGTATCATTCCTGACTCCTCACAGATGTTTCAGGGTCTTAACGATTGCGGGTGGTATTGGCAGCATAATGTGGAGTAGGATAATCTAATAGTCCAGCGAAATGACCGGGAAGGAGGAGATTGTGCCCAGACCATGTTGGAAGAAGATGTCCAGGCACTGTCCATTGTTGTGGGAAGGGTCCTTTGGATTGGATTTCAAGGTGTTGTTAATTGATGTGTTATATATTCAAGTCAGTCAAAAGACAAGATCTCTGTGTGGTTACCAACCCTACTGGTTTGGTCTGAGTGGTAACTGGTTCATAAATCAAAGTATTCCCATTCACCCAATGTCTTTGAAACCACTACAGGGCTCTGTTCTTGTTTGCCAAGTTCTAGTTCATTTACATCCTTGGGACACGCAAACCAGACAAATCTGTTCTGGGCGAATACAAATGAAATTACCTTCAACATTAACAAAACACTGATTTCGGCTAAACTGATACAAGATAAACTGATCCACCCAACCTCTATATCCTCAAATAAGAATTGATCCAATTTCCCTTGACGCAGTGTAAACACAGACAAAACCACCTCTGCTGTTCTCTTTCATCATCTGTAAGTGTGTATCAGACAGCACCAACTTTGAAAGAGATTATGTGCAATTAGAAACTTTAGCATGAGCCACTGTAAGTATGAATTTATGGAAAGCTGCAAAGTATTCTAACTGAAGCATTAGTATGCGTAGTGCAAGCATATGAAAACAGTGATTTATACCAATAAATGGCCTGGGTCCACAATACCTTCAACTATCCCTCTGCAAGTACCTCACCTCTTGAGTCCTTCGCTCCTCTACTTAAAACTCCCTCAGGGCCAGTCGTTTTTCAAAGAAACGAGCTGTAGGAAGATCTGTCATTGGCTAGGGCCTCTCTTTGGAAATGACTCCCTGCCACCCTGAAACTTGAGGAGAACCATCGCCGGTTCCGGAAGCACCTCGAGACCTTCCTCTTCGCTTCCGCCTTTGCCACTCTTCTCCCCTGCTGACCTGTTTCCACTCTCTCTGCACCGTGCACCTGGACACCCTCTGTCCTTCGGGCCCCGGTACATGCTCACCCTGCCTACCTCCAGCACTGCCACAGGGCCACTTCTTGCACTGGAATTCTGTATCTCTACCCATACTGTCCCCCACTCATCTTCTGCACTTATCAGATATACACTATCTGACTAATCTTGCACTTGCCACTTGCTGGCTGCACTACCACTTTTCACTGCCTTTATTTATTCATTTACTGCACTTATTATTTATTCTGTTCTCTCCTCTGTTCTCCACTTTCCACTTCTCCTCCTTCCACGCACTTTCCCCCTTTTCCCCTTTTCCATGCACTTGCGTGCTCTTAATGTCACTGGGCCTAGTAGGATCGTTGTTTACTTTGTCCTCTCTTGTTCCCCTCCCTTTACTTGGTTGTGCTCTGAAGCACTTTATGAGCACAATATAAATAAAATATCATATCATAATTGGAAAATCATGGAAAATTGCATTATGTATTATTAGTACAGTAATAATTATGGGAATGTGCAGTGTCTGCACTGCATCAATTCGTAGCTCTTCAATAACCACACACTGTACTGTTAAAGGAATAGTGTGCTCAAACATTTTATTGTCCCAACCGTTCGGGCATGTGGTTTAAAGCAATCTGTGATCGATCTGTGATCGATCGTAAGACATTTCCTATGCACCTTACCATAGTTTTCCTCACTTTCACACATGCGAAATCAAGCATCGGGCGCTGTCATCTTGTGCTAATCTTATCCGTTGCTGCATCACCCTAAATTGAACTGCCCTCGCGGCACTAAATCGTATCCCCCGCCCCTGAGGATGACATCACTAGACGCATATGGCCCTTTTCACAATGCGAATGCACGTCTCGTGTCAACGTTCTCTGTGCGCCAGCTAATGACGTGTCTCCATGGAAATGGCAGGATGCCTCTTTCCTCAATAAGTATAAACAGACTGCTTCTGTATTTCCTGTGACTCGCTTCTGCTCTGTTCAGCTATCTTCACTGCTCTTAGCATGTGCTAACAGATACTAGTACTAGCATTGCTATCGATTTTAATTTTGTCGTATAATGGCAACAATACAGCCCTACCAGTACGAGCCAGAGTATTCTGAGGCGGAATTAGTTGAAAGAGAAAGATGCAGAAACGATGGGGCATCAGACGACAGTTGGGAGGACAAATCACTGGATCCTGAGCCAGAGCCTAGTCGCATCGAAGACATCTCCCCCTGGTGTACCTGCAATCGGTGCAAGGTCATGCCAACCGAGGAGGAGAACTACTGCTGCAGAGAAAACTCTGGATGCTTGGCCTACATATCCGAAGACGAGACACAGCCGCAATGTGTTACCGAGCTGCATGACTTCAGGGCAGCCTGCCTCACAAGGTCTGTGTTGAGGATTATGATTGATGCTTATGCACGAACTTCGCGCAACAGTTCGCCCTCGCAATCCAAGTAACTAGTAAGTGTACTCTAGATGTGATGTAAATTAGGCTACTAACATTTTATGTTTGTCTCCTATATTGTGGTAACTTTGATCTATCACTGCCAAATGAATGTAGTCTGGCGATTCAATACATCTCTCGCGATTTGAGGAAATAATAGTGGTCATTTTATGTGTCATTCACGTACAACCAAGAAACAATATTTCTCTGTCCTCCAAACGTTATGGATTGCATGGGTGTTCCCTTTTGTAGTGTGTCTACACTTTAAGGCACAAGTTGATTGATCCATGAAGTAACATTTGTACTGGCAACTATTTCATAGGATACAAGATTGCATTTTAAACTAACGTTTGTACTCTTATCATGTTCATTTAAATACAGTTTGTATGTTTTTCTTCCACAGATGGTACAGGCTGGTGGCCTATTGTTCGTTTACATGGTGGCTTCATGGGAGGCCTGGATACCGCGTTCGACGAGTAATGCCCGCCTGTGTCGTTGGTTGCATTCGAACCAAATTCCCCAGTGACAGCGGTCAGTACAGGGGATTTTCCCACTCTGTGCTGCAACCCGAAGTATAAAATTTGTAGTACATTTGTGCCATCAACATCATCAACAAAATAAAATAAAAATCATCTTTTATGAATAGTTGTTTCAATTTTTCATTAAATCAAGGACATGCTCACTTGTCCTGGCAGGGTGGGAACGGCCAAGGTGCCAAACACCATGTACACTTCAAAGGTATCTTACCTGCAGGGGCCATTGCTCACATGGCCTCCCCAGACCCAGTGTCTCTAGGCAGGATCCCCTTAAGCAGGCCGCGCCGCTGCAATCAACATAAGTGTGTCTCCATTCAGCAGTGTTCCGGCTCTTTTCTGCATCACATAAACACCCACTTTTCTAATTCTTTATAAACCCCTTGATGGTTATCCTGAGAACATCTATGAGCACTGGAACTCAACTTGTGATCGTGCTACTGGTTCTCCTGCTACTAACTACCCTGTTGCTGAATCCAATTGTCTGTTAGTCAAGGTAAGGGCAGGTCACCTAATCATCTCTTTCTGATCTCAAAATGTCAATCTTTTTCGAACAAATGTACCTAGTAGTGTAATGTTCATTCATCTCAATTACTTTACCATTGTCTACTGTTTAAAGTGTTCTGATCCCAATACATAGCAAATTTCATAAGTGTCAATTGTGATAGAATTGCATCTTTCTTGAACCATGTCTATAAGCATGTTTCCTTCTGATGCATGAAAGTACATTCAATGTATAAGTAACACGTTACGATTTACGTCACTTCAATCAATTTTGTATGAAAGTTATCCCATTGTATATTCGACTACGCTACACAGGTTTTGCTTCTTTGACCAAAAGAAACATTGCATAGAACACGTTGATATAATCCCATCAATCTCATGCATTCAGTATCATTTTTTTGTAATTATGTGTACTTTTTTTATACAGATTTTTCAAGAATGCCTGCTTGTATGGTTTTTGGTTGTCGTTCTAGGAACCATATCAAAAGTATGGGCACTATCATGCATACATTACCGACAAATATTGATTTAATAAGAGAATGGGTTGGGCGTTGTGAATTTCCTGTGGACGAGCTTGAAAGTAGAGTCAAGGATGTCTTGGGAGTCTCGAAGGCCAATCGATGCCACATCTGCAGCCTGCACTTTACTCTGGATATGTACGACCAATCACAGTACACAAAAAAGCATTGACTCAGAACGTCTTGTAAATTGCTTCCAAATGCAATCCCAACTCTATTCGTGCACACGCTGCCTCAGGTGAGTACCGGATGATGAATTGCATATTTACCAGATTGTATTACCTTTTAACTATACCTCATTTTACTACACATCTGTCCCTGGTTTATGGAGCATCAAAGAAAGTAATTATGACCATATAAAACAATGCCATAGTGCCCTTCAAAAGAAGCATAATCTTTTTGTAATCGTGTGCTTGACATGTCAATTTATTTTTTTAGGAGAGCATACTGACTGGAGCACAGACCCTCGCAAGTGACTACACCACCGACACATCCAGTATACCAATCGTGAGCCCTACAGATTTGCAGCAGTTCATATTATCAAGAGTTGGATCTTCCCACATGTCTCAAGCAAATCTAATTTTCCCTTTATACCACATCGTGACAATGCACTGAAAATGAAGGAGCAAGATTCTGCATCCATTTCTTTTCCTGAGTCAACAACAACTTCTAGCGCTTATCAGGTAATTTTATTTCACTTTTCAATTACGAGAATGTATTATACTTGGAATTTCAAATAATATGAAATTGTTTATGTCCTGTCGGTTGTTTACACTATGAGCCTGATCACGACTTTGGCGGTATCAGCCCTACCGCCGAACTCCCCGGCGCTAATAGCGCAGGATCACGACTTCGGCGGTAATGTTAATCCCCATTCCCCATTGGGCTCAATGGGTAAAATTCACGCTCTTACCACTGGCGGATTTCCCGCCGGCGGTAATAGCGTGAATTTTTCGGCGGATTTCCCCCCAGCTCAGAGCTGGGGCAAAATCCGCCAAAGTCCTGATTTGGCAGACCCTTAAATCTGGCGGTAATAGCGCTACCGCCGGATTTAAGGGTTACCGCCAAAGTCGTGATCAGGCCTATATGTCAGTTAAGGGTTTCTTTTTATATGTAGCATTTTCTGCATCCCATTATCTCTGTTCCATTTCACTGTTTTTATCCATACTAAAACAATTACTTTGTTACAGGGGGATGCTTGTACTTACAGTACAATTACATCATCCTTTGTGGCTGGTCCAGATATTGAGGTATGCGTACTGACAGTTCCCTTGAATGAAAGAAAGTAAATCCTACATAGGATACTATTAGACAGTGACATTCTTATAAACGTGCAGTCTTTCAAACTTTTATCATTTCAGTTCTAACTTTACAATTTCTCCCTAATGCAGAATACATTGCAAAATGTTTGAGGGCAACATTACAATCAGTATGTTTGGCACGGTGATCTCTGTGATGGGGCGTCTAGGACAGCGAGGCCTCAAGGCTCAGAGACTCGTAGCAGTGACAGCTGTGTGTTCTCCCAGCATGGCCGCAATAGGATTGTACAGTACTGGACTAGCCTTCCACACAAAGCCTCCGTCCGTGCCTGACCATGCCCCCAAAGCAGGAAGCAGTATATCCAGACTGGCTGGCTTCAGGACGTCGCGTTGCTACTCTCCCTGGAATACACACACGCTCCGTATGTTCGTCTTTCCCTTTCTTGGGATTTAATCTTTCTAATTCGTGAGATAGCCTCTGCTGACTCTCTAACTGTGTTTATTGACTTTCTCTGTCTCTCTCTCTCACTAGCTTCTCTCGGTGCACGCTCACGGTCCCTCGAAACGTATCCTCGTCGTTCCTGTTCACCCACACACACGAACAGTGACCTCCCAGACACCATTGGGTAGGCATAGCAGGTAGCCGAGTGACTCGAGGTGTCAGTTTAGAGTACTTACTAAAATCCCTATTTGCTCTTCAGACGGTAGCAGGATCCGCCACATTCAGTCTCATGGGACCACAACTCCCAGCAGTCTGCAGACAGCTTCATACTCAGACGCGAGTTAATTTCCTGTATGGTACGTGCTAGGAAGGATCATCTTGCAGACTATTTTTGATCTTTTACACGTCTCTCTTTCTTCCCTTTCTCTTTCGGGGTTAACCTTCTCTCCCTCCTTCTTAACCTTCCCAGAATTCATATCCCGTCCGGATACGAAATGCTTCTCACTCCACCATTGCTACAGCCTTGATTGAGGAGTCACGGATCTGTAGCTAGAGTAAGCCTCTGGTAATATTCTACACGGAGGATCACAGACATCGGATCACCAGTAACCTATGTCTCCTGTTCTTTAGCAGGATACTGCCATATTGCCGGAAGCACGCTGGGGTTTATCGCACCATCTCCATACAGTCACCTGAACCACCTGAAAGTAAAGGCTGGAACCAACGTTCCCAAGCAGCACAGCACAGGGTCCCCCCCAAGAGGGTTTGCCTGAGGGCCCCTCTCTGGTTTAGCTTTAGGCTGCATCACAGAGGGGACGCCAGGTGGATTCTCCCAACTTCAGTACAGTCTGCAAATACAGATAGGTGGCCTTCAGTGTATTGACAGTTGGATATATTTTATGTTGTGCATATCTTGATTGAATATTGACCCAAGCATAACAAGCTCTGATTGAGTACACTTTCCATCAATCAGGTGAAATTCGAAATGTATATTTTGACTAAATGACGTACGCTGTTTACGAGGGTATGTATGTAAGCGATATGTGCGATGAAAGATTTTAATTTAAAAAATGTTTGATTCTTTTTTGTTAATCAATATTCTATTCAAGGAATGTATACAAGGTAGGGAATTAGAAGAGGAGGCACATGGAACACAGGTGGTAGGCCAGCTTGCTGATGCGGTCATAACAGAGAAGACCACGGTTTCACAGAAAATCAAGAGGGTAAATAAAAAATAAGAAATTAATTTTCTCGAAGAATTTTAGGCTGGTGTTTCCTTCCTAACATATTTTCTCTTTAAAGTGGTATCTACTGCTTGTGTGATTTACATTGAGCATGCTTTTACAACCAATCTCCTAGAGATCCCGGAGGAAAAGAAGTATAAAGACACAGAGAACAAATGAAACCAAAGATGCTGCTTGCCAAACAGATTTCACCATGGAGCAACTACTATTTGAGCCGCAGCGTGGTCCAGTCAATAAGCAGACTCGAGATGCTTATGTCCAGTGGCCAGAACATGAATTGAATGTGACTGGCGAAGCCAGCAAAGTGTTGTTGGACCATTGCTACAATGTGAGAACTTGACAAGATGAAGATGAAACTGAATATAATGAAGATGCATTGGAATTCCTCGAGGACCACTTGACACTATCTACACCCGCAAAAAAAGTTCCACCCAATAAACATTCGTTGTTGACGGTTTCTCCAATTCATGTGCAAATAACACAAGCTGAACCAACAGAGACTGAAGCTTAAACGCAATTGACCGAGGAACTTGACAAAGATCTCGACTACAGTTTGCCTAGTTTGGGCGAATTGTCCACCACAGTTGAGTCACAAACCACAATCGTGCAGGACGATTGACTATTAAAGGAGCAGAAATACATTGTATTAGACAGCTGCCTAGTAAAGATTATACTGATGCTGAAATGTGTGCATCCAGTGACAGCGAAAATATGCGGGGAGCCATTGGTGAATGTGACACGTGTATTACAAGGCACTAACCTGAAAATCCAAGCCACCTGTCCCACCTCATGAAACATTTTCATGATCCGCTCAACCGATGCTGGGCAAAATGCCAGCTGGAAATCTACTGTGTTCACCAGCTCTACTTTTCAGTGGCTCTACTTTTAGTAAGTTGTCAATTTGCTGTCAATTTTTGGGACTTCAGTGCCTTGCTAAAACGCAGTACTACAAATATCAAAGAGAATTTTTATTCCCCGCTATTAGTCAAGCCTGGAAAATTGAACAAATGTCAATTGAAAGGACATTCTCTGGCAAACGGTTCAGGCTAGCTGGCGATGCACAGTGTGACAGCCCCGGATTTTTAGCAAAGTACTGCACATTTCAATTTCAGGACATGGAAACTAAAAAAATGGTGAGTTTGGAGGTCGTGCAGGTGTCCGAATGTAAATCCTCAGTGGCCATGGAGAAACATGGTTTCATAAAATCCCTCGAACATCTTCAATCGAGGTGAATGCAAATAGACCTCATAGCCACTGACAGACATGTTTCAATAGCCAATGCCATGCGAGAGCAGTTTCCAAACATTCGCCATCAATTTGATGAATGGCACATTGCCAAATCAATCAATAAAAAAATCACAGCTGCAGGCAAAAAAAAGGTTTCTGAAAATATTTTAAAGTGGTCCCAGTCTTTCAGCAACCATCTTTGGTGGAGCTCCAAAACTTGTGATGGGTCTCTGGAAATTCTACTTGAAAATGGCGCTCATTGATGCACCACTGTTCCAACGTTCACTCATGGCATGAAAACCGAAATTTTCACCAATGTGCACATGGGCCTTTTATCGGAAGAACAGGAATGCAAGAAGTGGTTGGTTCCATCTTCACCTCCACACAAAGCTCTTGAGAAGATCGTGCTCGATAAAACTCTTTCAAGAGACCTGAAGGGACTCACACAATTCTGTCACACCAGAGATTTGAAGGTGTTCCACAATATGTGCCTAAAGTACAGGCCCAAGAGCTTGCATTTTGGCATAGACAGTATGCAATATCAAATGGGTATTAGCGCATAACGAGAACATAGGGAGAGAAAAATCGAGAATTGCAGGAAACTTTGGGATGCTTTGTTATACAATGGCCTTTGCAAAAAGAAGCAAAAAATGGGTGGTCAAGCCAATATACCAAGAAATGGAATTCGATTTTTTGAAAGATCTCACTTTGACTGTGTTGGACATGCATACTCATAGAATTGATCATGATTTTGTTTCTAGGACACATACATTGCCACAAAACATTGCAAACGTGCCCTGTCCACCAAAAACGGACGTGGTTGAACAGTTGAATTCCCGGTATAAAGGATTAGCAGCAGTGTGTATGTTCCACAATGTTTGTACATTGTACATGACCAATGGAAATCTATGTAACTTGAATTTCAAAGGTATTAAAAGTATTAAGAAGTATTAAGCGTCCAAATTGTCTTTTTTAAATGTATCGCCTTTGTCAATTTCTTTTGCAAGAAGTGCATGTTGGAGGACGACATACAGTGTAACTCTGTGTTTTCCCCCTTCCTGCTTTCGGCCAGCTCTTGTGGGCCCTTCGCTAATCAGGGCATGGGAGGGTCAGATGCATATCAGCATGAAAGCAACTGCATGGTCTGTAGTTGCCTTAGCATGCACTTGTCCAAATAGACAGAATAAATACGCGTCCCACTAAGGAATGAGACCTAAGCTAAATAACAAACTTGGCATGCGAGAACTAATGACTTTAAGCAAAACACCTCATGAAAGGGGGCTGTTGGTGTGAAATAGGTGCATTCTGGCCTATATTTCTATGGGGTCATGTGTTACGGGTCGTTGCTTTCGGATGCCTTATCAGAAGGGCTGATCTTTGATTTGGGGCCTTTGGAGTCTTATGATTTCGAACACACAGGGGATAGGTGTTAGTGTTACCAAAATATATGACCACTCTAGATTATGTATATGGTAGGTGAATTTGAGGTGCTCCGGGGGTAGGGTCTGGTGACTAGATGTGTTCAAAGGGAATAGGGGTCATGCGTTCAGAGGGCTGCGGCCTGGCAGGAAGGGGTTGAAGCAGGCCTTGGTCTCGCGTTCTTGGATGAGCACATTTTGTCAGGGCTTGATACTCGCTGCTTGCAAAAATGAATAGCTGCATTTCCATGAGAACAGGCGATGCGCTGAGCTGACAGAGGACAGAGGTGGTGGGGGCTGGCTGTGCGCGGCACTGGGAGAGAGAGAGTGAACAGTTCACCAGAGGGAGAGAGGGCCTCGAAAAAGAAGGCTTTTGGAAGGAAACAAAATGGAGTTCAAAGAATACACATTAGCACAGCGTTAATACATGTATATGAAACATGGGTGATGCAAGGAGGTACAGGAGGGGTGGAGATGTCTCCCACCTTAGCTTATACATCATTTGCCAAATACGAGAATGGTGCAGGGGCGCGGGATATACCGCCTCTCCCCCAACATTTGTTAGTGCACGGGAAGTTCAGTGAAGATGGAAGGGCACTTGGATTTATGACTTGTCCGTGTCTCACGTTATCAGCAGAGCACATTCCTCCTCGAAAACAGGGTGCATGCAGATGTGGCAATGGGGAGGACACTAACTGGAACTGTTGTCATAAAAGAACTAAATCACTATCAATATAGAAGAGTAAAAAAATATTCCCAATAGTGCAGCGTTGGTGGATGCTAGCTAACAATTAGCTTTTCGAACATATTTCAAATGCCACGTTGGTCGGTCGGGCTAATCGCTCCCATGGAAGTGAAGGTCATTGCGTTTGATGTTGCTTGTGGGCTGTTCACACCGATGCATCCTATACAGTATGTTTTTGATTTGTGGCTTATCTTCACCAAAAGGAAACTTAGCATACACGATCCTAAAAAGGTTCAATTGTTCGTCTTTGGAAGAAACTAAGGATTTGCTATGAATTGAATGACGGGAGGTGAGTAATACCCGCAAAAATGATAAGGTTCACCATTTCAAAAGTGGACAAAGAAACATGTAATTTCATTTTATGAAAACTGTTGATCTGAACGGACACTCTGTGTTACGCCAAGAGAATGGAAATACAAAATATAATGTAAGTTTTACTGTAGACGAGTTTATAGACGAACAAGTCAAGGTTTCAGTTTATGACCGGTATTGCTGGCTTACATTGTAATGGGTTGTTGGTTGGGACATATTGTGACGACACGCAAGCACAACCTGTATGTCTTTGTCCCGAACACATGGGCAGTCCAGCACCGAAATACATGGAGTCCACGTCTGGGTTCCCCAGGTTCCACCAACGCCAAGTTTGTAGCTAATATTCCATTATAATGCCGTCTATGAGGTGTTTGAATTCTTCTGTCAGCTTCCGCATTCGCATCCCATTGCTCCAACATACTCCACAGAACTAACCTCTCTAGCACATCGTAGACTCTAACTTTCCACAATGTTCTCTGTGTTTCCATTGTTTCTGGTTTGTGTTCATTATTAGGTTTCACCCGATGCAGAATTAAAGGGTAAATGGATACATTAGAATAAAGAAGTGTTATTGAGATATATTTCTGTTATGTTTTCTACACAGCTACATCCTCCCTTTCTACGAATATCATCGAATCCAGATACCCAGTGACGGGTTCTTCAGCAGGCAGTAGCAGATACACCTAAATGGCTGGCTTACAATTACGCTGGTGTGGGCCGATCGCCCCGGACCGATATGCCCTTTCGCTGTACCAGCAACAAGGATCAACCTGACATCATTTATGGTGGTCTAGCAAGAAGCTGATGCCGAAGACTTGTGATTCAAGGTGCGGCCAATGCGCTTCTTCTACCGAAAGGACGACCGTGTGCCTCATGATAAAGATTTGATGTTCGAAAAGAAAGAAATTAAAAATTTGGTTGAATATGGAAATTGGCGTATGTTCTCTGAGCGTTTATTGTGAAATAAAAGCACATTATAAATTGCCCACACTTCATCAACACAAATGCCCGCATGTGTACTGCCTCCTCACACCCCACAGTGAGGTAGCCACTACAAATACTCAGAGTGAATGGACTATGAAAGCAACTAGAGCCAGATAATCATACTGCTTCAGACATGTTAAAATGCCCCATTCCATTTGGGAGATGCTTATTGTAATCGTAGTCTTTGTTTATATAGTGCCTTTTACCATTATTATAGTCTCAATGCGCTTATTTATTTTATTTATTTATTTTAATTCGTATAAAGCACCACATGCCCGTGAGCCTCAGGGCACTTGTGGTGGGAACACTGTCAGGGAACGCAGTCCAGAGTTTGGGAAATTATCATAGAGGTTTAGAATGTGTGTGTGCATTTTGGCCAAGATAAGGAATTAGGTGGGCTGGCCGGGCTCCTGTAAGCAACCTCGGAGATCAGACATGTGGTCGGGTGCTAGGAGAGTGTTTGAGTGCAAGAGACTAGCTATGTGTCCAGCTGGACCGAATTCTATCATAGGTTGTCACTGTATTTTAATGGCAGAGGTGTTGAGGCTTAGTCTGGTGTAAATTGGTGATCATTGTGTGCCCAGCTAGACCGAATTTCTTGTTGCTGCATTCTGGTCCATGAGTGTGGGTAGCCATGCCTACGGCCGATGTCCACTGAAGTGGTGCATTTATACGTACTTTGAGAAACCTGATGGTGTTCTCTCACCTGCTCCCCTGGGATCTTCCATTCAGGTGTCTAGGGAAGCACCATTGCTTTCAAGCCTGAGGGTGGATAAGCGAGGGAGGATCACCTGAGCGGAGGGTCACGTGGCATTGGGAAGAGAATACCAGAGGGTGAGACATGGTATTCCCCCCAACCTCCCTTTTCCATCAGAAACCCCTTCCTCTGCTTTCATGGAATATTTGCAATCTCATTCCATCTTCTCCCATTTTGTACAAATACTGGGATGAAGAAGAGGTGGCAACCGAGGCTATTGAGGATTACCTGCACGAAACACCCTGAGAAACCAAAGGAAGACTGCGACCTACTACCATTAGATTGTCCCATTAATAGGGTCAGGCATTTCACACGGACTACTCAAACCAAAGTCCACTTGACTCTTGTTTTAAGTATAAAAGATGTGATTTTGTACAATTAAAAGAGCAAGCTGTGTATCGGGAAAGAAGCCAAAAAGCAAAGGAGCAGGGAGCTGAAGGGAGAGCAGCCTGGAGGATCCAGAGGAAAGTGGCGTGCCTAGACGTTGCCACGGTGCTTGTAAGGGGCTGCGGCATGGATAGTGAGCCTTGTCTCCAGGGAGCCGGATTGAGGCAGCCCGTGTCCTGCTTGTGGTGTGTGAAGAAGTGCTCCTTCCCCTGGGATGTGTGCCGTACCAAGGGGGTCTGAGGGGCAGGTGGTGAGACTCTAACCTCGATCCCATATGCCCGAGATAACCTCTCACCAGTGCAGCGCTCCCCAGTGACTTTCCAGCCTGAAAGCGAGAGAAACTGTGCAGGAGCTGGAGCGGGAAGGGAGGAAGACAGAGTTTGCAAGCAGCACAAAGCGGAAAGCAAGAAAGATAACAGAAAGTGAATGGAAAGTGTTACAAAGGCGCTGAGAGAGGGGAAAGGAAGAAAAGGACTTGAAGGGTGCGGGTGACCCAAAAGTAAAGGAAAGGTGCCAATGGGCACCAATGCGCTAGAGAGAGCGGAAAAGAAGCAAAAAGGCTTGAAATCAAATAAGAAGAGTGCAAGTGACCCAAAAGTGAAGGAAAGGTGCAACTGAGCAGTGGAGAGCGAAACAAGTGTGCAAGAGGCACGTAAAGGAAAAGGACAGCTGCAAGGGTGCATGAAAGCTAAGAAGTGAATGTGTAAGAGGCACAGTGAATAGAAAGTTAACCTAAAGGAAGGTGCCAGGGGCAAGGCAAGAGAAGATAAAGACAAAGAAGGTGCAAGTGTGCACAGCAAAGTAAGAGGGGCCAAAGATCAGAGTGGTTGCGCTTAGGAAGAGCCAAGAACCTTGCGTTATCGAAAGTCCCTGATGTTACCCCATGAAAAGGTTGTGTGTGAAAGAACTGTAAATAAAAGAAGCGCACATCTTGACAAGTTCAATTTTGTGTTGGGAACTGAACTTGTGTTTGGAACTGAAGGGGCCTGAGCTTGGGGAAGGGAACCCTAAAAGACCTAACAAAGGTGTACCCTTATTTGGTGAAACAAGGAGGCATACACTTGGGGAAGGGAACCATGAGAAGCCTGGAAGAAACTGTGTTATATTTTTGTTTTGTCTGAAACTTGCAAGGATTGAAGCATGGGGAAGAGAATCTCCAGGAACTAAAGACATTGGGAGTTGTTGGAACAGAGTGTACTTGTGGATATGAGCTAATGAACAACTTCTTTTTAATTGTGCTGAACTTTGATGATTCTGACCAAGACACACCAAGTGAGTAAATTAACCCGAAACCAGCCTTGGTATAATATTTCTTTTTGAACTATTATTTTTTCTTTAAAGAGACTTCCTACCACATTTTATCAGAGAGTGAGGGCAAGCATAGGTTTAGACACAGATGGATTTTGGTTTTGGACTTTCAGACAGCGACGGTCCTTAGAAACATCAGTTGAGGGAACCATCTCTTTAGAGTTAGGGTCAGGTAGGTATTTCACCAACCCCAGCATTATAGTAAATAAAGGTTTTGAAACTATAGCACGTGAGTCTGTCTCTCTTGATACCATGCCTGTCTCACACTACCTTGAGTCTCGGATGGAGCTTTGTTTTTGGTGCCATGGTCCGTGAGAGGGAATATTCTTGGCCCAATAGCCGGATCGCCGTAATAGTCTTCCAAGCGTCATGGACAAGCTATCATATTGCATCTTCTAGGCGTGATTTATCGGTTGTCTTATAATTTTCTAAAAGTGATAAAGAGGCTCTCTGCTTATCTTTATTTGTCATTTGCTGGCCCAGCTCATACATAAAGTTGCATTAGATGGGCTAAATACAAGGTCTTTTAGGCGTGCTGAGAGAGTTGAGTCTGGAGGAGAAGGTATCCTTCCCACCCCACCCATCGGATACCCATATATTCATTGTTACCACCTGGCCCAGCCCACCTTATCCCTGTGATGCCTCTATGTGCTAAACCCCACTGCCCCGGTTGCCACTGGATACCCGTATATGCATCGGTACCCCTCACGCCCCTGTGCTATCGATGTATACCAATCCCCTCCGTGCACACCCGCCCTCTGGTCCCCGTGAATTCTGTCTGCCCAACCTCTTTCCCCTCAATGTCACTATGCATCCACCACCCCTTAGGTCCCACACTTCACTGCTACCCTGGCCATCTCTTCACTGCGCCCAGACTACCAGCCCACTATGACGCCACTGTGTGCAAAACCCCTTGTCGCATCTAGATAGATTGCTTGCATGCGTCACACTCGGATGAACTGTGAATGATAGCATGTGCCGAACTTAGATGTAATCATGACCATTAGCCCATGGCACACTTAGATGGTAGTGTGGATGATAACAAATGCCACACATAAATGGATTTGTGAATGATAACATGTACCACACTTAGATGGCATCGTGAACATTAACCTGAGTCGCATCTAGATAGGATGTTCAGTGTCAGCAATTACTAAACTTAGATAGAATTGCAAATGATACCATGTACCTCACTCAGATGGAATCGTGGATATTAGCCTGAGTCGCATCTAGATAGAAATGTGAATGTTAGCATGCGCCACACTTAAATGAGATTGTGGATGCTAGCATGAGCCATACTTAGAAGAATTGTGAATGATAGCATGTGCCACACTCTGTTGGAATCGTGAACATTAGCCTGAGTCACATATGGGGTTGTGAATATTAGCAAGTGCCACACTCAGAAGGAAGTGAGAATGTCAGCATGTCCCACACTTGGATAGAATTGTAAATGTTACTTACCTATGTCTTAGATCATAACTCAACCCCACTCTCACCCCCATTTCACTATGCTTACTCTCTACTCTACGCCATCACTCAATTAGAGTACATCTATACCCCTCGATCAAATTCGGCCTAATTGCTAACATATGAACATTATCCCACAACACCTCATCATTCTAATAAAACGCAGCTACATCCCATGATGAACTGGCCTAGCTACACACATAAACGTCCTACAGGTCTAACGCAGTCAATATCCAGTCTTGGTGTCCACCCGCCATGCTGCACACATTCAACTAATATCAATAACACCACACCTAAATGCTAGGATGCAGCTATCATCAGGCAATTGCACCTGCTGCACAGCATCTGGTGCACCCAGGCACCCTACAACACCTTACTCTCTCAACTGACCTGGACTGCGGTCCCTGAGGGCATTCAACTTACCAGCGCTTTGAGGTCATACCAATGATATATAGAGCACTATATAAATGCCAAATAACATAACATAACATGTCGCGTTTGAGTAATGGAAGGAACCCTTAAAGATTGGGGTGTGTTTGGTAGTTTATAGTCTGGACTGTTGATGTGTTCTGTGTATTTAGATCGATGCTGTTGTCCCTAGGTGGGGGCGCCTCAATTACAGCCAGCCTCCACCTAGTGGAGCGTGGTCATGTTCCTCATTCGGCCATTGCAGTGCCAACAACCTGACATGTCGGTAATCGTTATATGACGGAGTTGCGTGGACATTGGTCTGTGGTTGCCAGTCTGCGAGGCGGGCCACCACAATAACAGCCGGTGACACCTGGCGTGTCAGGTCAAGCCCCTGGATGGAGTTTTGCACTGTTGTTGCTAGGGGAATGGAGATGGCCTGGCTGATCCATGTTATGCTACATCTTGCAGAGCAACTGGTTTGGATATGAACACGGCTGTGGCTGGAAAAGTGATGGTGTCCTGTTGTGGATGTTGGATATGAACACGGCTGTGGCTGGAAAAGTGATGGTGTCATGTTGTGGCTGTGTTAGGGACTCGATTCCACTACATCTTTCAGGACATCACTGGAAATGGCCACGCTTTTAGGTCCTTTCTGAAAGAGAGGTAGCATTTGTTGCAACGGTTGTATAGGGAAAGGGAGTTCCAGATGGAGGGGGCTTGGATAGAGAAGGCAGAACATCCCATTCTGGTGGCGTTGTGTGGGTGGAGAATTACGAGAAGGAGTGCAAACCTGATCAGAGAGATCTTGTTGGATGGTAACAAGTGATCTTGTCCTGGAAGAACTCTGATCCACTTTTATGGAGGGAGCGGTGTGTGTTGCACATGGCTTTAAAGGGGGCACATTGGCTAATGGGCAGCCAGTGTAGTGCTCTGAGGGCAGGGGTGATATGTTCTCTGGGTGATTGGGTGAGGAGGAGTCCATTGTTGGAGTTTCCCGAGCTGATGTGCTGGGACACTGTTGTGCATGATTTATGCTTGGTTCAAAATGGCGCGGGCGTGCAATGCTTTCTGGGAGCGCTCTGAGCCATGTTGGATATTTACTTCACTTCTCAGTGAAAGGCTGCACACATTTTGCTGAAGTGTTAGATTCACAGTGCTGAGACAAACATGTTTTTTCAAACTTGGTATGCAGTCAAGGCCATTTCTGCTGGGAAAGCTAACGATGTTATGGCTTGCTTCTGTTCTCCGTGGAGCGTGTTTTTAGAGCAGGGAGGCCCTGCGTTCCTTGGGGGGAGCTCTCGATTGACCCAGCTGGCAACGGATGGCTGTTCCTCAACTGCGCAGGTGCAATTCCAGAAGGTTCGAGAATTAACTCCCCTTTTGTGGAGTTCCTATATATGCAGAAACCCAGAGGGTGGTCAGGTGAGACTTCAGCCAGAGAAGGACGCTCCGTCTGACCTTCCTGTGAGCTGTGGTACTCTCGGCCTGGCTGCCCCCGGAGTCTTCCAGCCGCTTCTGGACGAGATGAAGACTTCAATTACGCTCACAGTGATGTATTTCCTTTTGCTTTATTTATTTCTGTTGTGAACTAGCTCCATGTTATTTTTATGAGTGATTTCTATGTATTTGTAAGCTTTGAATAAATAGCCGTAAAGAGCTGATTTATCTTCTAAGAGTGTGTGGTTGTGAGTTAGTGTGCCTGTCTGTTTTTTGTGGTTCAAAGTACTTGCTCCATTATTGCATTGATGATTTATGGTTGTTTCGTGCACTTTTCGGGGGAGAGCAGTACAGACACCTAGATAGATGGAGTATAAGCGGCAGAGAATAATGGCAAGTGTTGCAGAGAGGCTATGAGAGGTAAGGGAAGATTCATTTTAAGATGCGTAAGTAGAAGTTGCAAGTTCTGGACACAGAGTTGATGTGATGGCTGAGGGATAGCTCCAAGTCCATTGTGTATCACAGTTTTTGTTTACAGAGGTGGAAGCTGCAGGTGGGACTCCTAGGGCATGTGGCCAGGGTATTGGTTGGGGGATGAGAGCCCCATTTTGGGTTTTTACTTGGTACTTTTGGACATGCAGTCCAGGATGTACATTAATGATCCAAGTGTACAAGCCCTTAAAAAATAAGAAATTACAAGGACTGGACCGGCCTCTGCCAAATGGAGGCCTTTTAGTTTGTATGTTGCTTTAAATAGGTTTAAGAAAATACTAGGTAGTGGTCATCAAATTGTGTTTTGTTCTTCTGGAAAACATGTTTCCTTTAAAGCTTTCTTCATTTGGTTGGGCTCATGGCAGTGTGTTCAACTCTGACATAAAGCAATGTTCTAAGGGCAGTGTGCATTTATAGTCTTTCTGTGCTTTTCATACCCAAAAAGGCTTTGATATATGTTTTGGCCCACCTAAATATTAAGCCTCCTCACACCCTTTGCTCTTTTTAGGAACACACCAAAAGCTGGTATCTTCTGTACTGCTTGTAAGGGGTGGTCGGTCATTTTTTCGAAAAATAATGTTGAATGACAATTTTTTTGAAAAAATGTAAAAAAAAAATGTCGAATTCCATTTTTTTAAATTATATATTTATTTTGGGGTTCGGGATAAAAAAAATGGGTAAAACAAAAAAAATTTAAAAAATGGGGTTGGGGCGGAACCCCCCATTTCGAAAAAAAAATTCAACATTTTTTTTTCGACATTTTTTTCCTCAAAAAATGACTTTCGACATTATTGGTTTCTACATTATGACTATAAACCCTTGTGAGGTGACAAAGGTGCAGAGCATGGTGAGGGAGTCAACACCTTTCCATCAGCAGAAGTGATTGATGGCTGTTGTTTACTCTCAACTGGGCAAAGGGCCTGACTGCATTCTAATTACTTCTAGCAGCATTCGAATGGAGGGGCTGCGAGGCTACCGGCAGCATTATCATTGGGAAGATAGAGGCCAGGCCAGAACTACTTTCTTTTCTTTTAAGAAACACATTTCAATGATACAGAGGAGGCTTCAGGATGGACACAGCTGGACGAGGGCGTGGCAGCACAACAAGCTCAAAAGCTTATTCTCAAAGCCACTGAGATGGCTTCATTTTATTCCAGGGTGGACATTTCCTTGGCACTTTGACATGCCTGTCTAGGTTTTAAATATATTGTTTTGTATTAGAATTCGGATCGTCTGGAAATTTCTCTCAGAAGGATAGAAGGCTGAATCATGTGTGATCTACAGGCTAACCACAGATTAATTAAAGTTGGCATTGCTGTAGCACACCAAACCATTCAAGCAGCTTTCCTTACTGCCAAAAGAAGATAAAGCACAACAAAAATAGCACTTCACAACCATGGTGAAAAAGATGAAATAGATAAAAGGAACAGCAAACTTGGAAGAAAACATAAGAGAAGATATATTGTTACGAATATCACTCTTTTATTTTTGTTAGTATGAACTAAACATCAATGTTTATTCTTGTGCTGCACTAATTTGTTTAATGATTTTTGTGCACATAGTAAACCAAGCTTTCCTGTCTATAGAACATGGCCAATTATGGCCTTGGAAAGTAAGCAGAAGGGCTTTGCTCTCCTGTTCCCATGGTTTCCACATGCTAAGGCTCACAGTCCAGATACTCAAAGAAGCTGCCAGAGACTTGGCTCCCTTCATCACCAAATTAATCAACGCCTCATTCTCAACTTGTAGTGTCCCTACCAACCTCAAGAATGCATAGGTCCTACTACTCTTAAAAAAATAAATAAAAAAAAAGTCCTTGGACCCCACTATCCCAACGAACTACAGGCCAATTACAACAGTCCTGTTCTTACTTAAGATAATAGACTAAGCAGCTCACCTCCAGATCCAAGCGTACCTGGAGACCAACAACCACATTAGGGCTTCGGCAATCTCGCTTTAGACCACAACATGGCACAGAAATGGCCATGATAGATCTAAAGATTCAAATTGACGAATTCAAAGACAACAGGAAATTGGCTATCTTACTATTATTGGACCCATCAGCCACTTTTGATCTGGTGGTCCATACAGTGCTTTGTAAACACCTGGTGACTGCGGCTCATTTCTCCCAGGAAGCCACAGAATGGATTCAATCATTTCTGAATAACAGGACTATGAGAGCCTTCTCTCCTTTGGCCTCAGGAGACCCTACTCCAATAACATGCGGAGTACCTCAAGGCTCCTGTGTATCACCTACGATGTACAATGGCTTCACGAAGGCACTGTTTGATAACCGTGACCATCTGGGTGTCACCTACACTAATTATGCAGATGACACCCATATCCTATACCACTCACTGGAGACTATGATACTGACCTGGCCCTAGTGAGCACAATCTATCTAATCATTCAGGCATGGATGGCCTCCCATGGCTTATGCCTGAATGAAGATAAGATGGAGCTCCTGATCCTAGGAGCACCGGCCAACCTTAACAAACTCAGGAACAAATGCATATCCTTCAACATTGACGGTAATGACATTAAAGTGGCAAAAGAGGTCAAACCTCTAGGTTTCTACCTAGACTCAGCTCTTAATCTAGGCAAGCAAGTTAATGTCACTGCCTCTGCAACATCCTACAGATGCAATTTGATACAGTCCTGTAAGTGTTTCCTCTCCATAGAGAACTGGATCACCTTAGCGAGAGCCCTAATGCTCTCAAAACCTGATTATTGCAATGCTCTCTACTTAGGTGCTAGCAATTACATTGTCAATAAACTCCAAATACTTCAAAATAATGCACTTAGAACAGCCTTAAGTATTCCCAGGGCACAACATATCTCGGAGGCTAGGCGAAAGAATAACTGGCTTTCAATCAAGGACAGAATTCAGTTTAAAACAGTCTTCCTCACCCACAAATGCCTAAATAACTATGCCCCTCAATACTTAAGGGAGAAAATTGTCAAAAAATCTTCAACATGTCCTACGAGCACTGCAAAATCATCCTGCCACGTATTCCCCAAATTTAAATTGAAAAAGCAGGTGGGAGCAGTTTTCCTGTTATTGTGGCCCAGCTATGGAGCTCCCTCTCTCCTTCTCTGAGATCAGACCAGTCTTTCCCTAGCTTTAGGAAAAACACTAAAGGTTGGCTATTTTCAAAAGACCTATGATATGCCTGATGATATTTACGGATGTACTATCATATCAATACAATGTCTTTGCTATTTAACTGCTGTTATGTATCTTCATTATGTATTATATTGTATGTTCCTTGCAGTATCCTTTGTATATTATGACTGTAACCATTCCTTTGTGCAACCTGAAAACTGAAATTACTTGTAAAGCGCCCAGATACCCCTGGGTTTGGTGCACTATATAAATCAATAAACAAACAGTCACATTTGATACTGTTAAAGCTTAAAAGCCTGACCACTTCTTAGCCAAAGATATGCTCAGATGCTATAAAACCTTTGCATAATAGGCCGCCAGCCTGTCATTGCATACAGTAGGACGGACATCTTTTCTGACCCACC
The DNA here is from genome assembly GCF_040938575.1 of Ambystoma mexicanum. Classification (NCBI taxonomy): domain Eukaryota; kingdom Metazoa; phylum Chordata; class Amphibia; order Caudata; family Ambystomatidae; genus Ambystoma; species Ambystoma mexicanum. Next base: position 339,418,498 of record NC_090932.1, read on the forward strand.
CTTTTGGTCACCATTGATAGTCACCTTTCAAACAATCTATCGTTGGTATGGCTGCTCTTCACCAATAGGCTTGGCAGTCCCAGAATTACTTTTCTGGAGGCTGTTTTGTTGGAGAAATTAAATGAACTACGGGGCAATGAAAGTCTACATGCTCCAAGCGATAGTTTGAGCACATCTAGAATCCATTCAGAGCCAACAAATTACTCATGTGCTTTAGGAAGACTTTTTTAAAAAAAAAATATCATTATTTGAGTGTAGCCATACACTACACAATTTGCAATATTCTATATTAAACTTGTCCACAAGTACATTTTCCCTCATATACAGTCACCTTTGAATTTAATCCTAGCTTCATGAACAACTGACATCCCAGGCTTATTGGAGCATTATGCACACAAGCATTTTCACAAACAGCCCATTCTATTTTACCTACTGGTTTGTCTTTTTTCATTTGTCCTTTTTACCCCTTTGTTCTTTCTCCACACTTCTGCCTCTTTCCTTTCCTCACAGACTACAGTCTGAAATCCCCGGGGGAGGTTTTAATATTCCACTTTTCAGGCAAGCCTAAGCATGTTGAAACTTTAACAGTGATGATATGGGGCTCTATAAAAATCTATATAACATAACATTTCAGACATGCTGTACCATTCTGATAATGCTGCAGCTCGATAAAACCTAGCAGTGCCATATTCTTTGGCTCCACTCTGCTCATCCTTATTTTAATCACAACCGTTGCAATTGCCTCCAGCAATTTGCTACAATCAGTGACTCAGTGGTTTTCAACTTTTCTTTTTTGATAACATATTTTATTGATTTTCAATAAACATACAAATTATACTTGATTAATACAGGCACAACATTCAGGCATACAAACATTCTCGATGCACGGCTCTTTATGCACATTTTAAATAGTTCTTTATACGTTAGGTCTGTGGGCTTCCACTCTACACATAGTTCAGTTGAGTCTCAGGGGCATCCTAGCAGTCTATCAAGTCTTATTCATAGGTTCTCGGCGTCTTTAGGTGTCCTCCCAATTCTGCCAGATCTTGCGTGCTTTCCCAGGGCATGCTCTGGTGGTGTATACTCTAGTTTCCATTGACACACACATATATACGTCTGTTATCCATTGTTCATATTGTGGGGGTGAGGAAGAGCCCCCAGAGCTGGGCCAGATTCCTTTTTGAGAGGCCGTGGTTGTTGCCAGCATGGGTTTTTCAAATCGGGATATCTCTATGTCTTCATCTATCCCCAGTAATAGCAGTTTGGGGTCCATTGGTATCACTTGGCCTGTGACCGATAATAGTCTGTCAGAGCATTTCTGACAAAAGATCTGAATTTGTGGGCATTCCCATAGGATGTGGAAAAATGTCCCTCGCGCCTGTTGGCATCTTAGACAGTAGGGGTCCATTGCTCTCCCCCATTGGTGTATGGCCTCTCTTGGATAATATATCCTGTGTAGGATTTTAAGCTGAATCAGTCTGATTCTGGCCAATATGGCTGTTTCTCTTGGATACATGAGTGCTGTAGTCCAGTCTTCTGGGTGTATTGGTCCCACATCTCTTTCCCATTTTGCCTTAAGGTCCGTAAGTTCCGCTGTAGCAAATGAGGCGATCGCATTGAACATTATGGAAGTTATTTTATTGTCAATACGCTCTATCACGATGTTCCTCTCGATTGGTGTGCACTCTGGTATGTTCGAGAGGTCTATCGCGCATGTGGTGAGTGCATGCCGCATCTGTCTAATGGAAGTGTTCTGTGAAGGGTAACTTGAATTTGTCTCTCAGGGTCTGAAATGATACTATTCGCCATCTTGCATCATATCTTCTAGACTTGTTATCCCAGCTGCTTCCCAGTTTGCCCATTTCAGAAGTTTGCCGATCTCCGGTAGATGCCTATTCCGCCATAGGGGCTGTGTCAGTGTAACCTTCCTCTCCCAACCTAGATGCTTGTGTGCGTCTATCCATATCTGCGTTCAATGGGCTGTTGTTGTGTTGGGGGTCGGGCGTGTTGTGTTTTGGTAGAGAGTCTCTAATGGAGTGAGCCCTTGTCTCACCTGGCTATCCGCTCTGATGTGTGGTAGTTCAGGGTTATTGTGAAGGATGTCATTTACTATTGACATGTGGGCTGCCCAGTAGTATGTTTGCAGGTGGGGAAGTCCAATGCCTCCCTCCCATACGGAGCGCTGTAGGGTTTTCAGCGCAATTCGGGGATGTCCTCCTCCCCACAGCAGTTTCCTGAGTATCTCATCTAGTTTAAGAAATTCTGTTTGGGTATATATACTGGTGCATTCTGCAGATGTATAGGAAACGCGGTAGAGCCAGCATCTTAAACAGTGCTGCCCTTCCTAGTAGGGTGAGGGGCAGGGTCATCCAGTGCTTCACATCGTTTGCGAATCTATCTCTAATTGGATGTACGTTTTTGGACACGTATTGTGTAAGATATGTCGTGATCTGTACCCCGAGATACCTGAACTGATTGTTTCCTATTCTATATGGGCAGTTGTTTAGGGCTGTTTCATCGATTCCTTTAATCGGGAATAGAATTGATTTACTATAGTTTACATTTAGTCCACTAAAGGCTCTGTATCTATTTAGTATGTGCGTAACAATGGGGTATGATACTGACGGATCACTCAGGTAGACCAATAGATCGTCAGCATAGAGGGAAACGCTACCCTCCCAGTCACGGGCCCATTGGAACCCCTTCCATAACTGTGACTCTCTCAGCATTATTGCAAGGGGTTCAATTGCTAGTGCAAATAGCATTGCAGAAAGGGGACAGCCCTGTCTGGTTCCTTTGCCCAGATTAATACTGCCTAAGGTCCATCCATTCACCCTTATCTCAGCTGTCGGGGAATTGTATAAAAGCTTGAACCATCCTATAAATTGCTCACCGAATCCCATTCTACCCATTATGTTCCACAGGGCTTCCCAGTGGACTGAGACAAAGGCTTACTCAAAGTCAATAGTGAGGAGTGCCAGTGAATCTAGTAATGTTGGTGTCTTTTCAATGGCGACGTGGAGCCTGTGAATGTTCATTTGTGTGGATCTCTGTGGCATAAAGCCGCATTGGTCTGGGTGGATAAGAGAGTTTATTACTGTCTGCAGTCTGTTAGCTAGTACTTTTGCAGGTGCCTTTGCTTCTATGTTTAGAAGTGAGATCGGCCTGTAGGAGTTGCATGCATCTGGCGGTTTGCCTTCCTTGTGTATCACCACTATGGTGGCCTTTCTTAGATCTGGGGGAATAATTCCTTTTCCTTTTGAGTACAGGAACATTTTAAGCATGTGGGGTGTTATTTCTTTGCTTCCGATCATTTTTCCACGTCTCCACTGGGATGCCATTGGGTCCTGGGGTTTTACCATTTTGGAGTTGGGATAGAGCTGCTGTCAGTTCTTCTTCTGTAATTTCTGTTTCTAGACTCATTCTTTACGTATCATTTAAGTACGGGATAGTGACTGTCTCTAGTATGCTGGGATCTATCTGGGTAGTCGGGGGGGGGGGGGGATATAGTGCCTCATAATACGCTGCAAAGCTTTCGGCAATGCCTGAGTCAGTTGAGATCCGTTCTGCATTTGTGGTGGTTATGCAGCGTACCTGGAGGTGCCCCTTCTCTCTCTTCGCCAACCACGCTAACATCTTGCTAGCTTTGTCTCCCGTCTCGTATAGCCTAGCGTGCATGGTTCTGTGTGCCTGCTTTGCCCAGGTGAGTGTGAGTTATGCAATTTCTTTTGTGCCACTTGTAGGGATCTGTTGTCATCGGCTGCACCTGTGTTTATATACTGTGTTTCGGCATTCTGCACCTCTACTTCAGCGTCTTTGACCTCTTTTCTATGCGCTTTTTTATGTGCTGCTGTCCAGATCAATATTTCACCTCTCAGAGTTGCCTTATATGCTTCCCATATGGTTCTTTCATCGTTTATCGGGTCTTGATTTACCTCAAAGTATGATGAGGTAGCTTCCCGAATCTTCTCTATCAGCTCTGGAAATCCTAGATAGTAGGTGTTTAGCTGCCAGGTCGGTGGGGGCTGGGCTCTTTCTATTTCAAGTAGGATCATTAGCGGGGAGTGGTCTGATATCCCTTGGGGATGCAGAATTGCGTCCTTTACCTTATGTATGTTTTCTCCGGGGAGGAAGAAATAATCCAGTCTAGATAGCGACGTGTGTGCACCCGAGTGGAACGAGTATTGTCTTTCTGTCGGATGTAGATCTCTCCATGCATCCTTCAGCCCCATTGCTGTTGCAAAGGTGGCAAGTTTGGTTGGTATCGCTGGGTTTCTACCCCTTATATGTGTGTGGTCCTCATTGGCATTCATCACCTCATTGAAGTCTCCACCTATTACCAGTATATCTGCAGTATTGTTGGCTATGATCGGTGTGATGTCATCGAGTAGAGTTGTTATGAGCGCTGGGGGAGAGTAGACCGTTCGTATGGCAATGGTTTGGTTCCACAGTGTGCCTTGTATGAAGACAAATCTTCCTCCAGTATCCTGGGTTATGTTAGATATTCTATAGGGGTTCTCTTGTTTGTTAGTATTAAAACTCCTCTGCATGTATTGCAGTGCAGTATTTGGTTCTCTTGAAGAATTGACACATTGTTCCTGCCAGGTGCGTCTCGGTGAGTAGTACTATGTTTGTTTCCCAGGACATTCACATTCCATGCTATGAGAGTGAGTTTTTTAGTGTTTGGTCCGGTTGCATTCATTATTTGTCCTGTGTGGTTCCATGTGTAGGTGGCCGCAGGTTAGATAAGAGGTATCTTCTGCTGATTCAATTCGGAATGCCCTGATGTCTTGTATGCTCAGTGTGCTTGATCGAGCCGTGCTTTTCCTGATACCAACAAATATTGTGTTCAAGTCCCAACTCACCCCCCATACTCCATCCCCAACTAAAGCATCTGTCGCCCATACAACCAAACTTTAATCAAACAGTCTAACTTTAGGTGTCTCTTGTCACTGTGGCATTAGAGGTGCCGCGGTGGGGGGGCCTGAAAGTGTCTTTCGTCGCCATGGTTTGGAGGTGCCACGGGGGGATTTTGTGAGTTAACTTCCTTGCTGTTTACGATCGAGGGGGGATATGGTGTGGCGTGTCGTGACCACCAGCCGTTCTGTGAAGTGTTTGTTTCCAGCTGGTATGCCTTTCAGACGGGCTTCCGGTTATCCACCGATGGTAGGTGTTTCTATTGAGCTGCCTGCTATTTGTGTTTATTCATCGCCTATCTGTGGCATTGCTTCCATTTCTTGTTGTGGTGGCTCATCTGGCGGTCTATTTGGCGAGGTCTGTTTCTTCGGTTTTCCTGCTGTGTCCATGGGCCCCAGTATCCTCCTAGATTGCGTTCTGCCCAGCTCCATGCCTCTTTAGGGTCTGTGAAGTGCACAGTCTTGTCATTGTGGCAGATTTTAATCTGTGCTGGGAATAGCAGGCCATATTTCACATTCAGCACCTGAAGACGCTTCTTAAGAGGGTCAAAGGATTGCCTCGCTTTTTGCACTTCTCTATTGAAATCAGGGAAGAAGGCTATCTTGGAGCCATTGTATGTTATGGTGCCTTTCGTCCTGGCCATGTGGAGCACCGCATCTCGATCCCTGTAATTTAAGATCTTGGCTATCACTGTCTGTGGTGGTGCTCCGGGCATTGGTCTGCCAGTCAGCATCCGGTGAGCTCACTCAATTGAAAAGAATTTTGAGAAGGATTTGGGAGCGAATAAGCCGGCGAGCCATTGTTCCAAGAAGGTTGTTCCATGCTAGGTCCCTCTGTTTTTTCGGGCAGGCAGAGAATTCAAATGTTAATTCTTCTCGATCGGCCTTCTCCTTCTTCCACCCATTCCTCCAGTGCTTTGATGCTTTCCAGTGCATTACTCATTTGTTGACCCATGCCTCTTAGCTCCTCTTCCGCCACAGATATGCGCGTTTCTGTCACCCCTGTTCGAGATGATAGTTTCTGGAGATCATGACGCAGTAGAGAGACTTCTGTACTAATGCTGTCCATTTTGACTTCCATGGAGGCTCGCGAATTGGAGATGGCGTTCATCACATCTCTGAGGGATATGTCTTCATCAGGGTCTTGTGGTTCATCCGGCTTATTCTGGCCCACTGGGGGAGCCAGGGTAGGTGTCGTGTATTGCTCCATTGTGCTCTGGGTGCCAGCTTTCTTGGACTTTTCCTTGCCCATTTCTGAAGTTGTACACTTGCCCTTTGTGAGCCTCTAGTATATGGCGTGGAGTGGGGCAGCTCGGAGTGTAAGCTTAGTTTGCGCTGCTGTATTTGCAGTATAGAGGCAGCTCCGTGGTTCAGACGTGTCACTCTTCAGCACAGGAGCGTTGTTATCTATTTCTAGTATTTGGTGCCACGTCTCCGTGCAGTTTCAGTGTGTTCCGATGCTAGATGTCCCAATAGTAGTGCTATTCGTGTGGTGCATTCCCATGTGTAGATCTCTCTTCACTTGGCCTTGCCTCAGGGGGTTCTGTTGGGTCTTCTTTATTGTATTCGAGGCACGCAGCTCTGTGATTTGCACAAAATAGGTGGGCAGACTGCTGCTGGTTAGTGGTTTGGCATTGTGTACCATGTTGCCCACAGATTTGCGGTTTTGATGGTTGGCTTGGCCCACCAGTTATGTGGGGCCCTGCATTAGGTTCCTCTACCCTTCATTCCAGCCTTGCAGGTACTGTACTTTCTGTTCCAAGGTAGTTATGTTGCCTTTGGGGCCTTTCTGAGGAGTGCATTTTCCCCAGTGTTTATTTTATGCACTGCATTAGGGGCCATGCTCATGGGAGCTTGATTACGCTGTGCAAGTCTCCTAATGTCTGTGTAGACTTGGGCGCCTGTTCACTGTGCCAGGCCTGTTTGATGTAGGCCCCTGCTCCTCTCTCCCCTGCTTGTTGGGCAGTTTACTTGCTTCTCCCCTTTTTTCCCCCAGCTCGCGTTGTGTCACAGCGTGTGGCTTTTATATGCACACCCTTGCCGGTGGGGTCTGGAAGGTGAAGGCGGAGAGTGGGGGCGGGCGGGCAATCAGGCGGGTGGGGGGTCTGCTCTGGAATACCACCTGATGTGCCTTGCGGGCTTTGTTGGTCGTTACCCGCCTCCCCCTCTCCTTACCGATCACCTTGTGCGCCACTCCTCAGACTCTCTTCCCCACCGCGTCGGCTGTTGCAGCAGGTCAGCAGGTGCTCTATGTTAGACGGAGTGCCCGCGGTGTTTCCAGCCTGCCGTGTGTCGGGGCGTATGGACTCGCTGGGCAGAGGTAAGCCCTCTCGGGTATGCTGGTGCTGTGGTCCTCCGGGGGGGAAGCAGGGAGGTCGCTCCGCAAGGTGGGACAGCGCAACAAGGGCTGCAGGGGGGGGGGGTGCTTATGTTTCTTCGATCCGCTCTCCAGCGAGTGCCAACGTCAAGCTGACTTTCCGATTCTGGCGAAGGTTCACGCTGCCACCGTCGGATCTATGGGCTGGGTCTCTCCCAGTTTCATGCGGGCTGTTGCTTTCCAGCGTCCGTGGCAGGCAGCGCCTGCGATTTTCGACTCGCGTCACCGTCGGCCATCTTGTTTTTCGTTGAGGCGCCGATTGCATCACTTTTCGGCCGCAGATATCTTACTCCCTGTGCTTCAAATTCTGTCTCGGGTCCAGCTGGTGGTTCTGCTAGGTTTCCGCCACCTTAAAGGAACTTTTTTAGGAGTATATTAGCTCAGATTTGCAGGATATTTCAGGATGTGGCTGGCGGCTCTGGAGCACTACGGGATCACGTCTTCATCGGGTGCCCGCTGACCACGCCCCCAGTGGTTTTCAACTTTTAATGCTGTATTGCACATATACTACATGAAAATAAAGACACTATCAGAAACAATGCGTAGTCTACAATTGATCAATTTGTAATGCTGTGTTGTACATTAATGAAAATGTCTGGTTTGTTTCCCACTCCTAACTCTGTTTGTGATCACAGAAATTGTTTGGAAAAGCCACCAAATGCCCTGCTATGGAGGCTGTATGGTAGATAAAAATGACTGAATGGCCAATATAAAGTTATCTTCTTTGTTTGGAAAACAAAACTGCAACCAGGCCACTGTCCAAGTTGCAATCTTTGTGGGTCAAACCAAAAAGAAAACCACTAACCCCCATAGTTCATCTGGGTCAAGCTGTCAAGCATAATCTAAACAACAGTACAGTACTTTCGTCCCAAGGTCATCCATGGCTCTTCTCCAGCTATCTAATTGCAGGCTTTCAAATTCCTGTAGCCATGGTTATTTATTTAGTGTTTATATAGCGCACCAAACCCAGAGGCATCTATATGCTTAACGGATAGGGTAAGGTAGACAAATGAGTAGAACAGGAACATGGAATCAAAACAGATACAAATTACATACATAGTTGCAAACAATGACGTAAGGCTCAAACCTGGATAATTTGCTTAGAAAGGATGACCTGTTGGAGGTAGCTTGGTCGCAATAATTCCTTTATTGGCCTTGTGAGAATAGCCATGTTTTAAGGCATTTGCGGAATCAATGGAAGGATGGTTCTGCCCTGAGGAGTACTGGTTGAGGGTTCCACTGTTTCACAGCTATTACTGGGAAGCTGTATCCCCCGCTCTTTGTAACTTGAATCTAGGAGATGGGACTGGCCCGACCGTGTAGGTCTGGTGGATTGCAATTTTAGGAATTCTTTGGTAAGATAGCTAGGGGCAGTGTTGGTAATACGTTGGTGTGTTATGTGAGTAACCTGAAGGTGTCTCACTTGCTAGTCTCCGTGGAACTGTCATTGAGGTGGCCAGGACAAGGCCATCACTATTGCATCCAGTTCCTGGGAGTGGACCAATGTGGGAGTATAACCTGGAAGAGGGGTATTCGGGGAGTGGAGGTGGGACACCGAAAGGTGAGACACGGTACCCCCTTCCTTATGAAACCTTTTCCCCCATCCTCCCTGTAGGATCAACTTCACCCTTTCTTGATACAAACACTCCCTCACAGACTGATTACCATTAAAGACAACAGACTAACGCTAAAGCCATATACCTGACATGTCCCAACACAAGGGTCCGGCAGAGTCAGGCAATTTCCTATAATTACACACACCTGACTTCCCTTCCACCAGAGGGATAAAAGATGGAGCATGAAAACACACTCTGAGCAAGGCCAAATGCATGCGGAAGCAGCTATTCCAAGACGACAGTTCAAACAGAGGAGAAAGGCGGCAAAGGGAAAGAGAAGGGAAATTTAAGACCAGGAATCGCAGCTGGCGAATGGTGCGAAGGATGTCAGCGGTACATGGGACCCGTCCCGCACTGATAGCCAGGGTGGGGAGAAGCGGTTGCCATCGTCGTACTGTCCTTGACTCCAGAGGGAAGAACCGCCAACAGAATTTGGCACAGCCGGTGAGTCAGAAAGAGCTGATAAAAGAACGAACTGTGTTGGGCTTAAGGTTGCGAAGAACATCATTGTCTGAATAAAGAAGACTAAAGTACAAAGGTCTTTTGTGAGTAAAATTGGCATCAGAATTAGGGTGGTCCAGCGTCACGTGGGTGCTCATTCGTAGGACTCCAACTGGTGCCCCGCTCCTGAACAAGGAAAATGTGTTGAATAAGGTGATCGAAGTGGTCCTGCAGCGGGTGATGTTGAATCCTGTGCATAATCAAAAGTCTTTGGTTGTTGTAGAAACTACAAGTACCAAGAGGCCTTAGGGGAGGCCAGCGTGAGGTGTAAAAGTGGTCATACGAGGGTCAAGCCAAACCCCCTTGTCAGTTGAAAGTCTTTGGCATGTAGTGGAAGCAAAGAGAACTATGGAAATGGGGCAAGTGGAAACCCAACTGAGGGAGGCCTGAAAATTAGGGTGAAACAGAAACCCATGCAAATTCATTGTGATGATAGAACTGTGCGAAGCCTGACTGGGGGCTTTAGGGAAAGTCTTACTGGGGGCTAAGACCCAGACCTAGGTATGGGAAGAACCTAAGGGGCCTAGAAGAACTTTCTTTTGCAAACTTTGTTAAAAAGACAATGTGAACCCGATGGAGGGATGCCAGGAGAAAGCCAAGGGAAGTGAATCCAGCATTACGAGAAAACTAAGTAAACTATTATTTTGGCAAATGTGAACCTGGCTGAGAGATGCCTGCTAATTGGGTTGAGCAGTAATACACCCATGAACATTGCGATAACCAGTGTTAATCTGACTGAGTGAGTCCACAGAGAGTGGTTGGTCTGAGCTCAACTGAGGGAGGCTAACATTGAGAGAAGGATCGGAGCCCGGCTGAGGGGGATCCAGGGGTGACAAGTAATCCCCCCGATGTTAAGATTAGCAGAAGGAACCTTTGTTTTGTTGTTAAAGGCATATCAGGCCCTCTGAAGCAAGAGACTTTGCATGAGAGACTTGGACACAGAAGGTCCTGATATTTAGAAAAGGAACAGTAACCTTGTGCCGGCCCAGCACAGGAAGGAGGGTGCTGTGTCCAAGAGTCCCGCCTTGTCCCATGCTAAAAACGTGGGGAAGGAGACCCCGGCCATAACATCCTGCCTTATTATTTTGTGAACACTTTTCTTATCTTGTGAACATTATCCCACACTATTTTGTAACATAGCGGTAAGGATTGGCAATAGGTTATTTAGTATAGGTCCTTTTTTTATTTGACTAGACTCCACTTGGACGGTATTATCATTATTTGATGGTCTTAGCCTGCTCCCATATTAGATTTAGGTTTACATAAGGCATTTACGTCATCCATTTTTACAGTTTAATAAACATCCTTGAACTGTGATCACTTGTGTCTGTCTTACTTTGATACCATGCCTTCCTTACAGTTATGGATAAGGTTTTGAATAAGATCCACTCGCGTATTGGCAGCCAATGGAGGTTTCTTCTGGACGTTGAGATGTGGGCTCTTTTAGGGAGATTACGGGTGGCTCTGACAGCGTTATTCTGAATGGTCTGAAGCTTTTTGATGTTGGCAGTCGTTATTTTTGGGATTTTTTAAAATTAATTTATAAAGCGCACCACAGCCCATGGGCATTGAGGCTCTATTGCAGAGTACAGTAGAATGCAAGCAAAATTTCAGGCACAGGTTACATAGTTACACGGGATCAGGGAAGGGGGAGAGGGGTGGGATAGGGGAAATGTGTATACATGGTTTTAGGTGAACAACAAGGTTTTGAGAGATTTCTGGAACTTATAGTAGAGTTCTGCTCTGAGAGAGGTTGGCATGGAGTTCCAATGCCTAGCTGCAATAAAAGGGAAGCTGGCCCCACCTGCTTTGGCACGTTTGACTTTGGGCAGCACAAGGCAATGGGAGTAGAGAGTTCTGATGGGTCTGGATGAGCTTGCCTTGATTACCTTGTTGGAGAGGTAAGGGGGCTCTGTTGGCGATGCACTTGTGAGTGATGGCTAGCATTTTAAAATGGATGGGTTCTCTGATAGGGAGCCAGTGGGCTTTATGCCTTGAGGACTTATATGGTCCCTTTTGGTAATGTTGAGGGTGGCTCTGAGTGCATCATTCTGAATGATTTGGAATTTTGTTTTTTGTTTTTTGAGGAGGTACCAAAGAAGAGGACATTACAGTAGTCCAGTTTTGACCCAATGATGACTATGGGAATAGTGAGGCAGTTCTTGGTGGACAAGGTAGGATTTTGTGAAGTTTGGTTGAGTAGGCAGCAGAGGATGAGATGGCACTAACCTGTTGGGACATCGAGAGGGTGGCGTCTAGGTGGAAGGTTTTGACTGATGAGGATACAGGAATATGTATGTTGTCTATGGTGAATGCTGAGTATTGGCTGTTGAGGATTCTAAGGGTTTCTAGTGGCCCAACCAGAAGGATTTCTGTTCTGTCTCCATTGAGGGACAGCCAGTTGTCAGACATCCAAACCTTAATGGTGGAGTAGGCTGTATTGAGGGTATTGGTGTCGGAGTCGTAGTTAACGGTGAGGGGGAGTAGGACTTGTGTGTCATCGGCATAGTTGGTGTAGGCTATGCTGATGGAGTCAAGGATGTTGAACAGTGTTCTTGCAAAGATATTGTAAAGTGTGGGTGAGATGCACAAGCCCTGTAGGACTCCACAGTGGATAGTGGTGGGGGTGGCACATGCCTGTTCTGAAAAAACTGTCATTTCTCTTCCTTCTAGGAATTAGGTGATCCAGGTTGTGGCTTTCAGTGAGAAATGGGCAGATGTAGCATTGTTGCTGCAAAGAGTGCATTGCAGTTGTGGGATATATATACCCACTCAGCAGTACTTCCCCACATCACCCAGCTGCGCATCTGCAGTGACCACCAACATGGCTGTGCTGGCTCCTATGAGCACCATGGCCTCAAAACTGCGTTTTGCAGCGACAAAAAAAGATGGCTGCACCATTTTGCCAAGCACATATTGGGCAGGATGGAACAAGGGGGCACACTGAGGGAGCTTGCCAGTGTGTTCTTACATATACAAAAGAAATAGAGTGAAAAAGCAGCGCTGCTTTGCTGCCAGCCCCAAAGTCTTCATTGAAAAGGGGGTATTTTGCCTTAAAATGCTGCTGCTCCGATGCTATTTGTATCTGTTCTTCCTCAAACTACTGTTATTAAGAAGGCCCTGCCATGCCCATACATATCCCCATTGTGCTTCAGCAAAACCAAGTATGACCCCTGAATGACAGGCTCTGTCAAACGAAATCTGAGAAAAATCAACAAAGAAACTTCATTTTCTGCTGCACGAGAAAAGCTCTACGTTTTAAGTTACAAAGTGTCAATGATCGGTAATTCAAAGAAACTCCAGCTCTGGGCTATATCAATTTCAGTGCATGGGTGGTTCAAATAAACTACTGCCTACAAGATGGCTGCAAAACAGTGTGGGAATCCAGATGGAAAGTCAAAAACCGAATTTGAAAGCAAAGTGCTAGCAGCTTGCACCACATATGTGAAAATGGGCTTTGCAAACTAAAGAAGAAAAATGCTTGTTTGAGAGCACTATGTTGAACAAAAACAACTTCTTGCCTAGCATTGTGAAAGGAGATTTTGCTGTGAAAATACAATGTATGAAATTGTTCTATTCAGCGGGTTTTCTTCCAATTCAGAACAAAAATAAATACAATTAAATCAAATTTCAGTGGCTGCAGGGGGATGTCAGCCAAAAACAGGTTTCTGTTGAGAGGATAATGGAATCAAAAGGGGCCCTCTCAGTAGATACTAACACCCCAGTGATAACTACTAGGTTGGACAGAATCTGGTCTGGGCTGAGCCCTCTACAGTGGAATTTCCAGGACACAGAAGTGTGAAGTGGAGAAGGGGCAATACACCTTCAATCAAGCTGGGAAACCCCCACCTTACTCTGGAGGAAATGACAGTTGGTGGTAGCTGAAGAGGAAAAAAGGGTCCAGTGCAGGACAAAGGACCACCTATCTGTTTCCAGGACTATTTTATAAATAAACATTAAAAACTTTTATCTTTGCAGCAGGACTTTGCAAAAATTTGAAAATTTAGCAGTTTAAATGTGATTTTTGTGGCTTTCAAATAAGAGGTCTTGGCTGTCAATAGCATGTATGGGACACGAACGCCAGAAGAATGTGAATCATGGGGAAAGGACATATGATGGAATGTTAAAAATTAACAGAAATAGGCCCTATGATAGTATGTACGCATGTATAAAGTTACAGAATTTTAGGCTAAACATTTCACACTGAAAATTACCAAAGATTATTAAACGTACAAAACAATGTCTCACAGATTGCAGAGTTGGACTGCAATGGTCTGCATAAAATATGTAACCAGTGTATGTAATTTGCTAAGAGACTTCAACTGTATAAACATACCATTTATGGCAAAATCAGATTTCAGCTAAAGTAACTGTGGGAGGTTTTTTAACATAAAAACTCACATCATAAATCTGCCATCCTGCCCTTTAGATCCTACCAGCTGAGAGTGAGGTGGGGACTAGCACCCCTGACCAATCCAGTGGGTTAGAGGTGTGTTTAGCTAAGCCTGCCCAGACATATACTTCTATGATGTCACTATGCATTATAAATAAGAGTCCATGACAGGACTGTAGAGAAACCCGCTCCTGAATTCCTGTGCTGCATTCCTGATCTGCTCTATTCATCTTGCTGAGTCCAGATTTGTTTTACAAGGCGGCCAAAGCATTGCTGACCCTACTCCAGAGCCCACTGAAAAACCCAAGCATAGATGATTCCTACTCCAACAACGCCATTGATCCAGAAAACCCTCCCACTAATATCCAATTAACAAAAAGGGGAAAGCGGTGGTACCTTTTGTATCCTGAAATCAGACCGGCTTGCGGCCCACTAACTGCTTGCCCACTGACTCCATTCAGCGGTACCTGTGCCCTCCAGTGACATGAATTGGCCAGCTGTTCGCTACCCGGTGACCAGACCTTGCCCAGCTGACTTTTGGCAGGCATGCCGCTGTGTGTTGATCAGACCCTGTTGACTGTCCAAATATCCCAAAACCAAAAAATGGATTGTGAGTATAATCCCCACCCCATAGAAACACATAGCCTATCTTGTCTTGCCTTTGTCCTTATCCCACTCTCTAAGTAGTCATATTTACACCCTGGTAACTTGTTGAGACTATTAGAATTATCCTTGTATCCTGTCCTTAATGGGTAAGTGCTAGCGCCATCTCTTTTCAATTGTGTATGGTGTCAATTATAACCCCTTAGTTATATTTGGAGTAATCAAACTAATTTCCATATGTTTTATTGTTGGGGATGAGCACTGGGATGACACGGTTGACCTCACAAATCAACCTTGGAGTTTACTGTGTTCCTCTTTAACAATATAGTCTAGATAATTCCGTTTTAAGTGATATTTTCCTTTCTTTCAAACCAAAGTTTTCATTTGAACTGCTCTATTTTCCTAAAACTGAACCCCATTCCACCCCGAAAATCTCATCCAAATCTTACGCTACTACCATCCATTCACTTCTGTAATATCCCTGTGACATATATCTACCCCCAGCCCAAAAAATGCACTCCAAATTAGAGTATTTCACCTGTTTTTATTAAAAACCGTTTGGGTAATTTAAAGCGGGAATTGAGAAAATTCCAACTTTCCAACGTTTCATTCGGCTGCAGCATGTTTTAAACTTTCCACTCGTTTTTGAATTGTAGGCCTTTTGCTGAACCATTGCATTGTGATTGCCAGTGATATAACATACATGCTATTGTGATAAAACATATGTATATTATAATTTACACATACATTTATGAATTATTTGTTAAAATGTCAGTGTTATTTTAGGCCTTTGCAAAGGTCGGATTTTGATTCTGTTTTCTGCCACTTCTTCCTGACTACCTGCTGCTTCTTTCTATCCACTCAGAATTCGATTAATTGTGGGTTGAGGGAACATTGCAGGGGGAAACCTTAACGTGGGTGCTAGCTATCCTAATTCAAAAGTGCTCCTATTCATTTGTGTGCTGTATATGTTTTATTAGAAGGTTAATCGCGTGTATTGCTTCCATTTTCATTGTAATTATCACCCCGTTGGTGACTGCTACACCCGATGTTAAAAATTGTATGATTTACTTCGAATTTTTAAAATAAATAAATAAATAAATATTGCAATTTCACCAACCGGCCTGGTTCATGGTCCATTGTGACCCAGGGTATTTGAAAAAAGGGGTGTGATACGAGTTGTGTACCATCTCAAATTGAATTCGCATGAAATAAAGAAAAAGGCATCTCAGTTGTGCGCTACTTTCTAGGTTGAGACCAAGGTGTGTGTCGCGCAGTTGAAATCCCTAACACAATAGTCTAGTCTTGAGAATATCAGGGCTCTTGCTAGCGTGACACAGATCTCTGTGGACAGGAAGGGTGTACTAGTAGTAATAAGTTTCATAGTATACAGTACTGCTGAGGCAATAGAGTTTGCCTGTCTTGATAGAGACAGTGTATCGTCTAGATACACTCCCAGCGATTTCACTTCTTTAGAGACTGTGATAGTATTGCCGTCAATGATAAAGTAGTTATACGCTTTGTCAAGTTTATTCAGTAGTGGTTGGGACCCAATCAAGAGCAACTCTGTTTTTTCATAATTTAGGCATAGGGAGTGCAAGGCCATACAGGCTTGGATGGTCTGGTAGATCGTGCTGAGTGAGCTGGTATCTAGAGTTTAGGAACCTGAGCAGGGGATGAGGAGTGGGGTGTCATCAGCATAGTTTGTTTAAGAGATACCCAATGAGTCTATGCAGTCAAAAAGGGGTTTTGTGAATGTTATATAGGGTAGGGGAAACACAGAAGCCTTGGGGGATTCTGCAGGAGACGACTGGAGCTGGTTTGGCTGAGGCTGTGGATGAGAAGACTCTCATAGTTCTATTCGCTAGGAAAGAGGTAGTCCATGCTATGGATTTTGGTGAGAATTGCCCTGCAGAGCAGAGATGACGGCAAAGTATTTTATGATCTGCTAGATCAAACGCTGTTGATAAGTCCAGTAGGAGTAGGAGGGCAAGTTTACCATTGTCTTTCAGTGCATCTATCTTTATTTTTAAGTCTATAAGAGCAGATGATTCAGTCCTGTGGCTTTGGCGGATGCCAGATTGCCTTAGTCCTAGGAGATAGTTAGATTCAAGGTGTTTCTGGATTTGTAGATAGGCCGCTCTGTCCCGAATTTTGAGCAGGAATACTAATTTTGTGATTGGGCCTTTGTTGGTAGGTGTGTAAGGTGTGCTTCTTGAGCAGTGGCAAGACCCAGGCATCTTTAAGGTTGGAAGGTACACAACTGAAGGTGAATGAAGCGTTAATGAGGGCAGTGATGAAAGGAGCCAATTTGTGAGCACAGTCTTTGATGACTGTAGCTGGGCAGATGTCGCTTTGGCATCTGGTTGGTTTAAACCTTGGATAGGTTTGATGGTATCTGGTTCAGAGACCGGGTAGAATTCAATTTGTTGGACCTGGATTGTGCTGAGCTGAATTCATGTGACTCTAGTAGTACTTCCGTAGGGGCGAGTATGATTCTTCCTGCATATTTTATGTTGGAGGCCAGAGATTTTTTGTAAGCAGGGCTCTTTGAATGTTCGAACACCATACAGTGTCATTGGAGCAGCTGGTGGGCTGAATGTAGGCCAACTGTTGCAGTTAGGATGGTTGGCTTTGGGTTCCCTTCAGGAGTGAGCCCTGGAGCAGTTCAACTAGGTTCAGTTAGTAATGGAATTT
Source organism: Ambystoma mexicanum (assembly GCF_040938575.1). NCBI lineage: Eukaryota > Metazoa > Chordata > Amphibia > Caudata > Ambystomatidae > Ambystoma > Ambystoma mexicanum. The sequence goes on from NC_090932.1 coordinate 339,435,601, forward strand.
TGGAGAGCAATCAGTTCGAGACAGGATTTGTCTAACCTATGCTTGGGGGAACAGGCCCTTTCTCCACTGCGCTCCAAGTATGGTTGGGGTCGCCCCGAAATCCAATCCAAAGTCCTTGCTAGGCTATCATCAGTGCCTGGATCATGAACCTCCTTCACCTGCCTTGGGTTGACTTAGTCTCCTCATTTCTTCCTACTCATACTAGGATTGTACCCTTGGATGCTCACACCACCTTTGATGCACTTGCCTCTTCTCCTTCCACCTCCTCCTGCATGTCCCCTTCTTTCCAGGTGTTGCCAGCTCCTTCTTCTTTCCACATCAAATCCTCTACCTACTCTTCCAGATGTTACATCCTAAAGCAACCTCTAACCATCACCTCATACTAGCGCCTCCAGCAGTTCTCAATCTCCAGATGTGACCTCATCCGGTCAGCTACTTCCTCTTCCATATTTGACCTCGTTTACCAGCTTCTAACCACTACCTCTGCTGACCACTTCTGCTGGTTCTCCCTCTATTACTGAAGATGTACCCATCTCCACCAACTTCTCAACACCACCACCACCTCCTACTATAACGTCCTCTACTTCTGTACCTCCTCCTTTGTATATCACCCCCTCCACCAACTTGCCACCACCACCACCAACTCCTGTCACCTTCCAGTTCTTCACCTCCAAATGTAACCTCCTCTGCCAACTTATTACCTCCACCAGTTCCTTATTTCCTCCTCCAGCTGTCACCTTCTCCAACTTCTCACCACCAACTCCACTACTCCTTGCTCATTCTCCTCCTTTCTCCTCTGACAACCTCTTTTCCTCCAGCATCCTTGCACTGCCAACCACAAATTCCTCCAACAACCCACACCACTGTTCCGATCTGGCTGTTTTTTATAGCATGGGTACCCCTCCTCCTTGGAAGGATTATTCAGGAGGGCCTGCACCTGCAGACCTAGTGCATTCAGTGTTTGGGATTGGTCAGGTTGCTACCCTTTTTGAAAGTGATAATTAGACTAAGAGGTTTGGCCTCAAGTTATATGTATTTCAGTCGCCATTTTGGATTTACTTCATATGCTGGACTGGGCCGGGATGGGATGTGGACCACACAAGGGCACTGCTGACGTGCAGGCTATACGTGAGCAAGTTCCCATTGGGTGTAGGTTCTTCGCAGGAGGGGCCCAAGCACTCCGCAGGTGTTGCATTCCATGTCTGCATTCCTTGGCCCATGGACTTTGAGGGAGAGTCTGTGGTATTTGTGAGCGATCTTGTAAACTTGCTTGAGATCATTGGGATTGCAGGTGATTCTGATGTTGCAGCAGCTGAGCCCTTGTGCAAGCTTGCGTTCCTGGCAAACAGAATGGAGGACTTGCACAGCCCTGAGAGAGTGGTACATGAAGACGTGGCACTGCAGAAGCCCTTGTATAAAGTGGATGCTTGCCAACAAGATTCTGATAACCTGCCATGTGCTGCAGGAAAGGGCTCTTCAATAGAGTTGGTCTGAGGAAGGGGCACCTTAGCTCCTAATATCTTGTGTGAAGGGTGTAGATTGGTACCCATCCCTGTCAAGCAGCACTTGCAGTAGGAGGGATTCTCTCCACACTGCCTCCAATTCCATCATACACTTGTTCGGGAGGCACACAGCTCCCAAGGCCACCCTCCCACTTCTATGCCAAGCCAAGCAAGGGACATTTTTACATAGCCCTCCTTTGATTTTGTCCCCTAATGTTCCCTCAAATGTGTTCCTGCTGAGGTAGTCCATGTTAACCTGTGGTCATGCCTCTCTGTGGATCATCATGAAAGTGTAGGGTTGTAGGGCTAGGAAATGCCACAGAACTCCTTGGTTAGTGTATTTGGCGCACTGACCTGCCAAGTCTCAATGGCCCTTCAGATGGCAAGGCATTTAAGTTCTATTGCAACAATGTTTTCCTTCTGGGGTTGTAGTTTTCTACCAATGTAAAATATAGTTTGTTCCCCTGTTCCTTACTTTGAATAACATAGCTCCTAGGTCCGTTCAGGATTAATTAAAGAATAAATGGGTCCTCAAAATTCGACATGATAAATAAAGGAACATGGCCGAGGGCACGCACTGACAAAAAATCTTCTTGGTTGATTCATTCCACTGGATAATGACAAGCATTAGATCTTGCAGCGTATCCGTTAGGGGCCCCAAAATGATAAAGACGTTTGAGTTAAGTTTCCTTTAATAGCCTAGGAGGCAGAGAAAGGTGCGCAGCTCTTTTATTTTCTCGGGAAGGAGATGGTCTGGATATTTTGGACCCTGGTGCTTTGATATTGTACTGCTCTTTCACCCACTTGAAACACCAACTATTTCACAGAGGATTGGGTAGGTGAGATTATGATGGTTTCTGGTAAGGCTGGCTTTCCATAGGTGTGATCAGCCCAATGTGGCTGTAAATTATGATGTTGTCAAAGTAGGCAGCTGGTTATGCTGTTGAAACCCCACATATATTACTCTTTGGAAAGTAGTTGGTGCACCAAGGAGGGCAAAGAGCAGTGGAAAATGATATAAACCCATTTCACTTGATCATGTTGTGAGTTTGTATTCTGAACTGGGAAGTAGGAAACCCTTGAAGCATTTCAGTTGCGCTCCTCAATAATATAGGTGCTTATGTTTATCTTGGATGAATTTCAGATGATCTTTATACATTCTTTGGTGGCTTCCTTGGTCCTTGGCTCTTTTCTATTCCTCCTTCCAGATGTTCAGGATATCGCAGTGTTCTCAGTTATAGACTAATTTAGGTTTGAGAAGCCAGTTGTGGCTTTGGGCATTTTCCTGGCAGTAAACGGGGCTCAGGGGAGTAGCTCATCGTGGTTGCTGGTGTCCTCAGACACTAGCTTTTGAGAGTTCTTTATGGTCTGGTTACATGGAGGTGTGGAGGACATCTACTTGGAAGCTTTCTTTTTATCTTGGTCATAATCTGGCACATGACATTGATTCCTTGATATGCCAAGCTCTCCTTGGTATATCCTAACAAGGACACATGTTGAAACAAATGCTTGATCTTGGTTTGAGCAGTGTTACTTCTTATAGGGGAGGGCTCAGGATATCATGTGACATTGTCTAGCATAAACAGAATTAAGCAGTTCCCTGTTTTAGAGGAGGAAAAGAGGCCCATTGCATCCATCCATCCCTCGCTTGAATAATTGATAAGGGTTAGAGTGGGTCTTTAAGGCCATTGGCCTGGGTGGTCTTTGGAAAATGGGATATTTGAGCAGAATGTTTTAATATCTTGATATACACTTGCCCAAGAAAATCAGCTGAGAACGTGCACCAGAATTTTTGTAATTCTGTGGTGCCCTGCGGAATGAAGAGAGTCATCCAAGTCAAGGACAACCCTTTAGAATTTGAGAGGGAGGACTGGAAATTGATAACGTGTTTGCCCATCTCATCTTTCTCTATCCACTTCTTCAGCGCCTTGATGCCTCTGAGTGAGGTGAAGGTTTGCACTTAATGTGTTAAACCTTCCCATTCATAATGCAGTAGAGAAGACCCCCTTTTTCTCCAGATATGGGGCAGTTTGGGTTCTCCCTTCCTCGGTGAAGATAGCCATATGGAAAGCCAAAATTAAGCAAGGGCATAGAAAATTCTTCTCTAGAGTTTAACTATCAGGATCATCCGAAAGTGTCGGGGACTGCAGTGCTGGACATGGGTTCAGATTCTTCCTCTAGGTCTTCTTCCTCTGGAGGATAAGATAACCTAAACCCATGTTCTCCCTTTTTGATATTGTCCAGATCAATGGTTTCCTCTGGTTCTACTGCAGTGTACTGATTTAATATTATCTTGGCAACTAGATCCCCCTCTACCTGTGAATTATGTTTAAAGACAAGGACATTATCGTTCTGCAATGGTCTCAACTAATTATGCCAGACCCAACTTCTAAACCCTGTCTGGCTGCATGGCCACATTTTGGGGGATTGGATGTGCATCTCCCCTCTGGAAGTGCCATCCTGAGTCCTTTAGAGATAAGCATACATTCTTTATAGGTATGTACATTATGTCTGTAGTGAACAGGTCCCAGCCCATGGAATCTGGATTCACTCCAGTTAATTTGGTGCACTGTACCCTCCACTTAGGGGTGGGGTGAGCTTCGATTACAGCCTTTCCCCAAATGACGACATATGGCACAGTGGCCAAGCGGGGGAAACAAACGACTGAATGACTAAGATAATTTTTGGCTTTCACTGGAAATCAATATAGCAGCCAGGACTTTGTCCACATCAGATTATTCAGGATAAATTTAAAAAGAAAATGACAAACCCCCAAAGTATCATACCCATAGCTATCTTCGGAATGTCGTCTACCAGGTCCAAGGCCAGATGGCTTTGGGATCCCTCTGGATGCCCACCCTGGGTAAGCTCTCCCAGGTGTAAGGAACTCATGGTGGCAACAGTAAAGACAGACACCAGTGATCACAGTTCTAGGGTGTTCTTTAAACTGTAAATGCAGGGTGGAAAAACGCCTTATTTAGACCTTAATCTAAGATGGGAGCAAGCGTCAACCATCAACAGAAAAATAAGGCAGTCCTTGTTGTGTTGTGTCAAAATAAAAGGGCCTACTAAGAAAAACCTATTGCCAATTCCTTACAACTAATTACACAAAGAGGTTGGGATAAGGGTTCAATAATGAAAGAAGTGTTCACACATAATAAGCCAGGATGTGATTGCCAGGGGTCTCCCTACCCACGTTTTCAGCACGGGACAAGATGGGACATTTGGAGCACAGCACGCGTTCAAGTTTCTCTGTGCGAGTCAACAGTTCCATTCCAGCTATCAGGTTCTTTGATGGTTGAGTCTCTTTTCAATAAAAAGACTCTTGCCTTCGAGGGCCTGATGTATTCAACAAACAACAAACAAACAAAAAGTTCTGTTCCATGTATGGCTTTGGCTGATGACTTCACCCCTGGTTCCCCCTCTTCCGAGCGCAAACCCCTCACCAAATCATAGTCAACGAATCAACTAAACAGTTCCTTTTTCAATGAACTATGGGTGATAACTTTCTGCCCCCGGATCTCCCTCGTTCCGGTTCGGACACCTTTTGGATGGCAGTCTCCCTCCTTCGGGTTCACTATGGCCTTTCTTACTTTCCCGAGTGTTAATGTCTTTTTGAACAGTTCTTGAGGCTTTGCCTCTAATTGTGGGCTTCTCTCTGCCGGATTCACTCTCGCCAACCTTTACACAACAGTTGACGTACCAGTTTTCACCATGCAGGATTAATTTCCCTTTCTTTCACAATCATCAGTAGGTCAAAGACTTTCAATGGTACATAGGATTTTACAAGTCCCCTGTATGACCCCTTTTACCTCTCTTTACTTCTTCCCAAGACCTTCTGGTTATGGTAGTCTCTTATCAGGTAATCACCCTGGCCCTCATTACGACCCTGGCGGAAAGCGACTGACCGGAGCGCCACAGCGTAAATAGCGTTTCCGCCATTGCACGAAGGAGCAAAGTGCGGCCCATTCCGACCCATCGGGCACGAGCACCACGCCACGGCGGAAGTGCAAAGTCCGCGATGGCGGAAATGACCCCAAAACGGCCCACACCGCCGCCGTACGGCGCCCTAGGTGCAATACCGCCACCCCTCTTAGCGGTCACCGCAGTGTGCGCCTACCGGAAAGTACGGTGACCGGAAATATACGGAAACGGAAGTTAAAACATGGGCCCGGAACGGGAAACATCCCGGCGTACACCTATAAAAACACTAAAACCACACAACCACTAAAATCACTACCCTGAAACACACCCCAACCCGTCAACCACCCTAGCGAAACCAAGAAAAATGGGAAAAGTAGCGAAGAAAGCGTGCGACCGCAAGCGGCAGGTCCACTTCTCCCGTGAGGAACTCACCGTGCTAACAGAGACCCTCCAGGAGAATGCTGCCGTCGTCTTCTCCACGCAAATGACCAGGACGGCACTTGCAAACAAGAAGGCCATATGGGCTCTGGTGGCACAGCGGGTAAGTGCGGTGGGGACCGCACCCCGCACCCCACAGCAATGCCGCAAGCGATGGGACGACCTGCGGATACGCGTCCGCAGCATACTCTCTGCCAACCGCAACATTGCCACAGCCACCGGGGGAGGTCCTGAATCACCCATCAAGTTGACCCCCTGGGAAGAAATCTGTGCCTCCACCATCGGAATGGAGAGCATAGAGGGAGTCGGAGGGATGGAGAAAGGAGTGCAGACATCCGAAGATTCAGGTAGGTGGGCCAGATAAAACAATGCCAAATCCACACAGTCCATCCATGTGAAGTACCATGCGTCCACATAGTGCAACAGAAACACATGTCCAGGAGAACGTCCACACACATCGGCCTGATAGCGCACGTTAAAACCCACAATAAATACATAAATAATTAAAAACCCCTAATACACGCACTACACGTGCAGCAGGCACACCCTAACTGCAGGCTGCCAAACAACTGCACCCTCACTCCACACACAAATCAAAGCACCTCCAAGGCCCCGACCCAAATCACCCTCAGGTACCACCCCAAAGCATGTGATACAATGCCATTCCAATTCCCACAGACCCATCAATAACCCTCGCCCTCCTTTACTCCACCACAGGGTCCGATCCAAACGACGAGCTACAGGACACCCCTACCAGCACACCTGCAAAGAGGGCCAAGACCAACGGCCAGAGACCCTCCACCTCAGCTGCACGCATCAAGACACGGCAGCAGCACAAATCAGGTGGCAGCACAGAGGAGGGAACATCAACAGGCACCCCAGCAGCCAGCATGCCCACAACACCACCACCACAGGTCCCCCCAATGGATGCCACAGAAGGCACTGCCTCTGGTGGCAGCAGCACCATAGGTGACACCCCATTGATGGCAGCATGCTCGGACACAGAAAACGGGGATGCCGAAGTCAGATCCATCCATGACCTGTCCCAATCCCCCTGTCTGTCCCATCCCGTACAACATGAGGATACCACGCAGGGGCACCCACAAGACGACGACTGGCCATCCCCCACAAGCCCTGTGGCAAGGCAACATGAGGACAACAGCCCCTCTGTGACACCCCCGCAAATGGCCATGGCCCAGCAGAGGCAACAGTCCCTCGACCAGTTGATCGAACAACAGCAGCAACTGGCCACACTCCTCAAGGACCATGCCGATGAATGTGGGGGCACTAAGGCAGACATAGAAACATCAACTGAGACACTTAGGGCAGAAATGGAGAGAGGTACAGAGACGCTAAGGGCACAAATTGAGAGAAGCACCGAGAGCCTGAGGGGGGAACTGCATGCGACGTCCAAAGACGTATGTGCCGAACTTGCCGCAGTGCGCCGTGTGCTCACTGAGCTCTCGCAAACCCTTAGGGACATGCATGGACGTGAGCAGGCAGACACATCATCCGTTGCAAGTTCCGTCCAGGGCAGCCCCCAACGTAGATCTGGAAGGAACCTGCGCTCCACAGGCAGGGGTGCCCCTGATACCCGCAGAGGGGGCATGCAATAGCGACAGCCCACTGACAATGAGCATCATTGGACACTGGTGTTCGGGGGGGAGGTAGGAGGGTGGAGGGGGTGTGTTGGGCTCACTTGGGTGGCGGGTCGATAGGGTGTTCAACATGATATCACATATGCCATAAAAAGTGCACGATCAACCAATGAGAAGTGTGGACATTGATCTTTGTGTACTAGGCCATCATAGGCGTACAGTCCATATTGTGCATGTCCCAGACACACACAGTGCCACGAGTCCCGTGTCCATGTATCAGCCACCAGGCGTGAGTGCTAGAAGCATACATCAATGAGATGCTGACGAATGTCACGGGCCTCCGGTGCCTCGCAGACTCCATGAGGTGCTGCCGCATCCCCACCCTCATCATGACCATCATCAGGTGCTTGCAGTTCTGCGTCAGGGGGCATGGGCACATTTCTACGTACGCACATGTTGTGGAGCATGACACATGCCATCACCATCTTTGCAACCTTCTCATGGCGGTACAGGAGTGCCCCGCCAGACCTGCTGAGGCAGCGGAAACGAGTCTTCAGTAGGCCGAATGCCTGTTCAATGACTACACGGGTACGTGAGTGGGCATGGTTGTAGTCTTCCTCATGCTGGTCCCGTGGGTTCCGGACTGGTGTGAGGAGCCATCTCTTCAGTGGATATCCAGCATCACCTGTATGTGGACGAGAAACGTATGATGTGGAATGCCATTGATACGTACGCACACCCCCCCCCCCTTCCTGGCAGGTCATTGCCAATTCACATACCCCACATCATCATGCATGTAATGAGACTCACCGAGTAGCCAGGATCTGTTCCCTGCGTGTCGCTCCATGTAGCGTGGTATTGTAGAGTTCCTCAAGACCATAGAATCATGGGTTGATCCAGGGAATCGGGCACAACAATGTGTAATGATCCTGTTGGAGTCACACACCATCTGTACATTCAGGGAATGAAATTGTTTTCGGTTGCGGTACTGGGCCTCCATGGCATGTGGGACGACCAATTCAACATGGGTGCAGTCGATGGCACCAATGCAACCCGGTATGCCGGCAAGTGCATGGAATCCCACTTTTGTGTTGGTTATTTCCTGCTCCGAGCGTGGTAGAGAGATGTAGTCGTCTGCGTGCTGCAGGAGGGCATCGAGCACTTGCAATAGTGTCCGTGAGAACAGTGGCTGAGAAATGCCATGCAACTGTCCGACTGTGTGCTGGTAGGTGCCTGTGGCCAGGAAGTGTAGTACAGACACCACCTTCAGTAGGGGTGGGATGGCGGTTGGGCTATCTATCATGCTGACAAGGTCAGCCTGTGTCATGTCCACAATGGCGGCTATGGTGTCCCGGTCCAGACGGTAGAGGGTGTGGATCTGCTCATCAGTGAGGTTGAACGGATGTGCTCGGAGGCGTGGTATTGCGGGCTGCCTGCGTGGTGGTAGTGGCTGTGCTGGTGGGCCTTGCTGGCCCTGCCTTGGCCTCCTCCTCCTCCTGCGTCTCCTCCGTGCGGCTGGTTGTAGTTGGTGTTCGTCTTCTTCTTGGAGTCGGAGCACTTGCAGTGCTATCAGGTCCCCCAGGACCAACATCGCGAGTCCTGCCGGTAGCATTTCGGTGTGGTTGTGGGAGGAGACTGGCTGTGCAATTTGTGTTTTCAGGCTGTATGGCCTCCACCTGTGGTGATTGATTCCACCTGTGCAAACTGCTCTCCCCTTTGGCCGAGCACGTCCCGGGCACAACGCTGCAATTCGGGGAATTGTATCTTGCTATTGCAATCATGTATTTGTACCCGATGGCCGTGTAAGATTGGTTGATATGTTCATTCTGCTGTGGTCCCATTGTTTCACATACTATCTGTGCAGTCGCGAACAGACTTGTGAGGGGTCAGTGGAACGTAGTACTCGAGTAACGGTGGGCCCTCATGCATCACTGTACCGAGTTGCAACGACGGGCGGGGCGTCCCATTCGTGGGTGAAGGCAGTTGCCATTTTCAGACACAGCCGCACTCGATGGAATAATTAGTGATTTCAAACGGCCACAGATGCCTTTTCGACGTGATGTTGCAAATGAGGAATTCGAAGGGCGGCGCTTTCGGTTTCCAGCTAGCGGCGAGGAGATGCCCACAGGTCTGACTGCAAATATAACGTTCTATTGTTCTATGTCCTTGAGACAGGGCCCATGGCGAGGGAGCAATGATTGATATGAATAGTTTGGGATGCGCAATAGCTACGTGGGCGATGAGGCCGTCCGTTCCCAAATACATGTTACTTCACAACACTGGAATTACGGGCTGGGGCACTGTGGATTTAGCAGGCTGCATAACGCACAGACTCAATGGATGTTTCTAATGTTATGTGAGTAATTATTCAGGCATTTTGATCCCGGGATGAGGGAATGATGGATGGATGCATGGGCAGGTGATTTGATACAGAGTTTGCCATGTACAGGGCTTCTTGGGATCTATCCGCCTCCCCTACGCTATGTGATGCAGGGCTGCCATAGTGGGACCATCGTCCATCTGGCCTTGTTGAGCCCTCCCTGTCTCGAGGCGCCCTCAGACACTTGTGTCCATGCACGTTAACATTCCCATCTGATGGAATCTGTTTTGACAGACGCATGCACAGGTACACTCGTTTGTGATGGTGTTTGCACCTCGATATAGATGGTTATGAGTCGCAAGTGGTTTTGGGGTGGTGATGATCCTTTTGAGTGGGCTAGCATGCATATGGCTGTGGATTTCGTGTGATCATTGAAGTGAGTTGTTGGAATGTAGTTCTGATGGCCATTCTGTTCTTTTTCTTTTCTTTTGGTTGACAGGTATCTCCTCCCCTTTTGCCACTGCCATCTGTATGCCACTCCTGCAGATGGATTTTACTCCCGACACCTGCTGCTTCGTGTTAATCAGTGGAGCAGCATTACGATCTTATGGGACGATCGCCAATGGCCCACATGCCCTTACGCAGTACTGGTGGCTCGGAGCAACATTTCGGCCTTTCAGCTGGACTAGTGCCTCCCCATTGGGACGGCCCTGCGGTTCTGTGCGCTTCCATGTTGCCTTTTCGTACGTGAATGTGGCTCTGTGTACCATGGGGGAACAGGGCGACACACAGGTAGTGGCTGGTCATTTCTTGCGGAAGCAGCCCACAATGGTGATAAGTGTTTTGGAGTTCATGGCCTGATGGCTGTATGGGCTTGGTGATTTTGATGTGCATAAAATTTCTATTCTGATTTGGCCCGTGTAGCGTTTTTCTTTGCAAGTGATGTGGCATATGCCTATTTGGGGGGCGATGTATTGTGAGGAGATCTGCATTGGGTTCCAGCTTCGGGGTTTAGTTGCGTGGTACTGTGCTGGGCGCGTTTGCCTACGAAGCCCAGTGAGGTCAGGGATGGGGGCTGCCAATATGACAGTTTGAATGTTGTCATGCTCAGGGGCGGGGGATTGGGTTTTGTGTAACAGATGCCGGTCAGCCAGGTGGACTGGTGGAATGATGTGATTTTCGGAATATTGCTGGTCACAGGTGCCTGTGTTTGCGTGCGTTTCTTGGTGGGGGACTGTGGTCATGTCCATTGGGATGGCTTCTGTATTCGTGCCATCTGTGCCCTGCAGCTCCCATTGGCCCCTCTTGTGTTTCTTTTGTTCGTTGGCATGCATGGGTGACTTGTACATTTCAATGGTTGCATTGTGGCTTCATTGCACCTACGGGGAGTTGTACTTTGTGGGCAGGGAGCGGTGTACAGGCACTCAGTGGGGCCGTTTACGGTTGATTCGCGATGCCGTACTTCTCGCCATGGCGGAATGGTACATTACGCCATGCCTGATGGCGTTAGGTACATGTCCGCTAGGGTCGGAATTGGCGTACCGTTGCGCCATGGTGGTGTTTGCGGTTTGGCATGGCGCGCGCGCGCGTGCTTGGTGCAGTTAGCGTTGGCGTTCACTACGGTGTCGCTAATGGCTTCGTACTTTGCGGTGACGGGTCATAGTCGCACCGAGCGCTATTCGATGGCGGTATTGCATTTCCGCCATCGTTTTTCGATTTCCGCCAGGGTCGTAATGAGGGCCCCTGAGTTTCCTGCGAGAGCACCCACGTGGTGCTGATCGCCTCGATTACGGGTTATCCCCTTCTTTTCTCAATACTTCCTTCCAAAGCTCAAATTTTCTCTTGCTGCTTTTCGTTCAACATAGTTCGGTTTCTTATCGACTCTCCCCTCGACTCACTGGCTGTGATGAACCACTTGACTTTCTTTTTCTTCGAGTCCGGGTTGGTACCACCAAGACCAGCATCACCTCGACTTGGTTATCAGCGGAGGAGGGTCTTGTGCACCGTAGACACCTGCTGCAACACACGCTGGCCTTTGTTTGCAGTGTTATGTTTCCGATTGCAGAGGTTTCACAGGCTTGGATCGGAAAGGGCAAAGTCACGTCCCACCTTGTCACCTTCTCTGTATTCGCTGTCTTTCACCTCCTCTTGCACTGCCGTGCTGAGTTAGCTCTCACATCGTGCTGTCTGCCTTGCTCATCGTGTGCTCTCGTGCTCCACCTTTTATCACAGTGGGGAAGGGAAAGGGCCGTCCTGTGTGTATGGTTGTGGTCAATTGCCTGACTTTGCCTGACCATTGTATTGGGGCATGTCGGGTAAACGACTCTGGTGTTAGTCTGTTGTCTTTTGTGTTGTGCGAAAGTGTTTGTGGGGGAAAACGGGGGGGGCAGTATTTTGGAATATCGGACGTGGTAGAATGGGGAACAGGTGTTGAAAGTAGGGGGATACTGCGTCCCACCCATCAATGTCTCACTCCCCAAGGATCCCCCATCCAGGTGATCCTCTCTCATTGGTCCACCCTCAGGAACTGGTTCCAATAGCGATGATTGTGTCCGGGCCACCTGGATGACGGATCCCTGGGAACAAGCTAGGGAGAACCTTCAGGTTTCTCACACAGGTGCAGGTAGTATTGGAACTTCTGGAGGTCTCAGTATTCATTCTATCCCTAGGTACCAAGGTCCATCCTCAGCTGCTCAAAGTGTGGTTTAGTTCCCCTAGGCATCTAGAGTCCTCACTAGGTAGAACACCCTGCCTGGATCGCAAACCTCCTCCCACTTCATCAAACACTTGCAGATACCTCCAATGCATTTGCCTCTTCTCCTTTCACCTCCTCTTGCATATCCTCTCCCACCTTTCTAGGTGTTAGCCCCTCCTTCAACGTCTCTCAGCCACCTCTTACTTTCCCTGGATATTTCCTCCTCCAGCAACTTCTCACCACCATACCTCATCCATTTCTCTATCTCCTCCTCGATATTACCTCTTCCACCAACTTCCCACCACCAACACCACCTCCTATTGCCATATCCTCCACCACTTCTAGCTCCTTCTCCAAGCACATCATATTCACAGTTCTTGCACCATCGTTGACACTCCACCCACCACCAACTGCAATGTCCTCCAACAACCCATACCACTGATCTGGGCTTGCTGGGTTTTATTACATGGGCCCTCCTCCTCCTGGGCATGAATATGATTGCAGATCTGCACCTGTAGACCTAAATCAGTCTGAGGCAGGGATTGCTTAGGGCGGTTCCCTGCGTGCAAGTAACAATGAGACTAAGGGGGCTGACCTGAAATGATATGGATTCCTTTTGCCATTTTGGATTTTCTCCATCTATTGGCTTCGGTTGGGACAGGATATGGACCATGCAAGGCTGCTGCAGAAGAGCAGGATATAAGTGAACACGTTTTTAGGGGTTTGGTTTCTTCTGTGGGAGGTGTTCGGGCTCTCCAGTGGCACTGCATACCATGCATGCGCTTGTTGCACAAAGCAAGATCGATAACGAATTGTTTGGGCTAACTGGACCCAGAAAATCCACAGCTTTAAAGAAGTAAACCACTCCAAATGGGCTGTGTTGTGTATGACGGCATACTGTGTACTGGCCAGGAAATAAGTGCCAGGCGACATCAGCCCACGTGTTCCTCTACTGGAAGCCATCTGGTCCTCTTTTCATTCGCCCACCAAGCATTACTTTCTGCTTTTTTTTAATCATGGAGGCATTCTTGTTTTGAACAGGGGGTCGTTCAAGTGTTTCTTCTGTAGAGCCTGGCTTCCTCCTTGCAACCCAGCCAGACATCCTTTGTGGTTAGTGCTGAGGGGTTTCTAAATATGAGGAATCTATTGGAGGAAGGTATGCCTTAGAAGGACAAGTTACTTCTTTGGGAAGGATAACAATATTCCTCCCAAAACATCCTCATCACTTCCCTTCCCCTGCTACCTCTCTACTTTATGATTAGTCATGTCTTTTTTTATCTTTAACGTTGCAGTACTACCGTTCCTTGGCCTCAGTGCAGCAGAAGAAAGAAGACACGTTCGGCTTGGCTTGCCTACCTTCTAGTTCACTTCGGCATCAGCACTGCCACTGAGGCCAAAACGCAGCCGGTTCAGAGCTACCAGTGTCGCTTTAATTCCAATCTGCAACTGCAGCTGTTTACAAGGATGAGGGATTTATGATAGGAATATTGGGCCTGATTACGAGTTGGGCGGTATTCAGGTGGTAAATCTGCCAGAAATACCGCTCAATATAATTACTGTTACGGCCACTTGGTCTGGCGGATTTACTGCCACATTACAAGTGGGGTGGTGGTGTTAGTCCCCATTAATATGCAGTCCATAGGATTCCATGGGGTATTTCGGTGGAATTACTGCTGCGGTAATTCCACCGATTTAACCGATTTTTGAGCAGAAAGTGAGAGGATTTACTCCAGAGGTTAATCATCCACTCCAGGACCAAACTCGTAGTATGGCAGGGTGAGAAAAGTGGCAGTAATTCCGTTACCAACATTTTTTTCCCATACCACCATACTCTGAATGAGCCACATGGTATCGATCATAGAAAACGTTATTGAATGTAAGTAGCTTCTTCCTCCTTGGCACGATCTCCAAGATTGGTGCGCAAGAGGGACAGGAAGTGTATCAATGAAACTTGTGGGACACACGAACCGGTGCTCTGAAACTAGTACGGCGGTTGTTTAACGTTGTGTATATATGTTTCTAAATGATGTGTGTTTGTGGGGTAGGGGAGAAGGGAGGAGTCTCTGGAGCAAAAACAACATGCATTGGATGTGGTCTGTTGTGCTCTGGCTTTGGTACGTAGACCATCTTTTGTCTGGAACGGATGTGTGAATGAACTGGCGCTATTTATTACAACTCTAATTGTGAATTTTAATATTGGTAGCAAATTCAGCAGGTCTCAGTTACATTTTCGTGCCCCTGAGTTACTAGTTGTGGATGGGAAATGAATTACTAAAATGGTCAGAAAATATGCAGCAGGTAACCAGAGACTGCATATTACAAGCATCAAGTTCAAACCAACTTGTACTATTTATGACGTATCTTCTATAGACTTCTCCAGAGTTCATAGGACTTGCTCAAGTCCATCTAGTTTTATACCTGAAGTGGACAGGATGACTGCCTGGTAACTTTCCATAAATGATAAGCAAAAGGGAGCTCATTTTGCTCCATTTCGTAATTTGGTGGTCGCGAGCCGTTACATGTTAGGATAGTTTTTCTGAAGCCCTACCATTGACTTCATCACAACCATTCAACCGAGGCAGCACAATACTCCACTCTTAGTATAAGGACGTACCACCTGAGTTCAGGGTAACATAGACTGAGCAGCCAGGCTTATTTTAGGAGGGAGAGAGGGCTGTAGAATCAGTACAAAGAAACTGTATTATACATATTCCCAAAGCAACACTAGCACATGTGGGATGTTTTTATCCACGCATCCAAGCCCTACCTCAAAACTGTGCAGTACTGACATGGAAAACATCATGACGGCCAGAGCTTCCCAGAAAATGCACAGGGAAATGCATGAAGAATAGGCTGCCACTCATTTTTGCCGATGTTATGGGCACAGAAGGACACTGCCTAAAACCACCAGTGGACTACCCACACAGTAGTCTGAAACCATTGGGAATGGCAATGCTGATTGCCAAAAGCAAACCCATAACTGTTGGGAATTCATTTTCTTAAATCCCAAAAAGGGCTGCAGTACCAGTACTCACCACTATCAGAAAGCCGGCGTTTTAAAACAACACCAGATTTGACTTTTTTGTAGAAAACTGAATAAATGAACCCAAAACATGCCAAAGAAAGACTTACTGAGAGGTGGATCCAATGTAAAGTTATATTCTGAAGTGACTTGAAGGTTTATAACAAGACTGGCTGAGCTGTGGATTTCAGCAGTTTAAGTAAATTTGGACTGAAAGACACTAAAAATCTAAATGTTTAAAAGAAATGAGTGACCTACTTTTGAGTGTCACATAGGTTGCAATTGTTTAAATGTCATAGTTTTAAACTTAGAATCAGCATTCTAGCTGCATATGTAAACATTGTCTTGACTTAAACTGGGTAACAAAAAGTGACATTTTATCTGAAACCTGGCTTAAGGAACTGAATTCTGCCCACCAGCTACCCCCCATCAGGAGTGAAACTTGAGTCACAGCTGTGTTCCCAGGCCTATCTGCCTTTTGCTGGCCACACTAAGGATATGCCATCTCTCTGATAATTGAATTAAGGGGAGCCCCCACAGAATACAGGAGCTCTGAACAATGCAACCCCCTTCACCCAGGCAGATGGTTTATTGCAGATGTCGTAAATGGAGCTTCCTCCTGGAAGGACAGGGGAGGAGCACTGCCTGTGAGAGCAAGCTGGCTTGGCAGAACTGGAAAAACCAGAAATTCAACCTTGTGCTGGGGGGAAACCACACCCCTTTGGGGCCAGAACATAACTCTAAAAAGATGAATAACTCATAGTACGGACTTGTGAAAATTATTTAAATGACACCATAATTCTTGTGATTTTTCTGCCCACATTTTAAGACGTGTTAGGACCCGGTGGTATGTTCAGGGGGGTTTTAGCGGAAAAGAGGATATTACTCAAATGTGTGCATGTGAAAAATCTGACACTTCATCAACTAATGTCCATACTCCTTGCGCACATGTGTATAAATTTGGGGTAATGTCCGATATTGCGAAACCAGTTAAAAAGTGAAATATGTGCCATTTTTGAACCCAAGCCCCCAGGAAGAGCAGATTTGGACAGGGTATACCTCCTGTGATATGTGAAGGGTGCATGTAATTTTAAACAAATGTGTACCTGTGCAAATATGCCTTTTGGATCAAAAGATAGATTGTGTGTAAATTGACAGGGGTGGGTTCTCTGTATCATAAACAGACCTCATCATGATGACACTTCATTTCATTCCCCCAATCAAGGGGAAGCGGATGAAGTGGCCAATGACAAGTGGAGAGGGGTAGAGCTTAGTGATGCTGCACACACACCCATTTTAAAAACACATAAAAGCAGACAGACAGGACAGATAGGGACCTTCAAATCCATTTGCTGCAACGCGCTCTGCCGGTCCATACCACATCCAGAGATCCAGACTTCAAATCCATCAGTCTCTAGAGAAAGCTGTGCAGAAAGATCCAGACTTTAAATCCATCAATCTCCAGAATCCAGAGAGAGAGAGAGCTGACCCAGATCACTGTGAAGTCCAGTCTAAAACCTGACCAGATCCGTGGCGAGGCCCATTCTAATTCAAGAATATAGTGTGAGTACCTAGCAGAACTGTGCAGAACCAATCTCTTGGTTAAAATAATATAATACAAGCTATTTTAATCTAAGTAGAACTGCCTCCTGTCACCTGTCATTTGTAAAGCTGTCACCTGTCATTTTCTAGTTGCAAGCTGCACTTGTCTTTTTTGAATTTAACATTCCAAATCCGAAAAACTACCTTTATTTAATCACTCATATCTCCGTAACCGTTTGTGCTAGAGACTTGCAGTAACTTTCCCCTGAAAGCTGAGAATCGTGGCTTTTCTGTGAACCTAGAACCGCATTCCTGCCGCAATCGCGGAAAACGTACCCGCGAATTTTACCGCGATTTGCAAATTTCTTCACGTGTAAAAATCTGCTGCTGCTTGCCTTCCATTTGCCAGAAATTCGTTTAACCTGCTAATCATCCCTGAATCATTGCAAGAGTGAGCCTGGACTAATATTAACTTGATAACACTCACCCTGAACCTCTAGGGGGAATTAAAAGCATTTTAGCGTATTTTTCACTTCATTGCCAGCACATATAAAAGCATTTTGGGCCTGTGGTTCCAACTTCTGTACTCTAAGCTTGCTGGGGTGAACTGAATTACATTTGATTGCATTTCTGAGAACTGTGTGCTTTCCTTCCATTTCCTTGCATTGCATAAAAGGGGGGAGGGAATTGCCAGAGAAAAGTGATTACATTGTTTTGTTGAACGCATATTGAGTATTTTCTGTACTGCATTTTCATTCCACCTTGCATCCATTTGAAACCATAAAGTATTGTTGCTATCTTATCCATCCTATAACCACTCATCATTGATTATAAAGAAGTGTGCTAGTGCCAGATTCTCCGTTGTTAATCTTTATCATATCAGATTAAGTGTGCTATTCAATTATTAATTTATTCTAAAGTGTGATACATATATCTATTGTTTAAATTATCAATTAAACCTTTTAACTTGCAAAACAGAACTACTTCTTGGCTCAGTGGGGTCAGGGTTATTCAAAGAGAGGGGTGTTATATAGGGGTAGTCATCCAGAACGCATGAACTGGACATAAAGATATATCAATAAGGGTTTCCATTCAGTATCCCAGACTAGGCATTGACTTAGCTGTAGTGTTGAATTGAATCCTCTTACACACACTATGTATTCTAAAAATAAAGAGTTTATTTTATATTCAAGCAGATCAAGAGATTCTTGGGTAAGTACTATCATAAAGCATATAAACACATTATAAAAACACAACACTATGCTTTAAATACACAAGTCATATCACAGACTTTATCTAGAATACCTAACAGTATTTCTAGGTAAGCCAGACCTTTGTATACATATTCAGTATAGTGCACTCCTATTCTTGGGGAGTAAAACCATAGATTACTCTCAGATTACTTTCAGTAATACAAGGGTAGTAGAGACCTGTCAGTTATGCAGTGACACTCAACAAGGAAATCACATAGTCAATCAAATTGCAAATATACTTTTCTGGATAGTGGAACACAGATTCAAGGAACAGTACATACCACTACTACTTTTGTGATGACACACAGTTATACTATGTGAGTAAGACCTTTTTGGTGTAATATACAATTACAGCTGCTTTTCAGCACAGTGGAACACAGGCTAAGATAAGCAAGAACTCTTTATACTAATTTTGGATGCTCCAGGCAACGCAAGGTCATCTACACCTGAAGGAACACTTTTCAGGGATGGCACACAGCTATTCTAGGCCGGTAAAACCTAATGTTGTAATATTCTATTAAAGTTGCTTGTTAAGATCAGTGGAACACAGATTGAATTGAGCAATAACTCTTTAACATGTTCTAGGATGGCACACAGCTAACACAAGGTAAGTAAAACCTATATACTTTTTAAAGGGGTTATCAGCAACTTAAAAAGTAAGTATAACCTTAGGCAGACTTATTTTAGACAGGCTAACAGCAAGTCAGGGGAAGCAAGACCCAATTGGGGACACTATATATGTATCCTAACCCGGAATAGTAACGTGAAACCAACAGCTCTTTGGGAAAGAGGCACAGCCAATGTACAGGTGAGTAAATTAACCTTATATATACTTTTCAGAATAGTGCAACACACATTCAAGGTAAGGAAGAACTTTTGTAACTGTTCACTCTGAGTTACAGTTACCAACGCACTTCTTTTACAAGTAAGTTACTTTTGCACACTTGTTATTCTTTTCAAGGCAAAACCCTTTTCCTAGCCAGTGCTTCCCTCGTTCCATAGCATGAGTTCACTCAGAGGCAGTAGAGGGACCCTAGTGGTCTGTCTAGGTGCCAGCTGTAGGCAGGGTGAGATAGGGTTCAGTTGCATGCAAAGTCAAAGTTCCAGAGGAAGACTGTTCAAACAAGTAAGTATTTCTCTTTAAAATTAGTTGAGGGTCCAGGGACTTCAGAGAAGACAGCCAACCAGGATTACGCAGTGGGCCTGGGTGAACTGGATGAGTGGACTCGAAACCACAGAAAACACTTCAAAGCTATACAGAAATCACAAAGACTTAAGGAAGGTAAAATACCCCAGCCAACACAGTACCTCAGCACAAAAGAAGCATTGCAGCAGGAAGCCTTCAGGATCTGCAGCAAAAAACCCGGTCAGTGGATTCCTTTGTTAAGACGATGGAAGACAGGAAGGTGGAAGGACTTTTGCAGCAGGTTCACAGGGGGAAGGATCCAGGCAAGAGTTTCCTCATGGCTGGATGTGGGTCTGTGGATTTGGCCTCTTTTCAGGAGCACAGAAAAAGGATATCGCTGGTCGGATTCACGTCATTTGCAAGGTTCAGCACTCTAATGCGCGGGCTTTTCAGACCTGAATCTTGCCTCTGGAGATCCAGCAGGATACCCACAAAGTTTCAGCAAGATTCGGAATTGGAAAGACTGTGCACCTCACAATGGCTTGAGGTCCCAGAGTATTGGGTTATTGCAGCCCCACAAATCACAGCATGGCATGGAATGGCCCAAAATTCAGGCCTTCTTGAGTCTAGTAGGTCTCACCAGGCTCCGGGTCGGGTTCGTCGTTTTCAGAGTTCCCAGGTCGATTGGGGGAAAGGGCTACAGCAGATTCTGGTTACACAGCAGGCTTTCCAGTCACTGGAAACATTCTCATCTGTGGTTTCTTCATCGTCCTCTTCAGTTTTGGTTCCTGTGGTCGACTACCTCTTCCCTCCTCAGCTTCCAGGATCAGACTTGTATGCAGGACCCCAGCCAATCAAACAGCCATACAACATTCAAACTTGTAGGGTGGCAGTCCTTTCAGGACAGTCATCATTCCAGTTTGAACTGGATGGATTCTCGCAGTCAGGCTGGAAGACAAAGGGCTGAAGTGTTTTGGATTCCTCCCTAACTTCCTGCATTCACAGGTCTCCCGCAGAAGATACAAATCACACAAAGGAATTTCCCATCCTGAATGTCAGGGGAAGGAAAAAGAAAGGACAAGAAATGCTAAAATGGCGTAAAAAAGAAGACCGGGGCCATTTTGGTAAAATGAGAACCCATGGGTGCCTTTACCGGGGCTGTGGAAACAGCCCACAGTAAAGGTGCACCGAATTAACAAATGGTTCACTTCCACCAGCCATTAAAGGTAAGTTTGTCCTTGTAACATAAATGTTTCAGTGAAAATGAGAAAGGGGATACTCAGCATTTCCCCAGCACTCCACATAAGGTGGGGGGTGCTGGTATCTCCTAATAAAATGTAAAAGGGATCCCAAACTTCCTGTAGTTCTAACAAGGTTAGCTAGAAAAAGTTAAAAGTGGAGCCCCTAGGGCAACCCAGCAACAATAGGCATGTACTGCTAAACCTTTGTTAACGAGGATAACTTTTAAAAGACTCTATGGAGAGTCTTAAAAATGACACCTATAAAAAGAGTAAAAGACTGTGAGTGTGGAAAAAGGTTCCACTCACTCAGGTATAGGGAAACATAAATCTACCAGTCCAGCAAAATGTTCTGGGGTTTACACATGTCAGGAAGATTTATCATGGATATGAAAATCTTACCTAACAATAGGTAACTCCCCATTGCCAAATTTTGGTTGCTTGCATCGAGGAGTGAAAATGTGCCGGGCAAAAGGTGGTGTACACACATATACGCTGCCTTTTGCGCTCCACCGTGCAAATGAGTGAATGACTCCTACCATGCGAGCATGGAGACAGAATGTGCGCGGTTGCCCCAGGGAACCAGCAGGTGGGCAAAAGTGTCAGCCAGACCCCCAGGCGGGGTGAGAGACTAGAAACATTTAGGCAGGGAGAGAGCAATGAAACCACAAGGCAAGCAGAGACACCCAAGACCCCAAGGTGGGTTCGGGTATACGAGATACCCAAAACCCCAACGTGTGGTAAGAGAAACAAAACCCTCAGATAGTGTAAGTGAGAGAGACATGAGACACCCCAAGGCACAGTGTAAGGGAAGCAAAACCGCAAGGCTGGGTGGGAGAAAGCAGACCCCACGGCGGGGTGAGTGAAACCAGGCCCCAAGGTGGCTTGTTAGATCCGAGGCCCAAGGTAGGTTTACAACTCAGGAGATAATTCACTGGGAGAGCATCACGAAGTTCCTGGGTGGGGAAACCAAGAATAATACCTGGTGTGGTCTTAAGAACCAGGTGGTTCCCAACGGTAGAAGAGAACAAGAAACTGAGACAAAGTGTCTGACCAAACCAAGTAGAAAGACTAATCTAAGACTGACAGGTACCCCAAGGAGGGAAAACTTGGGCCAACGTGCAAAGAGCTCCTTTGTTTATTAAAGAAACATCAAGCTGGGATCGGAAACCAGCCACCATTCTTTCCTTTTAGGCAGAGGCCCTTATGCTAATTTTGTGAACGTTAGATTATTTTTGTTCACAGTGGTAGGAAAAGCAATCTGGTTACAGAAGGTTTTCTGCACAGAGGACTTTGCTTTGTAGGACATCTTGACAAGCACTTTTTTAGAACCCTTTCTTTTCTTGGAAGTATGGCCAAGAAACTTAGGGTAGCATAGGTTTTGGGTATTCTAACAAGTAACCTTTTTGACTCAAAATGCCAGCTTTTCAATCGCCTGATTCTGACTTACCACGCACCCTAGCCACTGCTGACAGCAGCGTGACTAGAGGGAACAACACATATCTTGAGGAATGGGGATGCTATGCTTTCTTCTGGTTAAATGATGAAGGAAAACAGAAGTGACAGAGACATCCTGTCATGATGCCCGCTCCCGGGGAGCCGGTTCAAGCCCTGCTTCCCCGAAAGCGGACATCCAGTCCCCAAGGAAGGACCCAGCAACCCCATATAGGGGCCCTTTGGACAGTGTCCTGGCGCCTATGGCGCCAGGTTCATAAAAGACATCAGTCCTGGCGCCATAGGCGCCAGGCTCATTATGGGAGTGCTTGGGTGCACTTACCTGATGCAGACCATGCTGCAGGATCCCGGCCTCCTTGAGGCCTGAAAGGAACTACTTTACCTGTGGGACTAATTTACCATCCGGGCGTGGTCGGGGAAGGATACATACCTGATTGGAGGAAGGGTACATACCTGGAACTTCTTCCGAGGCTATTTAAACCCCACCCAAACAGCCACACGTGCTTCGCGTTGTTCTGCATCTAGCAGCTGGACGCTCACCGTGTCTGCTCCTGCATCCTGACTTCTGCCACGCCTGCCAGCATCCTGGATCACCTGCAAAGGAAGAGAAGAAGAGAACAGAAGAAGGAAAAGTCCTTACCTGCTAAAACCGCATCCCGGAGACATCTCGCCGACAATCCTGAAAAGGAAGACTTTTATTGCGTCGATCGCTGCAGCGCCGCATTCCACTCACCTTTTCAGGGCGCCTCCATGTTCAGCAGCGATCATCCGGATTCGCAGTCACGCCCCAGCGCCTAGGGAGAAAAAGACCAGAACAAAAGGTGAGAGAGAGAAGGGAATAAGGAAAGCTACTTCTCCATGTTAAGACTTACCTGTTGATTCATTCCCTCTTCATTTCGGGTCCGCGCCGCATCCTGGCATTTCCAGACCCCGGCCCCTAAGGGGAAAAAACAGACATCAGCGTTAATGACCGAATGAAAAGACATTACCAAAAAATACTTATTAAAGACTTACCTGATTTCTACAAGGATTTCACCTTTCATCTCGGGTCGGTGCCTGCTCCCTGGCATTCCGTACCCCGGCCCCTATGGGGAAAAAGACACTAGCATTAGTACATTAATGCATGGACACAAGGGGAACCTCTTATCAAAAAACGTACCTGGAAGCCAAGCAAGTTTGGTTCTCACCAATCCGAAAAAATCCAGTGAAGTAACTGGATACCAACGCGCCCCTGCATCAGAAGCAGGATGGAGAGCTCGTCCTTCCAGACCCTAAGGTGAGACGCTACGAGGAATCACAGAAGGGTTTCGAGGAGGGTGAGAGGGGAAAGTGGGAGGCCGATTGCATTATCCTGCAGACAGTTAATCCCCTATTTTCGCCTACAGAAGGATACTTCTGTGAGCCAGACAAGCCAGATTTGGGGGCCCGGTCCAGTCCGTCTTCCGAACCCTGCGCATCACCTTAGAAGAGGTCACAGCAGCGCGAACCAGGCCAGCGCCTCCGTGGGAGTCAGGTGAGCGTTACACATCCCTCTAGGTGGGGATTATCCTGGCATGTAGAGACAAAATTGTCCAATGCAGGTGTCCTGTAGAAATGTTGCAACACTGATGGTGCATTGAGAGGGAAGCAAATAGCCTCTGTGGAAAGGGGCGGGGAGTGTGCTGGGGTTCTAACAGACCTTGTAAGGGACTAGAGGACCAGGCAGTAAGGTCTACAACCGTTTGCTTTTTCTACTTGTATTAATTATTAGTATTTGTGCCTGATATGTGTAGGTTCAGCAGCACTCCCAACCAATCAGAGGCCAGCATGAAAACATTAAACATTGGGTTGGTTCTCACAGTAGAAACAGATCATTGGTTTTATTCTGACCAGGACCAGCATCGGATTGGCCCATCTGCCACTGGGCCCGTGGCCGGGCCAGGCCAAAATCATGTGTAGTCCCTGGGGGCTGGTTTCTGCCCACCCCTTGGCCGGTTTGAAAAAGAAAAAGTTTGAAAAAAAATACTTTTTTTTAAAAACAAACAAAAAGCACCTGCAACGGCATAATTCATCAAAGCAAGGTAATGTATGTTACCTTGCTTTGATGATTGATTTGCATGCATGATGTGTGCATCATAAATTATGATGCATGCATCATTCACATGCTGCTGCAGCATGCGGCCAACTTTGCACCAGACATGCAGATGAACTTAACTGGTCTGATGTTAAATCTCAGTTACCAGTTTAATGGTATCCACTACAGAATAATTGCTCATTTTACTATAGCCGATATGATAGCTCAGTGGGTTGAGCGCTCGCTGATATGTGTGTGTGTGATATGCAGGTTGCGGGTTCGAATCCCATCAAGGCCATCTCAGCAATTCATCCTTCTGAGGTCGATAAATGACTACCAACACAGGTTGGGTAATATTATATGCAAATGTGTTCTATAAAAAAGAGCTTAAATGTAAGCGCTATACAATAACTTATTATCATTTTGGCTACCTATTTTCGTAGTGTACTTGGGAACAATGCTATTTGATGCCACTTCCTGTTTTGTCAAGGGGTGAAAGGTTGTGTTTCATCGCTTACCTGGATGTCACTTTTGGGTGGGGTCAAATGACCACTTCTGGTGATGTCATCAGAGGTCAAGGGTCGTAAGGTGAGGGGTGGGCCACTTTTTCTTGGGTGTCCGGGCCTATTTGTTGTCCCAGGCCGAACCTGACCAGGACCCTTTCTGACTAGGAATGATGTTTTGAGAGAAAAAATGGTAAGCAGGCCTAGCAAAAGAAGATATTAAAAAGGAAATTATTTAATTATACTAACATTGTAAACTGTCTAATTTTTAAACATTTACGATATTTATTTCTAATGCACACATCCAGTATGTATTGCAGCCATATTAAGAATGTTACCCTTATTTACTGAGTAAAACGTATGATCAAAACCTAGAATAACCATCTAAGTTGTTTCCTGATAGGTTGTCATTCCAAGCTGGACAGTCTGGTATGCACCTATTGTACTCTTGGGAAATGCCTGTTTGAAAAATGAAAGTGGACCTTTATCCCCTGTGTGGGCCCGGGGCTGCTGTGAATAACATCACAGAGCATTTTGAGAACATACGAATGACCACAGAACTTTCTATTTCCCCAATATGTCTGTGATACGTGTTGTGTACTTCTAATCCTAATTGCATGATGCGCAATGAACTTAGTGCCCTTTTAATGTTTTCACAAAACTCCACCCTAACATTAAAGTGTTAGTAGCCATGACCCATACATACTCTTTAGGCCGGCCCCAGATGTGGATGAGAGGATAACATGGCTGCGACCCCTGCCTGCCACTCCATTGGACTCTCACACAGTTTTAGAAGAGGATGGGTTGAGAGGGGATGCCAAGTCTCTAGGTATGGATGTTGTTCATGTAGTGCCCAAAACACAAAGGTCCTTAGAGAATTATGTATATATACATGTATATAAAAGATGTAGGCGTATGTTTATAAACATTTGACAAATATCAGAACCTGTGATCCTTCATTGCCTTCCGACTCCTGTAAATGGATGTATTTGTTGTACACTGATTATGTGATTTGGCAGTTTTGCAATAATGAGAACAGTATGTCCTGCAAAGATGGATTTAATCAAGATATTAATTTGTATATTTACATACAACCATTGGTTTACGTGAAACAGTTCCTCATCTGCACGGATTGTCACTTAACATGCAACCAGGATCCGCCTACAGCACTCCCCCCGGCATCCCCAAAACCATAAAGGGGAGTTTTCCCTGCCTTGTGCTGCAACTTTCAAACCCCTCTCCGGGCTTGTGAGTGGCTGGTTCCCCCTATGCAGGTATACTATTGGTCATGAGACTAGTGTCCCCCTCCTGCCCACAGTCATCAAGGGATTTTTCTCACCTTGAGCCGCTTTCAAACTTTTACCAGGGCTTGTGAGCCACTCATTTCTTGGTGCAGCGAGTGCCATTGGTCATGTGATCAGGCTCACCCAGAACCATAAAAAATACTTTACCTGCCTAGGCCTGTGAGCACCTAGTTATTTGTGCGGTGAATGCCAATGGTCACGTGACCTGGTTGTGCCTTCTGCTCCCCCTGTAGCGCGCTCAGAGCCATCAAGGAATTGTCCCTGCCTTGAGTGGCTCTTCTCAGGACTTGTGAATGTCTAGTTTCCCCGCCCAGTAAGCGGCATTGGAACGGGCACCACCCCCTGTATCCTCTCCTGCCTACCCAGAGCCATCGGGGAATTTTTCTCACTATGAGCCACAATGTTCAACTTTTCCCAGGGCCTGTGAGCCAATGGATCCCCATGTCACGTGAGCACCACTGGTCATATGTCGGGCTCCAACACCTGCACCACCTCTAGCCCACCCGGAACTAAAAAAACACTTTCCATGCTTCGAGAGGCCACTATAAAACTCCTCTCAGGACTTGTGAGTGATTAGTTCCTTGTGTATTGAATACCACTGGTCACATGACCACTCTCCTACTTCTGCTCCCCCTCCAGCCCGCTCAGAGCCATCAAGGGATTTTCCTTTACTTGAGTGGCTAGTTTCTCCTGTGTAGAAAGTGGCACTGGGTAGGCGCTGCCCCCTGTGCCTCCTGGCCCACCCAGAACCATCAAGGGAATGTTTCCACCTTGAGCTGCAATTTTACAATTCCTCCCTGGGATTGTAAACTGCTAGTTCTCCCTCTGCAGGGAGTGCAACTAGTCACCTGACCAGGCTCTGCCTCCTGCAGTTTCTCCAGTCCACCCAGAACAATCAAGGATTGTTTTCCACCTTGAAATGTCAAAACTCCTCCCAGGGACTGTGAGCAGCTAGTTCCACTGTGCAGTGGGTCATATGCCAGGTGCCTACTCCTGCAACCTTTCCAGCACACCCAGAACCATCAAGGGATTTTTTCACCTTGAACAGCATTTCTAAAACTCCCCCAAGGTCTTGGGAGTGGCTAATCTTCCTGTTCAGTGAGTGCCACTGGTCAATTATTTATTTATTTATTTATTTGTTTGGCATGCCCAAGCTTCACATCCAGCATCCTCTCCAGCTCACCCAGACCCATCAAGGGACATTTCCAGCATTGAAAAAGCACCATGAAAGTGATTCCAGGGCTCTTGTAATGGCCAGTTCATCCAGTGCAGAGCGTGCCAAAGATCACACGCCCAGGCTCTGCCTTCTGCAAATGCTCCAACCCGTTTCCACTCTCAATACTTTACAGGCCTCATTATTTTATTTGAATTTTTGGTCAGCGCTGACTCGACCCGGGGTGTCGTGGCACACACTAGACATTGTCATCTAAGGACGAAGACAAAACATTCACCTGTTAGAGCCGGGATGGTGCCAAGGGCCAGAACTCCCACTGACATGCAATGCTATCAAGGCGGGTCTCACCCAGCCTTTTGCCTTCTCTCCTCGTCATTGTCTCATTGCTTACAATCGCGCATCACACCTCAAGCGCCAACGGGCAGATAACCCCCATAAACTCATGCGTAGCTCACTCGTTGCTACACCACGACTACAAGCCATCTTCTCATGCACCATGATGCACACCAATGCCCACTCAGCCAGCCTTCACACAGCGATCATCACTGACCTCCTCACTACCCACAGGCACAACGTCATCTTTATCACCAAACCTGCTCCCGCCTCCCCTCCTCCTCACCTCTGTTTCGATATCCCTGTTCATTTAGAATAAAGCATAAACTAGGTAGATTTCGCTGGGAGGACAAGGGGAGGCATTGCAGTCATCCATAAATTAGGAGAGTCCTTTTTGGATGACATCCCTGTCCTTTTCACACCACAAGGTCTCATAAAGCTGACTGATCACCGGGCTACCGCTCATAGGTAAGATCATAGAAGAAGTAGAAGCTAACTGACATCTTGAAAGAATTGCTCAACAAGGTTACTGCATGATGACCAGTCTAATTTCAGACTCCGATGTAGCACAGAAGCAGTAACCACACAGGTTTCAATGATTCCCACCAGATTATGGACAGTGGAGACTCCTGCCACCTGGTCTACTAGATTTCTCTGCCACGTTCAAGACAGTAGACCATGCCCTGCTGATGAAAGAACTATCAGACAGAATGGAATTCTCAGGCACGGTCCTTGTCTGGTTTACTTCCTACTTATCTAATGGGAACCAATCTGTCCAAATGAGTTATTTCAGATCAGACCACCGTACAGTCTCATGCAGGGTGCATCGGCCCTCTACCCCTTCACCATTAATCTTATATCTGTACATGGAGTCATTAGGATTACTCCTCACCCACCCAGGCATATCCGTACACAGTATGCCTATGAGCACAGCTATATCTTGAAGTGAATTGTGCACAGGTCATGTCCTAGCTCAGTCACTTCTCTGCAAACCTGGATGATGAGTAGATACTTGAAGCTCAACCTGAAACCAGTTTGTCCTGCTAAGCCAACCCTTAGAATATAAGGTAATCCAAGGTTTGGTAAATGATATGCAATTAGAGGGGCACATGCTTTTACTGGTGACATCGTCAAAATTACTCTGGTTCCTTTTTACAGTGATCTATCATTTTTCATGCAAATAAATCTCTCTACCTGGTACCAACTCGCTCTACTCCGGAAGATCAAATCCTTCCTCTTTCAATCAGACTTCAATACCATAGTTAATATCCTTGTGATTCACACCTGTATGGTAGCAGTGTCATTCTTCCTGGTGTAACTACCTCACCCCAAGAGGCAGCACAGCACACTATTTGCATACATAATCACTGGAACCAATAGAAGAATGTGCTGATATATTGCCAATCCTAAATCAATCACTTTCGCACCCCATCTCACCTCTCCTCTCTCTTGGACCAACCACTTTCTTCTCTCTTCCACCTGATGCTCTGTCCCCTAGGTGAGGCCGACCCCAGCATTACCACCCACATTCTCGGCCATCTGGCCCATGAAGCATGTGTCAGTGGAGGCTTTTGCCGCTACTTTCTCTCCTCCTCCTCCTACGCCTGTGGCTGATTTACACTCTGACACAGCCCTCTCTAACTTGTATCTCTCTATCACTAACACTCTTGATGTCCTTGGCACTGTCATGAGAAGCCGTTTGAAACCCACCTCCAAGTTCAACTCATGGTATGACTCTGACCTTGTGCAGGGTGGTCGAGAGGAAGTTGAGGGCATCAGGTACATCCTCTGACGTACTGGCCTGTTGCCTGCTCCAAAAGCAATACAGACTCTCTGTCATGTCCAAGAAGAGAACCTAAATCCAAGCCCACATCTCTGTGGCCTCTAACAACATGGCCGAACTCTTCAAAATCTGCAAGGAGCTGGCCAATCGTGCTGCAGTCTCCCTCTCATGCCCTCTGCACGGCACTGGCTTCTCACTTCACCACTAAAACCTAGGACATCCTGCCCTCTCTCATCTCTTCCTCTCCCTCTACCTCTCTCAGCCCCTCTCCAGCCGCCTCTCCCCCTCTGTTCTCCTCTTTCCCGGTGTTCACTCCTGACCATGTTTCTAGACAAGTCCGATCTATGAAAGTATCGTCCAAGCAGGTGCTCCCCTGCTCCTCCAGAACCATCAAGAACCACATCAGCAACCTTGCTCCAGCCTTGGCTGATTTCTGTAATCACCCCTTTGCCACTGGAACTTTCCCCTTCTGTCCAGAGCACCCCTTTGTGCACACTGCTGATCCTTCCTCTACCATCAAACTACCACCCGATTTCTCTCACTCCTTTCCTGGGCAAGCTCCTGTAAACGCTGGTCATCTCCCAGCTTACTCTCCATACCGAATCTTTTGTTTGTCTCCATGGCCATCAGTCTGGCTTTAGAGCAGCCAGAAGCACATAAACTAGTCCTGGGAACACCCGTGAAGACCTGCTCTCAAATCTCAACTTCAGCCTTCCTTTTGTCCTCATCCTCCTTGATCTTTCCTTTGCTCTCGACACGGTCACCCACGCCATCCTCATCAATCATCTCTGTGACAACCTGGGCATCACGGACCAGGCCCTAACCTGCTTGACCTCCTTCCTCTCTGATCAACCCTCCCAGGTCCAACTGGGGTCCTTTCTCTCCACCACCTCTCTCTCTCCACATGTGGTGTTTCCCAGAGATCTAACCTCTCACCCTGGCTCTTCAATCTTTACTTGGCACCTGAAGCCCATCTCATCTCTACCTTCTCTCCTAACTTTCATTGTTATGCGGATGACATTAAACTCTTGTTCAGGCTCCCCTCAGCCTCCTCTCCTCTCTCGCTGATTCCTGATTGTCTATGCATGATTCAGGAATGGTGTGCCTCTAACGGTCTCTGCCTGAATGCCAGTACGACTGAGATCCTTCTCATTGGGACCCCTGCTCCCGCTTTCCCTCTTTCACTCTGGCTGCTCTCCTTGGGCCCTCTACCTGTGCCTTCCTGTGAGGCAAAAAGCCTTGGTGTCATCTTCGACTCCACTCTCTCCTTCTCTGCTCACATCACAGACGTCTCTAAGAAGTCCCACTAACAGCTGTACTTCCTCAGAGGTATTCTTCCTTCTCTCACTTTCCCCCAGAAGCACACTGGTTCTCTCGGTTTAGGTAGGTTTGGCCACATTTTGTTTTTTAATCACAGCTAATTGACCGCAATTTATTTGCTTGGGGCCCAATTTAAACACACATGCGTTTGTTTTTCTCCCAAGCCTCCAATTTTAAGGAAGCGGGGGACACCCCTGTACCCCCAAAATTGCAAAATACCAACCCTGGGGAGTGGGGGACACCCCCTCAACCCCCACTCTCCAGGGTTGGTATTTTGCAATATATGCAACCAAATTGCTCCAAAGACCAAATCACCCATGCTCATTTCGACCAAATTGGTCATTAGCTCAATTGTTTTAGATCAAATAGGCTAATACAGTTCTCTCTAGGCTGGACTACTGCAACAGCCTCTTTTTAAATCTGCCTGCCTATACTCTTCACCCTCTGCAACTAATCCTGAACAGGACTGCAAGACGTGTCTTTGGCCTCAAGCCCTGCGATCGTATCTCTCGAGCGCTGAAATCTCTCCACTGGCTCCCTGTGGCTGCAAGGATCAAGTTCAAGACCCTCTGCATTGTCCACAAGGCTTTCTGGGGCCGGGAACCACACTAAATCCAACTCTCTCTTCCAAAGCACTTTCCTCCTCGAGCCCTCCACTCATCCACCTCCAACTCTCTGAGGGTCAGACGCTTCTCCAGGCTCAGAGTGGGGGGTAGATCGCTCTCCTTGGCTGGTGCCTCCCTCTGGAACAGCCTCCCTGCCTCTCTCAAACTTGAGCAGGACCACTTGAGGTTCTGCATGCAACGGAAGACCTTCCGTTTTGATTCTGCTTTCTCTCCCTCTCCCCTGCTGATGTTCTTGTCTGCTGCACTTACGGGTTACCTGGCCTCCCTCTGAACTTTCTGGGGATCAGGCTCCCTCATGACCAGTAGCACCATGAACTGCTTCCGTGCCTTCCTCACACTAGAGACTATATCTGCAACCCTACAGCCCCCGCCTTCTTGCACTTACTTAGAACTGGCCACCCCAGCGGCACTTACTTGACCTTTTCTTATTGCACTCTTCCTTTCCCTCCCCGTGGCACTTCTCCTCTCCCTTCCCTCTGCACGATCTGAATGACACAAGGATTAGTAAGATCTTTTGTTTTGTCCTCCCTTTGTCTCCCCTTCCTTGTCTTGTTGCACCTAAAAACACTTGTGTACAGGCGCGTTATAAATGACTTGTATCATATAATTCTGTCCATTTATACTGTTCAGGATGCTATGCATCACATGTAAGTATGTGAATACTCAAATGCAAGCCTACCTCACCACAGAACTCTTGAAATTCTGTTGGATTGTACACATGTAGGGGACACAGCATGTATAGGCTTGAGACCAAGTTAGCCCACAAGGTGAAAACAGGCATTCTTGGGCTATGCTGCCGGCAACTGGAGCAACATCCCAATTTTCAACTAGAGCAGCCCTGACACTCCTTCAGTTGAGGGAAGGGCTAAACACTTTGCTCTTAAGGAATGCCTAGGAGTCATCACGACTATCTAGCTCCCACCTCTGAAGAACCATCTCCTGCCTTACACCACAGGTCAGACCCCGCCTTAGATGCACGCCCTTTTCTAACCCTTGTTCTATCATTGTACAGTGCTCTATTGAGCACCAGCTAGGTTGATGCTGTATACTGAAAACCTACTGTAGCCAAGTCCCCTGCCTAACCTTAGGACCGACAACGGGGTGACCCAAAGGCGTCCCTAGAGCTTGTGTTTTACTGGACCCAGAGGAGGCATGTGGGAGAATACCCAGACAACACCAAACTGGATCCAGGCACTAAGGCAATGGCAATCACATCACTGGTGCACTCACACAAACACTGGTGACCACCAAGGGAAAGGGGGGAGCCAAAAGACGATTACAACCTCTCTTATCAGACAGATTCTCTCAGAGAACCATTCCAGCTCCCTGGCCAGATGCAAACAACCAGGATAGGAAATAAAAAATGTTCCTTAAAGGAAAGAAAGTTAGAGCTAGTTGAAGTCACCGGTGAGCAGGGAAACCCATTCCTTCGGCACCAATGCTGAATGAAACTTTTCTGTCCCCGACTAACACAGCAGAAGCCATGCACATACAAAGCTGCAAGTAAACAATCTGAAACTGACTTGCATTGTATATTAGAATGAAAATGAACATACCTCATTCTCCCGCTCCTGCTAGCATTGCATAGGTTACAAAGTTGCAAATTCACCGCCATGAAGAAGTTACAATCACACCCGACAGCTTTACATGCTTATCAGATTATTTTCTATTATATTGATAAGCAAAGGGACTTGGGCTGAAGTTGACAAAGGAAGCAGAAGTCCAGGGGGCTAGGGAGGAGATCTCCCACTAGCTCCAATCAGGGACGTCATTTCACCAAAATGCCAGGGGTAGCGGAAGTGACATCACCCGACCCTTGACCCCCTGATGACATCACAGGAAGTGATGTCATTAGACCCCGCCCCAAAGTGATATAGCGGGTAGCGATGGAACACGACATTTCACCCGTTGACAAAACAGGAAGTGGCATCACATAGCATTGTACACTATGAAAAATATAGTTATGATATCACTATATGATGTATATTCATACAAGAATGGATCGCCATATGTATCATTAAGTTCAGTGTTTATTGGCCCGTATTACCAAATGACTGTGTATGCAAGCAGACGTCCATGACCAAATGATAAGCGTAAGTGCTATATAATAACACATCATTAAGCGCTTTATATAGAAAAAATATACACCCAATATCACCCAACCTGTGTTGGTACTCATTTATCGACCTCAGAAGGATGAACGGCTTAGGCTTCGTGAGGCGTTTAAGAACAGACTAAATTAGTGACTCACCCCCTGAAGTGTGCCTGAAATAAACATTTAATGAGGCCAGCAATTACTGTATAGAATTCCAGAAAGACACATTATTTGGTATTCCTATTCTTTCTTATTTAGGGTCAGTGCTGAAAGTGTTAGAAGAAAAATAAGAACAGGAGTGCCTCAAGTCTTTTTTTTTAAGGGGCCTCAACAAGAAAGCCAGCCACCCCAGAAATAAAGAGCCACAGCCCAGGAGCTTGCATAACTTAAAAAAAAAAAAAAAAAAAAAAAATTTTTTTTTTTTTTTAGTAGAGGTCGCAAGGGACACCACAGAGGTCGCAAGGGACACCACAGAGGTCGCAGTTGCGACCCCTGGCGACCCCCAAATGACGTCCCTGGCTCCAATTAGGTCTGAATTCCAAGATGGAGGCAGGCTATGATATAAGCTTAGACCAACCCAATTTCAAACCACACGACCACAAGCACATTGCCCAATCACTGAGCCGTACAGCCACCACTACACAATAGCAATGCATGTCCCTAAGCACCACCCGAGCCAAGGAGAGCACACGCTATAAAATAAACACCATTTCAGTCTAGCATAGTGGCATGTTTGGGAAAAATCTGGAGGAAGGATTTGGAGGACATTGACAAATGAAAAGCTTGAGTAGAGTTGAAGGCTGGAGGAGAGCTCCATTAGAGGAGGAGGGTTAACATCTGGAGAGTCATTGGCGGAGGATGTTTAAAATCTGAAGAGGAGTATTGCATTGGTGGAGGATGGTTAACAGGCACAAGACGATGTGAATTATGTGTAGGAAGAGGGTCATTACCAAGAGAAGAGGCAATATCGAGATATTTCTTTTGCCAGAGGTGAGATGCCAAGGAAGATTGAAGGCCTGGGAACACGCTTTACAGACCAGGACTAATCAGTAACAGATGAAAGAGAGGAGATCGAGCAGGAGACAGAGCAAACTTTCCAAATAGACTGCGAAGAGCCTGCAGAAACACTGGGAGGAGGAGGTAGCCTATAAAGGAAGGGTGAAAGAAACACTGTATGTGTGTTGAATGTTGAAAAATCAATAAACAGAATTTAAAAAAAAAAAGAAAAAAAAAGAAAGCTTTGTCAACTAGTGGGATGGAGGTTGGAGTAAAATATTATACAGAGTGAAGAAGGAAGTTAGTAACATCTGGCACAGGAAATGAGGCTGGTAGCTAGAGGGCAAGGCATGCTCCCTCGCTCAGCCTGAGAGGCAGAAGGATGACAAGAGACCCCTTTAACTTAATCAGAATAGGAAGGTTACAGCGGACAAGGTCAGGCTGAGGGGATGCACTGGCGGTGGGAGGAGGAATGAGATGGTTCCACCTTACTGGGGGCGAGGAAGGTTATGGCAGAGGCAGTGAGGAGGTTATTCCAGGGTTACCAGACAGGAGAACAGGGAGTTGGTCCAGGACTAAAAACCTCACCCCAGCCAGTCTCAAGAAAACTGAAGAGGTTGGACTGGTGTAGGAGTGCTTTAGAGCTTTTCTAGATTGTGGGTTTCTGGAGAAAGACTTGCAACCTGGTGAAAACAGATAGCCCTGTCTTGGAAAGGACCTAAGTATGGATCAAAGAGTATTAGGGAACTCCAAAAGCTGCACCTGAAGACAAAACCAGGGAACATATTTGAACTGTGGATTGGTGCTCGGACGTGGCCACCAACAAGAACCAACGACATAATACAGCCAAAGGAGCATGCACATGTTGAACACACCTGGACGGACAGGCTGATGAACACATACAGCAGCAAATCATACTACACACGTGACTACAGGTACCACAATGAATCATGCATAATCCAAAGCAATAAAAAAGTGCCACAATGCATCACACAATGGCTTCACTGCCAGTGCCACACCCGTGTACCAATGTGCACCCACCCCGCAATGCTGACACACTGCCCTCAGAAGCATAGGGAAGGCCAAAAGGCCAGCATGCCACATACACGAGAGCAATGCAAAGCCACAAGACACCCACCAGGAACACATGCCACTGACAGACACATCACAAAACATTAGCTGAAACATAACAGGGTGCATGTGATGCCAAAACAATGCATGATATCAGTGACTCGGCATGCAAGAACCCCGACACATTCCACAGTGACTAATCTCTGTGCCTCTCCCCATGCAGGTGACTCTGGATACCCGCAGCTGGCTTGGCTAATGACCCCCTCCCTGTGTGTGATCCACAAACACCACATGACATAAGCCTACAACCACGCACACAGCAGGACTCATGTGTGCATTGAGCACACCTTCGGACTCATGAAGGCACGTTTGCACTGCCTAGAACATACAGGCGGAGCGCTTATGTATGCTCCAGAGAAACTAGGGAAAATAGTGCTTGTGTGTGCCATGCAGCACAACATCTGCATAAGGAGGAATGCACCCTGTAAGGAAGGCATGGCATCAAACAGTGAATACAGACACAAGTGATCGCAGTTCAAAGGTGTTTATTGAACTTCAATTGGGTTTGAAAAATGCCTATCTAATCCTAAATCTAAACATGGGAGCAAGCTACAACCATCAAATAATAATAATACAGTCCTAGTAGAGTCTAGTCAAAAATAAAAGAGCCTATACTAATAAACCTATTGCCAATCCTTACTTCTTAATACAAATGATGTGGTAAACAATGTTATACAAAAGAAAAGTGTTCAAGAAATGATATGTCAGGATAGTTGAGTCGTTGGCATCCCTTCCCAACGTTTTCCGCATGGGACAAGGCGGCACACTCAAGCTTAACACATACCCTGGCTTTTCTAGTACCTAGTACCAAAGTATGGCTTAATCTAGAGGATGCAGTTCAAAATCTCAGTATCAGTTCCATTCTCTTCAGGAAACTCATATGCACAACTTCTCTGGTGATTCACTGTCATCCCGGGTACCCCTGCGCCAGGCTCAGACCCACTTTAACACAAAACCTTCAGTTGGTCTCCCTCCGCCAGGCTCAGACCAATGTATCTAATTTTTCAAACTTTATTTAATATATCAAATTGAAAGTCTTTCGACTTTGTGGAGGATTTTGCTTGACCCGTTGCAGGTACACTTTGATTCACAATTCTTTGTTCTCTTTTTAATATAACCCTTTAACTTACTTCTGCCACTTCTCAGCTGGATACTTTAAAGAGACCTTCGATTGAGCACCCATGCGGTGCCGGACCTCTCTGTCAAATGTATCGTATCAAAGTCTCTTCAAAGTTCAAACACTCATCAGCAGTTCAACTTTACTTGCGTCTTTTATCATAAGTGTTTTAACAATGTTCGTTCCAGCGCTCACCATACAATGTTGCTGCTTGCAACCTTGGCTTCAACACAGACTGGTCTTGTATCGGTTTCACCAACTGAACGGCTGTGTTGATTTCACTGACGCTGCTTTGTTCTTGGAGCCACTCCCACTCCCCAAAGACCCTTCACACAGGTGATCATCCTGCACAGGTCCACCCCCAGGAACTGGATCCAAAAGTGACGGCCGTGTCTTGGCCACCCGGATGACAGATCGCTGGGGAGTAGTGGGTTTCTCACAACCCCTACCACCTGACGTGGACGTGCCACCCCAGATGATGATGACGTTCCTGAGGCAGGGGCCACAGCAGGCAATGTTGGAGACTGGCTCGTCAGGCGCTGATTGACAATTTCTTCGAAGTCATTTCCCTGGCACCAGCCATGCACCACTTTGTGACTGTCACTTCTGTAAACAAACTATGTCCTCACATTGATGTAGTGCAAATGTTTTATTCTATATGCCCTGACTATTCCACCACCCTCCTCCCACCACCAACTCCCCAGCTCACTATCCCACCAGCAACTCCCCAGCACACTATCCCCCCACCCTCCTCCCACCACCAACTCCCCAGTGTTGCCAATCCAGGCAGTAAGTATCTACATGTTGTACACAACTGTGGCCTCAGCCCCCACTCCCTTCCAGCCCCCCGGTGATCTTGGGCAAAGATGGCGCTGGGACTGACGCCTCATTGTGTCTTGCTGAGAGTTGTAGAAGTGGAAGGATGAAGCCGGCACCTGGAGCTGTTGACGTGTCAATTCATTGCTTTGGCAGATGGCCTCAACAAGTGTCGAGACACCTTTGACCATCTCCCTAACCCTCTGCTTGCATACTGTTAGGATGGTCATACTGGCAGCTGCATCCGCCTGGCTCCTAGTCATGTTCTGCACAATCCTGCGGGTGGACCCTTGTAGGCAGTCACTGATTGCCTGCAGGTGTTCGAAGTGTATGTGCCGTATTGCCTGTATTGCCCTATGTCTATGCTCCATCTTTTCCAGCCTCTGCAGCACAGTGCTGCTTGGTGGTGTGTGGTGTATGGGAGAGGGGCTGTGCAGTGGCCCTGGGCTGTATTCAGGGGAGCCATAAGAGGGTGTGTCAACCTCCGACTCTGGTGCATGAGCATGCCGGCAGCGGGGAGGACCCTCTGGGGTCTGATGACACTGGCGGAAGGGAGGGCTCTCCAGGGTTTGAGGAAACTCTCTCTAGGCACTGACACCGGGCTAGTGTCCCCCTGTGCCTCCAGTCGCCCTGCCAGCAGGTGTGGCCTCAGTGTTTGACCCTCCAGCTGCGGGAGTGGATGCAGTGTGCCTTGTGCTGGTTCTGGTGGGCTGTGGAGGGGACATTGGCTTGGTGCTGCTGTGTTGCAGTGTCTCAAGGCGGGACATCTGCCTCTGCGTAGTCTGACTCGGCCTATACGAGTGGCGGTGGTGGTGGCAGACTATGAGGGCCTGGATGTGTGACTCCCAGATGGGCCTGCAACCTCCTCCTCCGCTGATGCCTCTGGTGATGCGCGAGTGCCTGTAGGGGACATAGGAAAAGTTTTCAGGTATGATTCCCACACGTGTGTTGGCATGCAAGACACATTAGCTATGTTACAGAGTGGGACCCCACACATTTGGGCAAATTGGCATGGTTTGTCAGGGGAGACTGCATGTGGGGGTGGGGGTGGTGGCTTACTCCATGTCACTGGTATGGCTCTACGGGCACTGCTCTGCAGTGATTGGCAAGCTGAGCACATATTGGTGTAGGGTGATGTGCACTTCCCTGTGGCTTGTCTGCTATGCCAATATGGGGCAGGCCAACTGGGCCCGCAACTTGCTGGTGTGACTGCTTTACGGTGTCGTAGTTGCTCACACTTCACAATCACACTGGCACAGGGTGCACTAGCAGTGGTCTGGTGTGCATGGCATTTGGCTATGTCACTTGCCACCCCATCCCACTGCTGTGACGCTCAGGGGTACCCTGCCCCATGGCTGCTGTACAGGGTGGCTGATGTGCCACCCTGTCACTGCACCCTGTTGGCATGCCCAGCTTCTGGGTCTGCTGACATGTGTCCTGTCCACTAGGGCATCTTATGCTAGGCTATCATTTGTGCATGGACCTGGGTTGGAGGGTGGGGGGGGTAGAATCAGCTCCTGCGTCCTGGCTGCTGGCACTCACCTCTGCACTGCCAATTGCCTCTATTCAGGCCATCTCTAGCACTGTGCTGCACTTTTCCTCCCATCCGGAAATTGCACTGGATTACCACTGGACTTGCGATGAGGGCCACAATCTGTCCCATTGTGAAGGAGACATTTTACAAATAACTTCTAGGGTCTCAGTGTTTGCAGATAACAGTTAAATTAAATGGTTTGCCTAGGATCACAGACTTTGTTTAAGAAGTGAAGCCAATATTTTAACATGCTCTGCAATGTAAGCACGTGACCATTTATCACTGGAGCTTTAGTTGGTGCACATATTTAAATTTTGGCTTTGAAGAACTTCAATAATACTGTCTAATAGAGAATACTTCAAAAGTACACAAATCACATAGTAATGTGATCTGACAATATGCACATCCTTATATGGATATGTTAAGCCAGGAGAGAATGGTTGTAACTTTATTTTACACATCCTGAATTGAACACTAAAACTCCAAGAAGAAAAGGTATTGCATGCCTGAAATTCTCTGTTTTATATACATACCACATGCCCCCATGTTATTCGGGAGATGTCAGTTCAGTCATGATCTTAACTTTGCAATCTGGCACTTGTAGTCTTGATTTCCCCCTTATGAACACATGACTACAAGTCCCAAAAAGCAAAGCTACAATCAGGACTTGGCTAGTATCTTCCAAATGTAATGTAACATGTTGGCATGTGTGGTTTTACACCACTATACGTTTGCACTTAGACTCATAATTGAACTGCATATAGTGATTGTTTCACAGAAACCTCCAGCTTGTTCCTATCCTATGCAGAGCGCTGAGAGAATGCGAGTATTTGCAAATAATACTTTTGTTTTCATTTCTTTGTGTTTTGTTTTTGGGTGTCAAAATGGAAAGCATCATGGATATACATCACATTTAACAGATGGCATTTTACCTTGATAGTCATTAATTGCCTTGGGGAAGCCACAAACTTGCTAGTCAACTGGAGCTCTTCTGTGGCCATTCAAATGGAAATCCCCATCACAGTTTCGATCATCTGCATGCTAAGATGATAAAGGGAACTAGGCCTTTTTAAGGTGCAGGCAGCACAGCAGTGCCCATTTGATAGCTCTGAGGGCAGTGATGAACCAATAGCCTGGAAGTGGGGGGAGGGGATGTAGGGGGCTGTTTGGAGTATAGCTCAAGTCCGATGACATGGCTGGCCTCAGTTTGGGGGAAGCAGAAAGACCTCCCACTGCGCTGTTGCAAGCGAGAGCTTACTCGTGTGTTTTGTATTTGTATGCAACGCAAGTGCCATGAAAACCTGTGCTGGAGGCTGGATCTTCTCTCATTGGTCCATATGGTGCCCAAAATAAAACGCGAAACCCATGTTGCAGGTGTTTCACCTGGAGAGCCACCAGAATTTCAGAAAAGGGAAAAAAGACACTTTGTGCTCAATCTAGGGCCATATGGGAACCCCATAATGTGTTCAGAAAGACGACCTGCTGATTGACTTTCGGGGATCGCTCGGATCCCTCGGACTCAATCCTAGTAAGTGGTAGAAGGTTTTGCCATGGTATTTGGGTTGTGAGTTTACTTGAAGAGGTCATGTCTCTTTCCACTTGGGTAAGGAACAAAGAAGAAAAAGGCAATAATCCCAAAGATACAATTAAAGTGGGAGCCATTGATGTTCTTATAATTGCAAACTGTAACTAGGATAATGAGATGGACCCACAGAAAGATTGGCCCTCATTATGAGTTTGCCGGTATCCTGGCGGTAATATCCCAGACAGTAATACCATTATCGATACTCAGTCCGGCAGCATTACCGCCGGAATATGAGTGCCAGTAAGGGTGATAAATTCCCATTCCATGGAGTCCCATAAGACTCCATGGTGGATTTGCCGGTATTACTGGCACCGGTAGTACCAGTGCTGGTAATACTGGTTATTTTTTGCCAGTAGAGTGGCAGAATTACCCCCAGTTCTTATCTGTAGATAATATCACCACCCACCGGCACACTTGTACTTTGCCGGTGCAGAAATGTGCCGGTATATATTAATACCGGCACGTTAATTCCACAGCGGAAAAGGCCCGTAATCGGTGGAATGTAACAGAGGTGTCGAAGAGGGGAACAGGTCTCTGGGTTTAGATATCACTGTTGATTATTTTGAATTTGTACTGTACTTGAAGGAATGAGCCTTTCTAAATGAAACAATGTATACCAACTCAACAGCAGTTCTAGGAGCATTCCCATCATTGGAAGTGCTAACAATTAACAATGATAACAAAGTTATGGATTAATAAACCAGCTGGTGGAGGAAGATAAGGACCTGGAAAGGGGACATCAGGACTGACATTGCAATTACAACACACATATACATTTATACACAATTATGTACTGGTGGGTGTGAGGGGGGACAGTGTAATTGTGGGATTAGGGGGTAGATGATGCCACTGCGTGACTCAGGTGCTCAGTCCAGAAAAATTAGGTATTTCTTAAAGCAGACTTGAAGGCCTGAACCGTAGTTATGCTCTTGAACGTAAGGGATAGGGCGTTCCAGTGGTAAGCGGCTAGGAGGGTAAAGGATGGCTTTTAGGCAGCAACATCGAATCTGAGAAGTTGGGTCGTAGAATGTGAGGTGGGGGTAGTGAGAGATAGTTTGCTAGATGTATGGGGTAGGTCAATGAATAGCGTTTGTGACCGGGTCCCCTGTTCTTTACCGTTAGGAGAGGGCCAGGCTGATCTGAGGGCCAAAGAAATCTGCTTCATGGAAGGTCAGACGTAGGCAACTTTATACCCAGAGGCGTAGATGGGGGGGCTATAACACCTGGTGCTTTGGTTATAGCCCTGGATAGAAGCTCAGAGGCTACAACCAAAAGGCTAGCTAGACCCGAGTCCCAACATTAGCATAGCTGCAGATCTTTTTCAGACCTAGCAAGACCTCTATTTATACCCCTCAACCTACAACAGTATCCCTGAGATACCATGCCTGGAAAATAGGCCTCAGGTCAAGGGTTTATAATTTAAAGTACTGATGTGAAGTGAATGTGTGCCCCATCTGCACGTCTCTGCATGTACTGGGAGCATGGAGTAAGCGAACGCCGGGTGCACAAGCCCGAGCCTGGACTTCCACTGGGGTTGCGTGGGGATCGTTCAGCAGTCTGGGAAAATAAACATGCCAAGCACTCATGCAGCATGCAGGAACGAGAGGCTCACGCTCGAGATCCATGGGCTGCCATTAATAGTCTACTTGATTTCAACATGGCAGATAGGATATTTATCACCTTCGTGTGAAGGCAACATGAATGATACACAGACAACGCCATGGACATTTGGGCTACAAACCTTTATAGAAATAAGCTAAGGTGGGAGTTCCCTATGTAAATAAAGCTAAGGATAGTCTGTGTCAGGAAGTCCGAAGCAAACATCTGTCTGTGTCCAAAACCTATACTTGCCCTCACATCTACTTGTATATAATTTGTAGGAATGCCACCCTCAAAATGATAAGTGTTCAAATAAATGTTCAGAGCTTCATCCAGCTCTTGGTCAAAAGGTTTCCCTTCCCCAAGGTTCAAATAGTTCACAGTACAAAAAGGGGCTACATTGCCCACGCTTTCAAGTCTTTCAACTGTCCCAACACAACACAATTCCTTTGGATCCTTCCTAGCTCTTCTGGCTTGGTTTTCTTTCACCAATTTCATAGTGTTCAATTCCTTACTTTCAAATCACACAAAGTTTCCTTTTAGAGTCAATCACAAGGTTCTTTGTGGTGCTTTGAGTGGCTTTTCCATAAAAGGGTATCCTCGGTCTAGGCGCAGTTGTTGGACTACACAGTCCACCCATTACAGGTTATGCAACCCACACACCTTACTTATTTATTTTATTTGTTATGCATTTCTTCATATGCACATGGCCACTGTCTCCTCTCTACAGTGGTATGTGACTTATTCTCATTCCACATCCTTATAATGCTTTACCAATGCTTGTTTTGCCATCATTTGCTTGTTGCACTGTCACATACTCTCATAGTCAATGATTGTTCTTTACACAGTTCATTTTATGTCTGTCCGCAATTCAGTCATGGTGTGCTGCAAACAACCTCTGCTTCAGTGCCAGTAAGACTGAGAACATTCACATTGGTATTCCTGCTCCTGCTTTCCCACTCTGGCCGGCCTCCCTTGGCCCTGCGCCTGCACCCACCTGTGAGGCAAAAAACCTTGGGGTCATCTTCGACTCCACTCTCTCCTTCTCCACTCACATTTTGGACATTGCTAAAAAGTCCAACTACCAGCTACACCTCCTCAGAAGTACTCTTCCTTTTCTCACCTCCCCACAGCGGCTCACTGTCTCCCTTGTTCTCCCAAGGCTGAACTACTGCAACAGCCTCTTTCTCAATCTCCCTGCCTCTGCTCTGCACACTCTGCAATTCATCCAGAACAGAGCCGCAAGACTTATCCTTTGCCCCAAGCCCAGGGACTGCATCTCTCCAACACTGTAATCCCTCCACTGGCTCCCTGTGGCTACAAGGATCAGGTTCACGATCCTCTGCATTGTCCACAAGGCTTTCTGGAGCCTGGGACCTACTTATCTGCAACGTTGCCTACCTAAATACTGGCCATGCTGGGCCCTCCGCTCATCTACTTGGAACCTTCTGTGAGTGAGCCGTTTCTCCAAGCAGAGATTTGTAGGGAGATATTTATCCTCTGCAGGGGCCTGCCTCTGGAATAGCCTCCCTGCTGCACTCCATCTTGTGCCTGATCTCCTTAAGTTCCCAAAACTCCTTAAGACATTCCTCTTCTCCTATTCCTTCTCTCTCCCTCTACCCTACTAACCTTTCACTCTGCTCTATTCCTCTCTCCCTACTTTTCCTCGCAGCCTGCTGACTGGCCACCTGGTGTACCACAGAGTCTCACAGGCCCCTGGACCCTTGCCAGCCCTCTCGCACTTGCCTCCAGGCCTTGCACTTGCCTCATCGTTACTGCACTTGGTCAATGACTCCTCAGAGTAGGATCTCTAAGCACATACCCCTCTGACTGACTGGGCACACTTGGTCCCCTCCCCGCATCCCTACCCCTGCACTTGTTCCCCCCTGCTCTCGCCTGCACCTGTCGGCGCACTTGCATGATCTGAATGCACCATGCCTTGAAGATTGTCTATCTGTTTTTCCATTGTCTCCCCTCCTTGCAATGTGGTGCCTCAATGCACTTGGAAAAACTGCAGAATCTTCATCAGATCTATTTTCTGTTATCTACACCGTTTATGGTATTATATGTGCTTGTTCCATGCACCCACTCCGCCTGTGCAGACTTGTATCGTTCAGAAATTCAAAGACTCTGAATTTGTTGTTTTTTCCCCTTGTTCCCTCCCTCTTTCAGCGCTTTGAAACAATTGCTTTTTGTGTAGGTGCTTTACAAATAATCAACACCATACCATGGCTCTTGCCAATGATTGTTTTCTCAAGCTGCTCAATTCCTTTATATCCTTATGGCTCTTGCCAATTCTTGTTCTTTTAATCTGAACAGCTTGCAACTATATCTTTGTGGTTCTTGCCAGTGCTTGAACAGTTCCTTTAACTCGTGTGGCCCCACAAAACAACTTTTATTTTTAACGGTAAACAATTGTGCTTGCATTCATTCAATTCAGTATTCAAAGTTAAAAGTATTTGCTTCCATATAATTCGGCATTCAAATACTTGTTTTTATCAAAGTGCTTCCTTTCTTTTAAATCGGTATTCAGTAACTTCCTTTTAAGTCTTACATGCTCGTCTGCTGTCCTCTTTCCTAGGCTGACTGACCGGTCAGTGCTTCAGGCGTTCCAGCAAGGCTTCTAGCCTTCACAAGTCCTCTCTCTCTCGTGCAGCTCCTTGCTCTGTCGCCTAAGTGGCTCTTCCTGGCTTCGATCCCACCAACGATGCCTCTCTCGCAGCTCGGGCCTCACTCAGCAGCTTCTCCTGCTCACG
Organism: Ambystoma mexicanum; assembly: GCF_040938575.1. Lineage (NCBI taxonomy): Eukaryota > Metazoa > Chordata > Amphibia > Caudata > Ambystomatidae > Ambystoma > Ambystoma mexicanum. The sequence goes on from NC_090932.1 coordinate 339,480,439, forward strand.
CTGGTTCCTGTTCCGTACTCTGCCACCAGCCTTCCATTTCTTTTAGCCACACTTCCTGCTGCATACACTCTGCATCTTCTCTGGTTCCTGGAGCACTCCATCCGCCACGCTGTCTTCCTGGAGAGGTCTGGAGACTTGCTTCCACAGCTGACCCCATGTTCTTTGTTCTTCCGGCTTTTCAAACCTCCCGCCAGGCTGATTGTTCAAACAAAGAGTAGACCGCTCATTGCTGGTTTGGGAGTATTACTCATGGTTGCCTCCTCCTCGTCCCAGTACATAACTTGTGTTTGTGTGTATGTGTAGCAATAAAGAGAGTCTGTGTTTCACTAGTTGGTCTCTTCCTCATCCCAGTATGTGAAAGTGGGTGGCAGGGCAAAATGGGGAAGGCCGTGAGGGAGACCTCAGACAGGGCGACAGTTTTGGACCAGGGAGTCAACAGACCCAGTGGGGTGTGTTGTGTACGCTGACGGACTTGGTCCCCCCTCTGGCAATAACAGGCAGGCTGCACTGAAAAGTGGGAACACAATGAAGGCGCCAAAGACATTGTAGAAACCAGGAACAGATATATTACAGGAAGAGGAGTAAACTCATTGCCAGCAGGATAACTTATACACACTGGACTAGCTAGGCACACCCACTGGCCTAGAACCCGGGCCTGGGGAGTACCTTTGGATGCAGGGGGAAAGGGGGAAAGGGAGATAGGGGAGGGTTGGAGAAGGGAGCTGCTAGAGATGGTGAGGGGGGAAGAGAGAAAGAGAGGGAGAGAGAGGGGGCCAGGCACAGAGACACAGGGAAAGAGAGAGACAAGTTGAGGGGCAGACAGGCCAGGAGCCCTACTAGTGGAAATGTACAGCACGGTGAGGAGGAAAGGAGCTGAAGGATGGGGAGGAAAGACATGGGTACCTGTGGAAGGGGCCTCCTGGGCTCTTCTGCCCCCCATCAGCACACAACTGCCAGCAACCAAAAAAGAGAAGAGAGCCCCAGTCCTTTCTCCACGGGCTTATATAAGGCTGTTGCTCCCGACAACTCCAGGGCCAGCCTTTCACCCAGGCAAGTGTTTGTTTGGCTGTTGCCAAGACACATTCTGTCGCTCCACCCCCTTCTGTACCAGCCCCCCATTCAACCCCGAACCCAGGCAAGTGTTTGTTTGGCTGTCAGCAGGACACATTTTTTGGGGTTTCTAGGGGAGATTGGATGCAGGGCTGGACACACATTTTCAGGTATTCTGTCTGATTCCCAGGTCAGGGTAGTTGAAAACTATAGAGTGAAGGGCAGTTGACGCCTGGAGGGGAGGTTAATTGTAGGGGATGTGGAGATGGAATTATACAGTGCAGGGCAGTTGGGGCCCCAAGTGGAGATTCATTGCTGGACTGGGGAATGGAGGAGGTTCCCAGAAAGGGTGCAAGAGGTCAAGAGCTTGCTTGGTGATTTGCAGAGGGCAGGATAATTACAAGGCGTGGGAGAAGTGACTTTCCAGAGCCCCACCCATCCATGATAGACACAACAAGTGGAACTCGTTTTGCATGGCTCAGCGAGGCTTCATGCAAAGACAAAGGGAAGATAGAAATTATAGGGTGGGGCATGTAGGAGGAAGAGTTGAAAGGGGTTCCAGGCGTCAGCTAAGCAATAGGTAAAACTGCTTCTTGGAGGGATCATGGCTTGGGTCCACAACCCCCCCCCCCCCCACACACACACACACACAGTGCAGGGGACACATATAAAGGTTTGGGGGACATTGAACTCACAGTGAAATGGAAATGGGGGATACCATGTCTCACCTATGGGTGCCTCATTGCCACTCCCCAAGTCTCCTCCACCCAGATGATCCTCCCTCACATATTCACCCCCAGGGTCAGGATCCGATAGTGACAGCCTTTTCTTTGCCACCTGGGAGGAGGATATATTGGGGAAAGAAGTGAGGATGGCCTCAGATTCCTCACAGTAGCCACGGGGACCGGAGCACAGACTAATCCTCATTAACACCATAGTGCCAGGAAACCATCATCACCAGCCATGATGATGAGTAGAAGGTAGATCTATTGCGCAAGGGCCAATGACAAGACATAAAGCCATTATGGAAGTGTCCCATGAATGAGGAATCAAACCCCCCACTTTGTTAATGACCTTATTAATATGTTTTCATGGCCGAGGAGTCCATAGACCTCTCAAGAATCACAAAATAGGGTATTAACCGGAGCATTTTACTAGGCCAAGGAGTCTGTTTTAGACTGGGTAGATAAGTGAAGGGTTGTCACAGAAACCAAAAGGTAGCAATTCCAGCTTGCTTCAGAACCTTTTTTTTTTTAATTGTTGTTAGGATCAGAAAAAAAACTGACCTTTCAACTTAACAGAATTACATGCAATAAAAAGGTATAAAAATATACATACATACATTTTGCATATACAGAGAAATTGTCATCATTAATATAAAATACACCCAATCTTAATTCATTAGCCAGTGTAACCATCATTCTTCTTAATTTGCAAGGAATTTAAAAAAAGTAGAACCGCATATCTTAAACATTTTCTATTTCCACTGTGTAATTCCAACCATAGCCGATCAGACGTTAATATCACTTCATTCGAAAAGAGAAATGAGTTATCCTTTGTGGTAGTACAATTATGCCCTCTACCAATAAGTGCTTAATTGTTTCCACCTCTTGATTACAGAATCGTCATCTTATTTCATGTATAGGTATCTTCTTCCATGTATGCATTATTTCTTTTGTTGGCCATAGGTTTAACCTGAACCTCATAAAGTCTGCTCCATGGGTAGGATTGGGGGACCTCTGCAAATACTTTTTGACCACTCCTTGAAGTTTTAAAGCAACGGGATTTTGGTTGAATTCTTTAATATTTTGACAGGCATCTCTCATTTTAATCCAATCCGCTTTCCACATATTTGACTTAGCTTTGTTCGGATTTTCAATTAGGAGTGTCTCTGTTATGTCTGCTCCAATCAATATTTTCCGTGCTAAGGTACGCTAAGATTTGGCAAAAGTATCTTCAGCTAGGAGTAAATATTTTGATATAATCCTTAGGAGACCATTGTCTTTTACACTCATAACACATTTTCTGTACAGTTGACATATTTTCCACTTGTAGATCGCATAGCATGACATTAGCCCTAATTCATGTCTAATGACAGGCAAAGATTCAGATATTGGTAACATTAAGGCTTTCTTCCAATATGAACTTTCATATTTTGACCAATAGGCATAATTTTGGCATGTTTTTGTCTCTGATCCATACATAATAGTTGGTATTACTTTTTGCTTGTAATAGATTATCAGGGGATCTATTGTAAATTTACAATATTTGGCTCTTATGACAATGCTCATTTGTGACAATGCTATATTATGCTTTGTTTGCAGATGATCCTCATAAGGCTTATCCAAAGAGATGTTATTATCCTGGGAGGATAGCTCAGCGGCAACGTTCTCGCCTTGGAAGCAAGACGGCACAAAACAACACAGGTTCGATCCCCGGGTCTGCGCTTATAAACCTCTGGGTATTTAAGCGCGCTCGCAACTAAGACAAACTCGATGCCTGCGGGCTGTGTGAGTGCTTTAAAGTGCAAAATAATACAGATGCCCAGGTATATATGAATTTACAGACTGCAGAGCAGAGTAGTTTTCTGCAACTGCCATTCATAGGATTTCTGTGCTTGAGTTTTCCTAATGTTTATACTAATGCAGTTTTTAATAGCATATTTATCCAGAGCATTCAGTAGAATACGTAGCCCCGCAGGGGTTTCTGATATGAGCATCATGTCATCGGCGTAAAGAAGCCAACTTATTGCGGTCCCATGCAGCTTTGGTGGATCAGTACTCAAGCCCCCAAAGCTATACCCTATATCCAGTAAAAAAAATAATTAAATAATTTCTATTGGTTTAGAAAGTAACCCATCGCAATTCAATCGGATTTCAATAGTTGTGTTTGTGTGGAGTTGTATGATCCATTTCAAGATGTACCAGGGACACCCTAGCTCGATAAGTTTTTTATACAGTAATTCCCTTGGAACAAGATCAAAGGTCGACTTAAAGTCGATAAAAACTGCATAAATAGGTTGCTTGAGTCGTTTTCCCTGTTGAATGATGGCATTCAGGGTTATAAGATTTATTGCAGTGCCTAGGCCTCAAAGGAACCCAGTTTGAAAGGGATCCCTATGATGAAAATTATCCAGCCATTTGTTAAATTCGCCCAAGATCATACGAGCGAAAATCTTTCCGGGGCAATCTAAAAGTGCAATAGGCCTATATGAGACCGGACCTGCACGATCCCCTTTTTTAAATATAGGTAAGATTATTGATTTTTGCCATGAAGGCGGGATATTGCCAGATATCATGATGTTTTTAAATATTAGATGTAATATATCCACCAACAATTCTATGTTGTCCTTTAGCATTCAATTGTGGAGTCCATCCAGACCAGATGCCCGGGAATTGCTCAACTTGGTAATGTAATATCGAATATCATCCTGGTCAAATTTTACCTCATGATCAGCAATTATTCTGTCCATATCATAAGTTACATCAGGAAAAGAAGTGCGGTAAAAGTTGCCAAAATAGGAGGACCACAATTTTTCAGGAATGGGATTAACTTAAACTAAGGCTTGTTGTTAATGACAGCCTTTATTGAAAAGTACCCATATTCCTTTGGATGATTTCATTATGATCTGGTTCATCATAGCTTCTCCATCCTGTTGATATTGGGTGGCTCGTCTAGTTCGATGCCACTTTTTGTAAGCATTTTTCAATTGTTTTATTCTCATCACATTATCTACTGGGGAGACATGCATAGAATTAGGCAGATTCCTTATATTTTTCCTTAATTCTTTCTTTCTCCATTTAACCTCAAGATCAAAAGCATGAGCATGAGCATGGCCATGTTGGCTCCGTTGACGACACACCCCTCCTGCCACAAACATTTGCATTGTCTGGACATAACATACTTTGTCCAGGTTACTGAGATTACAATATTTGTCATTATTTTGAGGCCGACCACTGTATCCGATTTCCAGCATTGTTGACCATTACTTTGGATACATGGCGATTGTAATTCTGTACTCTTGTCATGGACCATTCGCATGTTAAACATAATTGGTTATGATCACTCATGTTAGATAATTTTACAGTAAATGATGTCATTTGTGTCATAAATTGGTTGTTAACATATATATAATCCAAGATTGCATGATGTTCATCATTATGCCAAGTATCTTTCGGAGGATAATCTCCTTGGATAGACCCATTCAACATGACATCATTTCTATCTGCCATTGTGGTAGACCATCGATGTTCATCCACTGTCCTGGCATTAATATTCGAGGACAGAAGATGAAGATTTAAATCACCCACAATTACTGTTTTGGTGATGGTGGTGTCTAATAGCAGCTGATCCAATGCGTTAAGATATTCAAAAAACTCCTCGGATATCAGATGTTTCTTACCCCAATGTATATTAACAATGGCACAATAACCCTCACCTCTGAGTATCTTTACCACTCGAAAGCATGGCGATGGTGATTTGTGCCATATAACTTTGAATTGTTTATTTTTTTGTATGGCCATCAACAGGCCCACCATTGGTCGCCCCTGGGTTGGCTCGATCGTAGGGACTGTATGAATGTCATAAAGGTCCCATACGGGCGATGTTCGTAGCCAGGTCTCCTAGAACACTATAATATCATATTGGAGGAGATCTTCACTTCCCGGATTAATAAAATGTTTATACTCTCTAGTGTTCCATGAGACTAGGCTAAGTATATCAACTTGCTGGGGTTGTTATGATTTCATCTCCTGATTTTGGTTCTGCCAATTATTTTGCACAGATGCTAAAGTGCTATCAGGTACTGAACTCTTATCACCATATATTCTCGCTCTTGAAGGAGAGGGTGCCTTAGTCAAATTTTGATTAGGGGGTGGGTCTTGGCTCAGAACAAAACCTAGATGGTAAAATGTCGTTCGCGCCAACCATAATGTATTCAAAACATCGCCTGATTGTATATATAAGCGGGTTTCTGACAGATCATTTTCATTAACAAATTCCACTAGGCTAATATCGGCTGACATCAGATGTTCTAGTGCGGTAATTTCCGAGCACATATTCAGGACACTAGCACGATTAAGATCATAGTTTTGGAACGGATGGTTGCGACATTTGATCAGTAAACAATGGAGATTTTTATATTGGTTCCATCCTTTGTGGCTTGGCATTGCAAACCCTTTGTCCTTTTGATTTGTTAGTGTGAATTGCCCATCTATAGGCTCACTTTACCGGGGGACAAGACCCCCAGCAATCATAGTCTCTGTTGTTAAACCCTGTTGCAACTGATGGGGACCTTTAAGAAGAGATGCAATGTTAGGCACTGCATGATGTGGGGGACGAACACTGTTTTCTGTCGGCCTCAAGGAGCTCTCATCATAGTTTGTTTGTTTATCTCATTCTCTAATTTATATATATTTTTTTTTAAATATGTTTATTTATAGCAAGGCAGTATAGGTTACAAACAGTATCGGGTGGCAGTATAACATTGCAAAGAAAAGGTTCTGGCTTTGTGTCCCTTTCCCCCCATCATTCCGGTTTTCCCGGGCCAGAGATTCAGTCTATCACCCCCGCCTGGTGCGTATTCTCTAGGTCCCCCAGGGCCCAACGGGCGTTGATTGGCTTGAACGTCATTGCAGGAAATCGCTGATCATAGTCCAGCACTGGAGCCCATACATTCTGGAAGCGGTGCAGAGTCCCCGCTCTCGCAGCGGTGACCTTTTCCGCTATTAAAATGTCCCACAATTTTCCCCACCAGTGGGCTAGGCAGGGGCCGTCTTGCGACTTCCAGAAACGGGCCAGGACTGTCTTGCCCGCCAAGAGGCATTGTGTGAGGAGCTTAGCCCTGCTGCCTGAGCGGGGGTAGATTCCGGGGACCGGGATCCCCAGTAGAATTGTCTCAGGGTCCAGTGGGAGGGCGGAGCCGGTGACCTGTTCAATGGTTGAGAGACACCTGGTCCAGAATTGCTGGATCTTGGGGCATGTCCACCACATGTGAAAGTAAGAGCCTGGTTGACTGCAGCCTCTCCAGCAGGCGGGGTCCACTTGTGGATTCATGTGGTGGAGTCTGAGAGGGGGGTAATACCAGCGCAGGGTGAGTTTGTATGCACATTCTTTGTTGGTGACGCAGGTGGAGGAGGAGTGGGTGCGGGACCATATGTCTACCCAAGTTTGGTCATCGAACGGATGGCCTAGGTCCGCCTCCCACCTAGCCATGGATCGAGTTTTTGCCGCCAGAAAGTCCCCCGAGAAGCATCTATATATGGCTGAAGTTCTTCCTCTAGCCGGCAGATCCGCGAGGGTTAGCTCCAGTGGAGTCGGGGGGCGAGTTGCCGCCTGGAGGGTCTGGGGGTGTGCGCACCAGTGGCGGAGCTGGCAGTATGTGAACCTGTCCCTCTCTCGAAGCCGAAAAGTCTCCTTGCACTGTTCGAAGGTCCGGGGTCTGTTTTCGGAGTACATCTGCCCCAGGGTTTCAAGGCCCCCGTCTATCCAATTCTGGAAGTTGCGGGGGAGAGATCCCGGGGAGAAGTCGGGATTATGAAAGATCGGCGAAAGGGGGCCTCGGCCCCTCGGGATTCCTTTCTGCTTTAGAGCCCAGTCCCAGGAGCTTAGGGTCTGCTTCGTTGTCAGTAGGATGTCCTTCCAGCGCGCCCTGAGAGAGGGTTGGATGTGAGGGAGGAACCGGAGGGGGAGCGGGAGCTGGGCTTGCTCCAGCTCCACCCATCCTAATTTCGTCTCGCAATTCTTGCATCATACAGTGATTTACACTATCCTTCTCTCTTTCGAGGGATTTGTTATTTAGAACACATTTATCCTATTGGCCAACTGTTGCATTATTTTTAGGATTCGTATCTCCTGGATTTGTAGTCAGATCAGATTGCGGGGGATCTCCGCTCTGCATTGTCGCAATGCTTCTCACGGGTGGTAATGCAATGGCGATTAGGTCATCCAACGGTTTGTATCGAAGGGCTGTACTGTGCATCTGTACTGGTGCTAATGTATTATTCAGCCGTCTTCTTTTCTTGGCTGCAGTGACCAACCTCGCCGCTTTTCTGGCTTTATTATTTGACTTCCCTATATCAGGTGGATTATTTGGCACTGACTGTTTGTCTTTATCATTCGGTGCCAATAAAACTTTGGCATGGGATTTTGTGTTTGTAAACAAGGGCGCGATCCCCATACTCCGGGGATTCTCATGTATCTTTGCAAATGAGAATGTTACTGGCTCTAGGGCCACTCTATTAGGAGCTTGTGCTGGGTCTCCTGTTTCTAGCTCTGTAGTTGTCACCTCTTGTAGCTAGATATAACAGCCTGGGATGGAAAATAATCCTTTTCCCAAACTGCGTGTACTGATGCATAGCATACTGCATCTTCTGACTCTTATCTTGTGCACCAGTTATTAATAAGCCATGAACATCCAAATCAAGTTTGTGCAATAAAGCTGTTTGATATTTCACTTTGTAATCCAATGATTCGTACAATTTAGCCATAGTTAAAAGCGATGTGTTCATGGCACTTAGGGTGTTGTTTAAGGCAGGGGCCTCGGGGAAAGAGAAGCGGTTGGGCCCACTCCCAGCTTGACTGTCTCATATAAAAAAAAGGTTGATTTTCATCCGGTTCATTGAATCTTATTTGTCTAGGAGTGGGCGCAACAAAAGATAAAGATCTATTTTATTCAATGGATGATGATTTTTCAAACATTATCAGGGATTTATATAGGTCCGACTTTTCGTCGGAGTTTTCATTTCTATTTCCTTGTCTGTCACTTCATTATCAAGTTGTTGATTGCTAGGTCCCTCATCAAAATGAATCAGATCGCCCATGTTAGAACATATATATAACATTTCTGAGGTATCAGTCTCGTGATGGCTTGATATGTTAATACATTCCAGCATTTCTTTAGCAACTTCGCCAGTCATCGTTAATTCATCATATGCTTCTCTTGGCGCATATTGCGCCGAAACAGTACACAATGGTGGATTCTTTAGAGAGGGTGGATGCACAACTGAGGGCAGCTTGTTTTCGCTCTCCGGGGCTTGGGTAGAGTATGTTTCACCTGTATTACAAGCTGTTGTTATTGTTAAATCAGACATCTCCGACCCTATTGGATCCATATGCAGAGGCATAACAGCATTAGTCTTCACTGAGGTATTAGTACATATAGCCGATATCTTAACTGGTGTTGGATGTATGCATTGTTTGTGAGAAACCTCGGTGGCAGTTGGAGGATTAATAAGACTCTCTTTCCTGCCATCCATTTTGTAAAAGACCCGAATATCGTTATTTAATGAAACCGAACGTTTCTTATCCTTATTGTTTTTTTTTTTTACATAAAGGCCTTTTTATTTTGAAAAGGTGAAATATTATAACTCTCTGGTCCCATATTCGGCATACCAGATTTTAGCGTATACATCTGATTAGTCATGACAGCAATTAATTACAATGATCAAATAAACGTAAACTGTTAGATTATATCACAAATATCATGCAAATTTGGAAAATGCGTTTAATATTTACAATGCTATAGCGTTTCGCCCCCGCTCTCGCTGTCCAGCTAGACAGTGAGACAGCCAACACACTTAGCCAACGCACTTCCGCCAACGCGCGCGAGCTCACGCGCGTGCCAGATGATTTTGTAAGGCAGAGGGCGGGTTTATGGGCAGGATTCAGATCTAGGCAAAAACAAAAAACAGGGTTGAAGGTTAAGGCCAGTCCTTGGGAGATGGTTGCCTTGGTGATTAGTCCAAACCCAGTCCTTGGCTAAAATGCCGCCTACCAGCACGGCCAAAGGCAGAAAGCTCTCCAGCAACCACAACCGTATTACGGCAGGGAAAAGGGCTCCAATGGCAATATGGCAAGAAAGCCGGTTGCAGACAACGAGACAGCCAACACACTTAGTCAATGCACTTCTGCCAACGGGCGCACGCTCACACGCGTACCAGATGATTTTGTAAGGCGAAGGGCGGGTTTAAGGGCAGGCTTCAGATCAGCACGGCCAATGGCAGAAAGCTCTCCAGCAACCACGTCCGCATTACGGCAGGGAAAAAGGCTCCAATGGCAATATGGGAAGAAAGCAGGACACGGACAGTAAGACAGCCAACACACTTAGCCAACGCACTTCCGCCAACGCTTCAGAACCATAATTTACAAGTCTGCCCCTCACTTCCTTTGGGCTCTACCCCCTGGCAGTCAAATAAGTGACTCACAGTCACTTGGGTTTCAAGTGGCCCCATCACTTCTTTTTTGGGTTGGTTGATGCTTTGTTCTGTCATCGATTCAGCCAGAATGATGAGTTGCTAGGTGGTCTTTGGAGGGGCGCAGCTTGCTTCAAACAATGTCACACTTGCTTAAGGGTTTACCAGATCTCATTGGCTCTGGGCAGCTTTGGGGCAGGGTCGGATTGGCCCCTCGGCCTTTCGGCCCCTGGCCGGGCCGTACCCTGGAGAGTGGGGGCCGGTTTCTGGCCATGCCTGGACCGGTTTGGAAGAAAATAAAATTGAAAATAAAAATATATATTTTTTCACATTTTATTTTTCTTCCAAAAAGCCTTTCATCCTTCTTAGGTCGATAAATGAGTACCAATACAGGTTGGGTGATATTGTATGCATATTTGTTCTATAAAAAAGAGCTTAAGCATAAGTGCTATACAATAACATATTATCATTTGGCCTTGGACGTCTGCTTGGATTCACAGTAATTTAGTATACTTAGATACAATGCTATTTGATGCCACTTCCTGTTTTGTCAAGGGGTGAAAGGTCGTGTTTCATTGCTTCCCGGGATGTCACTTTGGGGTGGGGTCAAATGACATCACTTCTGGTGATGTCATCAGAGGTCAAGGGTCATGAGGCGAGGGGTGGACCACTTTTTTGATGCAAGGGGTGGGCCACTTTTTTTTGGGTGAACGGCCTATTTCTTGTCCCAGTCCGACCCTGCTTCTGGGTTGAACCCTGGGATCCTGGCAGTAGATGTTGGCACAGTCACTGCCAATAATGGGTGTTGAGGGATCTCTTGCTCAGGATGCCTTTGTGTCATGTCCCTCCTCAACCTCCTCTTCTTGTCTACCCTTTTTTCTATACTCTTTTTTTTTCTCTCTAATGCTCTCTTCACCTCCCCTCTTAGTTTCTTCTCCTTTGCCACGTCTCTCTCTGCCTCTTTTTCCCTTGAAGCATCTGGTATTTTCACCTCATTCAATGTGTGTGGTTCTTCTTTCACCTCAGCCTCCTTATCTCCTTGCTCCTGCTCTTACTTCTCTCTCTTCCTCCTCCTCCTCTTCCTTAAATTGCTCCATTATGTGCCCCCTCCACTGGTTATCTGTCTGAGTCATTTCCCTTTCCTCTACTCGAGTCTTTCCACTTTCCTCTATGCTTTCTCCCCCCACACACATTGACCGCTCCACTCTCTTCTCAAATTTCGACCTCCTCCACTCCCCTGCATTTCCACTCTTTTAATGTCCATCTCCTCCAATTTCTACTTTCCTCTCCAGGTCTTTCCACTCTTCTGCTTATAATGGCTCTTCCCCTTGCCTCTCAATTCCTGAACCTCCGCCATCACCTGCCTCCTTTTCGCTCTCTATTCAACTCTCCTCTCATGTTTCCTATTTACTTTACTTTACATTTATACAGCGCAACCAAGGGCCCAGAGGCATACGGGTGCCAAGAAAAGGTGAAAACCTTCTAAGATGTTAAACTCACACAAAGACATTAAGCAATAACCTGAAACAGTCCTTGCGATCCGAAGAGAGGTTATTGGTGCCGGAGTCTCAGAACTATCTGAAGAGGAAGGTTTTCTTTAATACACGAAGTGATTTAATGGCTCTTAGATCTGGCGGAATTAAATTTCACCGTCTCAGGACTGCTATCAAAAAGCACACATATTCACATGTGATAATCTGGTTCTTGGAACCACAAGCATATCTGTATTGTCAGATCTAAGGCTCTTCACTGAGAGTTTCCTTATTAGCCTTTCTGCAAGGTAATGCAGGTTAGAGCCCTCCTGACCTTTGTGGGTTATTGTAAGCAGACACAATTGTATTATCACCTCTACAGGTAGCCAATGAAACCCCTTCCGTGCCTCAGAAAATTTTTTAAGCCTACTATTGCTCTTATGGCACTATTTTGGATCACTTGTAGTCTGCTAATTTCTACTTTGCCGACTCCTTTCAGAAGACTGCTGCAATAGTTTATTTTTGAGCCTATGATGTAATCTGATGTAGTAGGAGGATGTGGACACCAGGCTATTTACCTGTGCTTTTATTTAATTTATTTTATTGGGCACTTATAAGGCACTTGTACAACTAGACAGTGTTTCAAAGCGCCACAAGGTGAAAAGGGAAGGGAGCAAATAATCAAATGACAAAAAAATAACATTTTGATGGAGAAAAAACCCAAGATTTTGATCTTTTGTTTAGTAGCAATTTTACATTTTGCTATTTGGAACTCACAATATTAATGACCCAGTTGTTGTACCCTGTGGCTAGTGCCCATAACCACCAGTTGTGTTTTGGCATTATTTAATGCTAGCCACTTTAAGGCATCCAGCCCTGGATTAGGCTATATAGCTCGTTGATGCCACGTGTATCTTCAATATAGTTCCGTGCTAAAGGGATAATGCACTGTGTTTCATCGGCATAGTTGGAGAAACATATATTCCTGTCCTCTATAATATCTGAAAGAGGGGAGCAATTAATATATTGTATAATGAAGGTGACAAACACGCTCCCTGTGAAACACAGTAAGCCAGCGGAACGGATTGGCTTATGCAATGTCACTACAAAGCCCGATGGAACTGTTCTCCAAATAGGATTGTGTCCAGGCTATTGCATTTTCACTAACATGTGCCACTTCCTTGAGTCTCTGTAAAAATAATGTGTGCTCGACCAAATCAAAGGCGGCAGAAAGGTCTAATACCATAAACAGCCTAATCTGTCCATTATTCATGTTTTGTATCATGTTTGACTTCAAGTCCAAAAGGGCAGATTCTGTTCCAAATCCGGGTCTAAATCCTGACTGCCATTTATTGAGAACATTATGCTTGGTCAGATGATCCAACATTTGTTGGTATGCCACTCTGTCCAGGATCTTCAGTAGGAGGGGTGAGATTGTGATGGGTCTATAATTAGCTGGGATTCCTGGATCTAGTCCTGCATTTTTTGGTAGAGGAGATATCCATGCGCTCTTTAGTTCTAGTGGCACATGACCTTTATTCAATGAGGTGTTGACAATTTTGGTCAGTAAACCTATGAGTGATTCAGAACATGCGTTAACCACTGTAGTTGTACACGTATCACCCTTACATTTGGTGGGTTTAAGATGGCTTAATATAATGGTAAATTCTGCCTCGGTAATCGATCTAAAATTAAATGTGGGGATTGCCTGCCTTTGTCTAGAATCTGTGTTAGAATTCAGAGAGTCACTTTTCTGTGCATTCTATATGGCTTTTGCATCTCTAGACTCTAATTTGTTCTACACGGCATCCTGTATCAATGTGTGCCAGGCTATTTATTTAGGCGGGCCATCCGTGTGCTATCCACTGCCTTCTCTAATTCCTTGATGATTTTAAATATCTCCTTGGAATCATGTTGTGCTTCTTCCATCCTCATCCATCCGCATCTCATCAGTGGGTTTCTTTGATTTTACCACTGCTAGTTTATTTTCTTTAGTATCCAAACTATAGATTGCCTTATCTGACTCTAGCTTAGTTTGTCTCCAGGTATAAAGCCGTTTCCTTTTAAGTACTTTCAGCTCCTTCAGCTCAGGGAAGAACCAGGTGTTACTATTTTTGCATGGCACCTATTTGATTTTTAGGAAGGCAAGTGTGTTTATGACCTTTGCCATTGTTTCCTGGTAGGCTTTTGTTAGTTGATCATACGTATAAAGATGTGATATGTTTCTTGTGAATGGTAGGATCCAACCTTGCAGATTTTCTGGCTTAAATTTCCTGGTATTTCTGGACGAGATCCAGGTATTTTCTGCTATGACCCGATTTATTTTATGAGCGCATAGTATAGCAAAACTAATGATCTGATCATGGACTTGGGGTAATTATGGGTTTTCTTGTAATGATCTTGTATGTAGCCGCAAAGTCCAAGTTTTCTTTTTTTATATATATATATATTTTAAACTTTATTCGGAAGACAGGCCTCCATCAAAGTACAATTTACAATACAAAACAGAATGTTGCATTAATATCTACATTAATATCAATAGGTAAGAACATTTTGTTTAAAATAAACACGTGATAATAAAACCAATGACCATTTGTAAAAACCACACCGTGCACATGTCCCGCCCGAGCTACTACTTTCCCATGTTTGCGCTCATAATAGACCTCAACGTTCTCTTCTTGAGTGCAGATCTTAAATATGTTGAGACCAGTAATACATGTTCAGGCAGGGTACAACATTTCAAGACTTGGATGGCTAAAGGAGTTGGAAGGTGCACTAGGTGGCGCCAACCGGGGCGAGCCAATGCCTCCTTGCTAGAGTGGGCTTTGCAAAAAAAGAAAATATGCACCTCATCCTCACTCCCTCCTTGATAAAGGGGGCCTGCGGGTGAGGAACAAGACCCACTCTTCCACTTAGAAGACTCATGGGCCAATGGGAGTATGCCTAAACAGAACTTGGCGAACCAGGATTTTAATTTTGCTGACATCGCAAGGTCCAATATACCTTTGACCCCCACACGTCCTTAAGCAGCAGGTAAACCCTTCTTTTTCCCTTTTAGGTAGTTATCAATTATCTTACTCCATGCCCATTCTCTAGAATTGTTCTTAAGTGCCGCCTTGTAGGCACAACCCATCGTTGTGGGGTCACTCCAAATACCCCCAGTCCGATGTTAAAGAGCATAGTTCTTACATGCTTAAACCAAGGAAGTTTCCTACCACCTGGCATCTCAAGATCCTCCTCCAAACCCTCCCTAAACAAAGCCAAAACTTCATTATTCCAAATGCGCAGCCAGTAAAACACTGTCTGCCTCATAATGGCATATTGGATCTCAATAAGGCCAAATTCGCATTCCACTGGGGTAGATGGCGCATTGCAGGGTAGGCCCAGCATTGCTTTCAAAAATGTATTTTCTGCTGTCTGAATCGTAGTACAATCATTCACTCCCCATACATCAGCACCATATATTATCCCTGGGATTGTCTGGGCCTGATAAATCTTTAGGGGCACCGAAAGAGCCTCGCCCTCCAATCTTGTCACCAGATTTCTAAGTAGGCCACACTGACGCAGATGCCAAAGTTAGGACCTTGCTATGTGATCCTGCCATTTCAAATTGTTCGAGAAGATCAGCCCCATGTATGTGTAAGAGTCCATAGACTCCAGGGGCTGGCCATTCAGGTTGACGTTTGTCCGTGCTCTGGCCTTTTTCCCACCTGCATGGTTTGAGTTTTTGAAAAATTCATTCTTAGGCCCTTTGCAGAGCAAAGCTTGTGAAAAACATCCAATTGGTTTTGCAGGCCAACCAGAGTCTTTGAGAGTAGGACTCCATCGTCCGCAAACAGCAGGCTCCATTTTCTGTTGGCCAACATTGGGGCATCTCTCGCAGCTTCTAAAAACTAGAGACCAGACTATTGATGTATAATAGAAATAGCAGAGGTGCCAGGACGCATCCCTGCCTAACCCCTACGTCTATAGATACTAGATTGGATAGCTCTCCGGACTCCCAGCTTATCCGTGCCGTGTTCCCAGAGTACAATGTCTTGATAGCATTACCCAGGGAAGTTAGAATGCCTAATCCCTCTAACACAGCCCAAAGAGAATCCCTCAGGACTGTGTCAAAGGCCGCATGTAGGACCACAAATGCCAGATGTAGGAGAGAATCACGTATTTCCGACATAGGAGGTCCAACCTCATAGCCTGATCTACCATGGAAATCCCGGCTCTAAATCCTGCTTGCATTTCAGAAAGAATACCTTCGCTGGCAACCCAGTTCTCCAGGCGGTGCAAAAGCATCCTGGGGTAGAGTTTTGCCAGTGAGTCGATGAACAAAATCGGCCTATAGTTGCTTGGGGAAACCCGGTGGCCCTTCTTATGTATTGGGATAATGATTGCCTCCCTCCAGCTGTTCGGTTGGCAATTACTAACAAAAATATCATTATAGAATTTTGTTAAAAAAGGCACCCAGAGCATGGGTTCACTTTTAAAAAGATCAATAGGGATACAATCGGGACCAGAGGCCCTGCCCTTTTTCACTTCTGACAGAGCTGTGCAACCTCAAGAGTTGAAAATGCAACAAGCCTATCTTCATTGATGGAAAAAAGGGATGCCCGAACCTGCCCAGTCAGCTCCCTACTGCCCTGGTCAGACCAGCCCACCGTATATAGGTCAGTAAAGTGGTGATGCCAGGTCTCCGGGGTAATATTGCTTGTCACTCCCGACTGATCAATTTTAGGGATTTTTTTCACCAAGAGCCAAAATTCTTTAGAGTCATTTGACCCGAGAGCCCTTTGAAGAGCTGAGTCCAAGTTATTTCCCTTTATATGAGTGGCCTCATCAGTTTTCTGAGTAAAGCCGAGTCTGGATAGTGTATTCTCTAGGTCTTAAGCTGCAAAGTCATTCTTTTTACTTTTCCATAGGTTTAGGTCCCCTAGCAGCATAAGTTTAGAGGTATGTTTTAAGTAGTGGAAGTATTAAGTTACCCATCTGTGTGGTAAAATCAGCCATCAGTTTAGTTTGGTCGATTTATAAGCATTATGTTAACCATAGTAGTTCCCTCCATTTAAACTTTTCTGATAAGGGTTTCACATCCAACTGGCCCAACAACACTGGTTTCCCAGATGTCCAAATTTATTTTATGGATAAAGGCAACACCCCCACCCACTTGGTTCTGCCTATTCCTATATTATATGGTATAGTCGTCGGATGTAGCCAATAATATGGAAGGTCCGACTGCTTCATGAAGCCATGTCTCTGTAAAAAGCACAGATATCCAGATCATGTTCCATAATGTAGTCGTCCACCTCTAAGGCATGCTTCACTAGAGATCTTGTGTTCAATACTAGAATACGTTTGTGACAATTTGGTGCTTCCTTAGCCCTATCCTTTAATATTCAATAAGTCAAGTCATTGATATCTAAAACCTGATCTGGTGGGAGAGAGCCTATAGGGATGTTAATGTGAGGATCCAGTAGGCCATTATTACTTGGAGCTTCCTCCCCCGACATACTATTGCCTTTGTTTTTATTAATAGTGTTTTTCCTAGTCAAATATCAGCATTCATTTCCCTGGAAGGCCTGAATGCGGGGTTGAGATAGTGGGCGCTGATCTCTGCGCTGTAGTGCAGCCTTCAAATGGGTTGCACTATTGTCAATAATCCTATTTACACTCTCAAAGCGTGCAACCTCCAAAATGTCCAAGGGATGCATAATATATGTAGAGGAAAGGAATCCAGAACGCTTACCTCTAAGTAAACGGGCGACTTGCAGCAACGCGGAAGGCATGGACTGGCAAAGACAGGCTTGCCACAGACGCGCTGGCGCTGCCGTGCCCGATGGCCAACAAAACCATGCACGGACTACAACTCTGCTGGGTTGTAGTTTGTTGAGTATGTTCAACACCAGGAAGTGCTTTAAAATGTACTTGTTCCTGGCAGGGCGGTGAAGATAACGTGGAGCAAGAAAGGCACAATACTCTAATATATTTGAAAACCTTAACTAAAGGTATTAAAACAAGTATATGCAAAATATTATAAAGTACACTTTAAAAGCTAAAATGTGCACCTAAAAAATAGCAGCAATTCCAATCAGCCTAAAATGCTTTCTAACAAGATTAGTGAAGTGCGTAGAGCACAGTAGGTAACAAAGAAACTATATGAGCCCGGAGGAAAGGGAGATCTTTTATCACTGGCAAAGACCGGCTTGCCACAGTCATCATTGTATGCTTTCTTTCTCCTCTCTCAACTTTCTACCTCCTCAACGTTCTACCTCACTCTCCAGTTCTTTCTCATCTTCCAATTTTACGTTCTCCTGCCTCCTTCCTCTCTCTTCAACTCTGTACATTCACTTTTCTCTCTGCTCTGCACCCCCTCTGCATTCCTCCATCCACCAGACACACTTGATATTGAACAAAGGCTGCTTGTATAGGAACGCGAACCTGCCGCGTGGTGCTGCAGACTACTAACCGCCTTCAGCTGTTTCACTACTGATACTGAGCCAGAGTATTGATTGTCAGATTTTTAATTGTTGTTCACAGCTACTTTGAGTCACTCCTGTGAGGAATCTAGCATGGGTGTAGGAGCCATGTTGTTTTTTCAATGGAATAATATAATGATGTGGCTAATTCCATGTCTGAAAGGAAAATCTGCTTCCCCTTTTATAAGCTCAATGCCAAAGACATAGCGTGTACCTGTGCCCTCCTGCATCAGTATCCTGATTCACAGCACCTGCTCTACCAGTTGCATAGAGCATATTCAGAGGTCACAGAGGTCTTGACAGCTGCAGTGACAACCAAGTCTCTGCAGCAGAGGGGCTGAGTTTAAAATATACACCCCTGTTCCAAGAACCGCCTAACTCTGAAGATCCTGGCATGGTAAACTGTTCAAGTAAGCCATACCCGAGTTAGTGTATGTTGGCCAGCATTTCTGAATGATCCCAGCCACATTAAATTGATATTGCACATGTGTCAGCCCTGTAGGCCAAGTTCAGATGTGCAAGGGTTATGTGTATTCTTCACAGACCAGGCCCACCCCTGCCCACTGGCAGGACTGTAGCCTTGGGGGATTGCTTCTCTTTGTTCCTTTGTAAAGGCAGGTAACACCGTTTCCCCAGAGACAGCCACTCCACACAAAGCTGTCCTGGGAACAGAATCCAAGGGTCGCACACATTCACAGGAAGCCAGACCTCACATCAGGGTGCTGAATTTCTAAAGGCCTTTGTTCTTAGAGAGAGGGGAAGGGGCACACATTAGAGTAGTCAGGGGAACTCTGTTCAAGGCAAGGGGACTTCCACCATATCAAATCTCACTGCCTCTTTCTGTTTCCTATCTCCTCCACTGCCTCTGGAGCAAGCACTTTGGGTGTGACATCAGAAGGGCAAAGAACACATTTCAAGACCCGGAATTGGACCCCTAAAGCAGGCTTGCTTTGGTTCAATCACCTGGAGACTTTTGCCTATAAAATAAAGTGCCCCCCACCACTTATTTTAACCATGCTTGGGACTTATATACTGAAGATGTTGTTGGACCCTGCAGGGGGAGCAGTACTTTCTAAAGTCCTCCAGTTGTGAGGTGGAGGCTGGTGTTCCAAGGCAGAGGCAAACTCTCTCCACTACCATCCCCAGGGCCCATTGGGGGAAACTCTGCAGCTGGACCACGATCCTGCCTCTATACCAGCCACCCGGTTGCCTATGATCTCACTGTGTTGCAGGTTCCTATTAGGTAAGATTTTCAATGATATGATAAATCTTCCTTACCTGCGGCAACCCCAGAATATTTTGCTGGACTTGGTGATTCTTTTTCAAGTTCCTGCGTGAGTGGGAATCTTTTCCACCCCCCCTTCCCATTCTATCTTTTACTTTTTTTCTGGGTGACCTTTTGATGTTTCTCCATAGTGTATGTTTTGATTTATGGTTCCCTATAACATTTGGGCTTTAGGCGTTTTCCTATTGCAGCACCCAGCATTTAAAATGCTGGGTTGCTTGGTTGTCCCTTGTCTCCCCTTTGTATTTCTCCTTGACATGCCTTGGGTGAACGACTGTTCCCAAGAGTAAAGAGGGATTTTCATCCCCTTTACATTTTATAAATGAGACCAGCACACCCGACCTTAAGCGGAGTGCTCAGGAGATACATGGTATCCCCTTTCTCATTGACCTAGTAACATTGTTATTACTGTAACAAGCTAACATTTCTGGCCGGTGGAAGTGCATCTACTTTAATTACTTTTTAGTTAATATTACTTGCGGGCTATCACACCAGCCGCGGTAATGCACAGATGTCACCATTCTACTGGAATGGTGGCTTCCTTCTTTTTTCACCATTTGTAGTATGCTTGTTGTTTGTTGGTTTTTCCCCTGCTGTCGTGGGTGGGGGAGGTCCTGGTTGAAGGTTTGTCTTCGGCGGGAACAGTTTGTGTTTCCTGTCAAGGCTCCAGGGTGTCTGTGAAGGCAGGAAGCAAGGGAGGGGTCCAAAACTCTGCACCCCTTTTTTTCCAGTGTGCCTGAAAGGAACCAGTTCCTAGTGGGAGCTGGCTGTCCTGATTGGACAGCCAGAAACCCCTTTCTGTAAACTGCAAGGAGAGTTTTCAGAAGTTGTGTGTGGGTTCCTGGATAAAAGTCCAATTCTGGAAGCTGAAGACAAGTCAAACACTGGAGCTGAATCCGAAAGCATTGTTTTGATAATACTTACCTTAAGTCTTGTGTTGATCCCCTGAGTAGGTGATTCATGTGTTTGGAATTTCGGCCATACCATTCATGCAGGCCTAACTCTGGAACACATCTAGGGAGCCTTTTCTGAAGTCCCTGAACACTTTTACTAACTTAGAAGTATGTACTTTCTGAAGGAGAAATCCTCTGGAACACTGACTTTCCTCCATCTGAACCTCATCCTGACCTGCCTACTGATCGCTCCGAGACCACTAGGGTCCCTCTTCTGTCTCTGAGATAACTCATGCCCTAGAATAGGGAAGGACTTTGAAAGTATAAGCATCTGTTTTATATAGCTCACAATGAAGTACTTACTTGTAAATGAGTTAGTGTTGTAACTATATCTCTGAATTAGGATTAGCTACAAAAGTGTCATAACGTTCTTATTTACCTGTGAATTCCTGAATGCCAGTCTTAGAAGTATAATGGGTTATTTACTTACCTTGAAATAGTGCTTCACTCTTCTAGAAAGTAATTGAGTTGATATTGTTTTCTTATTCTGAAATGAAATGAGTGTAAAAGCTTACCAATTGTGTTTAACCACCTTGAATAGCATACTGCCATTCCTAAAGTGTGCCTTTGGGGTTGGCTTTCCCTGAATAGATTTGTGCACTTCTAAAATAGCCTTAGAGTTCTTACTTATCCTAGAGTTGCATACGGCCCCTCTGAAAAGTCTGTTAGTTCTTACTTAAGTTAGAACTGTGTCCCACACCTCTGAAAGGCTTCCTTGGTATAACTGCCTATTCCTGTATTAGAAATAGTGTTAAAGTTTATATACCAATAGGGGTTTAATTACCTAGAATGCTGCTGCTATTCCTAAAAGTGTAACATTAGGTTGTGCTTGCCTTGACTGGCTTAGTGCCAGTCCAAAACAGTCTTACAGGGTTCTTACTTATCCATTTGTAGCTTATTTCCCCTCTGAAAAGTATATGCTATTTACTTGCCTTTGAACTGTGTTCTGAACAGTAACATTGGTCACTGTGTCTATTCTGAAGAAGAATAAGGTACATATGTTGCAAGGTGTATACTTGTAACAGTGTTGGTCTAACTAGGTGATTCCTGAAACTGAATAACACTGTAGGTTATGACCAATAGGGTCTGCTGCCTTTAAATTAGTTACTGTATTCTAAAAGTCTAACTAATTTGGTTTTGCTCCCCAAGAATAGCTTAATGTCATTCTAAATGTGTCACATTAGGTTTGACTCACCTTGAACTCCATATTGCTCCTCTAAATAAGGTTATACTTTGGTTTGCATACCATAGTATTGTATTGTTTTTATAATTGTGTTTATCACTTATGAAATAGAACTTACCTTTCGATATATTTATCTTTGCCTGCATGTATATAAAAAACATTATTTTTATAATACATAAGCGTATCAGTGTTTCTTTGGACCATATGTATGCTGCAATTTCTTTGTGCTTATCTACAGCCCTCTCGCCCACCTAAGATAAGACTGGCTCCTCTGTCAACGCTACCATGTATCTCCGGTGGTATTGCCTTATACGAAGAGTTGGAGATTTTGTACTGCCTCAGGTATAGTTTTATGAAGCCCTTAGTTGGACTTTAGACTGTCCTAACAGTTCCCTGAAGGTGTGTGCCAGCCTCATCCGTGTTTGGGAGCCCAAGAAGAGGACTGCCATTGACCCTCGAGTGGGACTCACAGCACCTGGAAGCCAGACCAGCCAAGGCCTCTGTTGTCGACGACCGGCTCCGAGCCGTGATTCGAGTGCTCGTCGCCTAGTTATCTAGCAGGATCTTTCAACGCTGCCCTTAGCCGTCCATTGTACTCAGAACTGGCATCCGCTGTTCGAGCCCATCCGCCTCTGTACTGCACCAGCTAAAGCGCTGTGTTGCCGCTGCTCGAACCATGAAGTACTGCTGCCTTGCCTTGCTCGAGCCGCTGTCCAAAACACCAGCTTCTTCATTGCCGCTTCAATCAATCGACCCTGGTGTTCCCTGAACAGCGACATCCGAGCCTCCATATCGAAATGACTTGCCTGCGCATCTTGGTACCAGTTCGATTGCAGTTGATCCTCGACTGCTGAACCGAAGCTGGTAACTGCTCAATCTGCACAGCTCGAGTAGCTGCTTTGAGACCGCAGCTCCCATCCGTTTGAGCGCGCTGTACCACTGCGACTGGCATTTCCGTGACCCAAGCCAACACTGTGGTTGATGCCGAGAAAAATGGTTTGATGCCGTTGAACATGAAGACCTTTTGTGAAGGTATTATTGACCAATATCTGCCCTCCTAGTCCATCTTTGGGCCTTAAAGCGTGGATAGGTAATTTTAATCCCTTTTGCAACCGGAAGAACATATCCTTTGAACACTGTGGTCATACTTTTTTCTCCCCCTTTCTCATTACCCAGAGTGCTGAATCTATTGCATTTTTGCATATTTTGTGTTCTTTCTACAGAGGTGGTGGGGGGTTACCGTATTTTCTAGTTAGTCATTATTGTACATGGTGTGTTTGATTAAAGTATATATTTTTATTGAAACTTGATTGGACATTACTTTATTTTTGACTGTTATACGTCGCTATTTGGGTTGCTACTGAACCACATTCACACCCCTCGTGAGAGGATAGCCTTCCCTCGGCGCACGTTACTACAAAAGGCAAAGAAAGTATATCTTTTGACTGTGCCTGTGTTACCCTTATCATTGTGTTGGATGTTGATTTGTAGAAGTGTGAGGGCTGAGTGGGTGCTTTAGGAACTACTCATTGTTCTCCTGCAGTCAATTTGTCACAAATCCACACACTAAAGCCTTCAGAGGGTCTTCTGCCGTCTTGAATTCCACAGCATCACAGCACTTGCTGCTTGCGGTCCTCTCCCCACCAGCGGCTGGTTGGCTGCACCTACTGTCCCTGCACCCGCTCCAATGACACTCCTCAAAAAAACAAATCCTGCCAGAGGCAAGCACCCGTCGCCACCAATTAACTCATGGCTCTCAAGGTTCTATGTTGACTTATTTGAAAACGATTGGCCCGCCCCTTCCCAATAACACTGCCTCCCTCTCTCAGCCAACAGATGTGTTTTCCTTTTTGGGGACCCACTCCTTCTCAGGGTTTTTAATTTCCCTCTCATGGGCCTTGGTTTTCGGTGTCAAAGTGTTCCCCCCTGGGCTTGTGATGGGCTGGGGTGACTTGGGAACCGTACATTTACCTCTTCCACACCCTACATCATGTAGCACCTGGGGGCCCCCCCACACTCCGTGATCATCTCTGTCAGGCACATAACCCAGTCTAAAACACGCGACGTACTCACAGTGCATATATATATGGAGGCAGCAAACTACGGGGGGTATGTGTGAGCAAGCTACCCTCCTGAGTGTGCCCAAAACGGTAGCCAATTCAACTGAAAATTTAAAAAAAAATGCTACTGCGTTTTTCAGTTCGGGTGCCAATCGCGTGCACGTTGCTCATAGATTTGAATCCCTGTTGCGTAGGGAAATCTGTTGCATTGTAATTGTTCTGGCTAACGGTAGAGGGAGCTGCTGCTTTATGTCTATTGCTGGTCCGATTCAGCTTAGTTGAAGGGCCATTTATTGTGACAAATTGAAGAAATGAGTGCCGTGCATGTGAATGTTTGAAAATGTATGTTGCGAAAATGTTTCTTTGAATGAATTGTTCTAAATATCAGTTGCCTGATTTTATTTAATTCGATGTGCACTGGTCTAGTAATCTGGACTACTTCGTTTCTTTGGCTAATAAGGATTTATTTAGTTGTAATTGATACTTTAAAAAAGTGTATATAAAGGCCTGTGGAACTGTGGGTAATGAGGATAACTTTACTCAGACTGCCTAGAGAAAAGCGCATGCTGACTCTACAGCACATGTTGGCTGGGTTGATGTTTGAAGAATTAATGAGACATGCTGTCAAATGAAACAGTACATTATGGGAATTTCAAACATCCAGCGCTGTGGTCATTCCTTTGGGTCTGTGGAGTCAACCTGTGACTACTTTTGTGAGTGTAATGGACCCCATAAAAACCCATTTCCCAAGGCCTCAGCCGCACTGCGTATGGGTTCTGCTTCCTGGTATGTTGAGGCGGACATTACAAATGGGGGGGGGGGGGTATCGGTCTTCCCTGTGTCTCTCCTCGGTGATAGCCGCCATCGTTACATTAAGTCTTTTCTGAGTCATACTGCAATGGAGTCAAATGCAAGTCGCATGGTTGATAGCCAGCATTCCACTGTTGCAGTGACGGGTATGTCTTGACCCACTGCAATCCCCACCGAGCTTTTGGGGGGGGAAAGCAGCTTGTCATACGGTAATCCCTGTTAGGGTGCCGGTGTCTCTGGCCCCCACCATGTGAGGATGCCCCGTCTGACAGGGCGGACTCGTAGGCCCATTGTCTGTGCGTCGCTCGGGGCGGCAGTAACTACATAGACACTGGTTCTCTGTGCAGCTGCCGAGCAGAAGCCCGCTCCTCGCTACCTTTATTGGTGAGGGTCACATGATATGTGACTAGGCACGAGCCCTGTGTCTTATTGCCTGCATCACATCCCATGCCAAGGGTAAAAACAAACAATTCACACAATAACAATAATTCAAACGGCATGCGTTACAGTGACCGATAAAACTCACACAGCATTCAAGATCATTTTGGCACACTACTATCCACACTGTTTACAGGGGGTCCACTACCAATGTTTGGGCGGCTCAGTTTATTATCTCATGAGTGATGGTGGTAATTACTTGACCCACTTGCAGGTCTGGCTAGCACTGATGACAAGCTACTTTACTGGTCCTACTTTACGCAGGAGTCATACACAGGATCACAGCTTCGATACACATTACTACTGAGGTCACTTTAGGCGTAGCACATTTGCGGTATCCCTGCATTGTAAACATGCTTCGTTGTCATGGTATACATTTACACACACATATACATTAGCGTGTAACATACCTCTTTGGAACTTTGTCATTTCAAACTTTATTAGTCCAGCAAAAGAGTAGGAAAGGCCCCACTAGCCGGCAAATTTGCCCCAGGGACACCAGGGCCACATCGGCAGGATGGTCATGGGTTAGTTCCTAATTCTTAGTCCAGAAGGGAGTGGGGATCGCCCCACTGATTGGAAAAGCCACACCACGGATAGCGGGGCCACATCAGCAGATCGTCATCAGGCCTTCCCTTTTTGTCGGTTTACCCAAGGTGGAGTGCGCTCCACTAGCCGGCAAAGCTGCGCCCTGGGATACCGGGGGCCACATCGTCTGCCGTTTCTCCACCAAGTCTGTGCCCCCTCAGGGATGAGTGTGCAGGTCGCTGCTACAGAGCCAGTGGAAGGTCTACACAGCCCCCCCCGCACTCCTGCAGGATGGTCATTCCAGCGGGCCCCGGGTGGTCCTTATTCCTTGCAGCAGACAGTCTGGAGTTTTTTGGGGCCCCCTCTCCACCATGAGGAAAGGGCAAGGGGAGGACGCTCTCCTCGAGTCCCCCACCAGGTGGGGAACATTTGATGGCAACGGGCAGGGCCGCATGCAGGAATTGACGGCTGCACAAGGATACAAGAGTGAGTAAGTAACCTGTTTCTGTGGCTCCTTCTTCATTGATCAAATGATATAGGAAATAATATTGCTTCAATTGACCAATTAAAAATGTTTCTCCTAAAAAATTGGTTTGGCTCCTAAAATATTTGCTAATGGCTCCTTAGACACAATATCAGTCTTGGTAGTAAGAAGGGGAGTGGCTGCACCAGTGGAGCCAAAGGTTGTGAGAGGACTGTTGACCTGGACTCAGAGAGTTGTAATGAAGCTATTGTCCAGACCCTGGTGGTAACTAGCTGAAAGTTTAGCTATTTGGTGAGAATAGCAAGGCCAACATAGGAAATAAAAATGGAACTTCTTGAATCTCCGGTGTTGGGCCATAAATCTAACACGTTATGGCAAGAGGTATAGCCTCTAGGTCTTGCCCAGGTAGCTGCATTGAGGCCCTTGGCATGTCCTTTTAGGGTAAAGACACCAACCCTGACTATGCAGAGCATCAGGAACCAGCCAAGACAAAGACCACTGCCTGTATAAACAGTTCTACTCATATCTGGCGAAGATGGACTTGTCAAATACACCTTCGCTGAATATGGGTAGCCAAATCCACATGCCACCGATTGGCCCATACAGTGAACCCAGGATGGGCGAATGTGCAGTCTGATTTTTATAACCAGTGTCCACAGCGCGGAGCCAGGTAGTGGGGTGCAGCGGCTATGAGCCAGTAAAGGGTGTGGGGTTTAATCAAAGGCCCCAAACCAATAGAACTGAAGTGCCCACTGTGAAAATGGCCTACCAGCATTCAGAAACCTGCACACTGAAAAGGGGCCTATTTAAGCAGAGTATGCGGGTGTCTTTCTGCAGTTGAAATCCAGAGAAAGCTCAAATAAAATGTAATCTCAGTGAAGATTGGAAAAGCACATCACATTGCTGGCTGAGAAATAAATGCAGCATTTTTCACTGAAACTGTCACCCATCAAAAGGTGGTGCACTGTGACAATTCAGACCCACATTTCAGCATAAAACTAATGGCAGATAAAAGTGTATTTTATTAATGACTGAAAGAAACAGCCTGCTACTTCCAGCGTTCATCTTTCAAAAAACAAAAAGAAGAAAAACAATACTGTGTGAAAAGAATGAATACATCCATTAATACAAAAGCAAAGTGAACCCTGATCAGTAAAATACACAGTATTTCAAAGAAAAAAGGCTGATGTTAGACAATGCAATATGCAAGTTCCTTTCAGCCAAGGACAATCAGTGGGTCTCAGGGCAGAATTCGCAAATGGCTTCCCCCACTGCAAGCCTGGTTCATGCATCCCAATATGTACACCTGCAATACAATGTGGCCTGCCTGAAAGGTGTTGAAAACAAAGTTTGCCCAGACTTGCTGTCTCTCAAGGCTCTGTTCTGTGCATGCCAAATGTACTTGCCAGTGCGTGACTGGAATGTGTGAAGGGCTACAATCAAGGGAAGCTGAAACTCTGAACATAATACAAGAAAATAGGAGTTATTCGGATCAAAATGGTGGTTCACTGCAGATAACAGCACAGGATGCCAGATGTCAGCAGGGCCTTGTGACATCATAGGGCCGGCCTAGCTCATTATCTGAAGTGAGTGATTTCTGTGTAGCTGAGGCCTCACAAGCATTTACGACCGGAAGCCTGCTAACTTCAAACAACAAAGAGGCTAATAAAAACCCAGTCCAGGAAGCTCTGGTCATATGCTGGCCAGGAATAGCAAATGGCCTGGAGGAGGGGGAGGGGCTATTTGCAGACAAATGGAGGTTTAACTGGACTATCACAATTGCCTCATTTTCTCAGCAATCGCAAGTCACACTGCATACATGTATGTTTCATTTTTGTAGATCATTTCAAGGCTATTTGTTTAAATAAAATGTGTCCACCTGCGACTCTGAACATGTTCCGAATTTCAGAATTGGTGTGCTGGTGGAGAGTAAAATTAGGTACGTGGAGAGTAAGTTGCATGTGCATAACCATTAAGCTTTTTGTAAAAACTGCATGAAATTGCCAAATGCCTGTGCAACATGGTGCAGACCCAGCTGTCGTTTTATTTAATTCCCCATGATTAGCTGAATTGGAAAATATATACATTATGGCAGTTAAAACTGAATGACAAAGGCTAAAGTTGACATAAGGAATAAAAATGGGATTTCAAATGGGAGTTGCCATATTTCTGCGCTAGACTCCTAAACCAATTATGAGAGAGAGGCTGGCCTGTGGGGGAGAGAGAAGGGCAACTGTCCAATCCTGGTTGTGGGAATTCTTGCATGGCACTGCCCCATATTGAAATATTGATGGTGTCATCACTGTTACATAAAGTGGATGCACTATGAGAGAGGGAGGGAGCTGCTAATAATTACCATCTGACAGCCGCAAGGAAACACCAAAGGAGATTGCTGATATTGCATCTGGATGGAGCTATTGCTAGGGAGGCCTGAACCTGACTGGGCCTAATGGTGAAGAGCTGGGGGCCTTCCTTGAGAGTTGTAAGAACTCATGGTGGCAACAGTAAAAACGGGCACAAGTGATCACAGTTCAAGGGTGTTTATTAAACTGTATGCGTCGACCATCAAATGAAAATAAGGCAGTCCTAGTGGCGTTGTGTCAAATAAAAAGGCCCTATACTAAGAAACCTATTGCCAATCCTTACAACTAATACAAAAAGGGTGTGGGATAGTTTTCAAGAAAAGAAAAAAAAAGTTTTCACAAATAATATGTCAGGATGCGGTAGCTTGGGTCTTCCTTCCCCACATTTCAAGCACGGGGTAAGGTGGGATCTTGGAGCGCAGTAGACACTCGAGCTTCCCCAGCACGAGATGACCGTTCTGCTTGCAGATATCAGGGCCATCGATGGCCAAGTCTCGTTTCACTTGAAAGTCTCTTGCCTTTGAGGACCTGACGTGTTCAAATAACAAAAACAAAAGTTCCTTCAACGAAACCAACGTTTGTTTCCTGGCTTTACTTAGGGTGAGGATTCTTCACCCCAGGGTCCCCCTCTTCGAGGCGCTGACCCTAGTTCCTCATGGTGTTGGGTGATAACTTTCCACCCCCTGGATCTCCCTCTTCCAGGCTTGGATCCTGAACCAGTTCCTATTAATATGAAGGCCTTCAATTGTGTCTCCTGGTTCCGAAGGCCTGATAGGTTTTCCAAAAACAACTAACAAACACTTCTGTTTTTCGTATTTTTTAGGTGATGGCTTAACCCTTGGGTCCCCCTCTTCCGGGCGCAGACCAATCTTTGCTTTTAGCCTCCAGCCACCGGGTTCACTATGGCTTTTCCTGTGTTCACCAATCTTTCTTGGGTGATGGCTTCACCCATGGGTCCCCCTCTTGCAAGCGCAGACCCCTCTTAATTTTCAGCCTCCCTCCACTGGGTTCACTATGGCTTTTTTTTATCCCGAATCTTAATTACTTTTTAAACAGTTCCAGTGGACATCCCTCGGCTGGGTTCACCTTTGTCAACACACTGTTTCTTGGGACTTTAGACTTTGCCCCCTCTTCGTCAGCATCCCTTAGCTGGGTTCATTCTTGCCAACTTCACATTCACATTTGCTTTCAATTGGTTTGCTGGATTCACTACCCTTGCTTTCTCACAGTTCTTAGGTCAAAGGATTTAGACTTTATGGGGATTTTGTTTGACCTCCTGTATGACCACTTTGACCTATCCTGTTGGCTCTCCTATGGCCTTCTGGTATCTGTAGTTTTGCTCAGACAGGGATTGACCATAGTTTAAAGAGCAGCACCCACATGATACCGGTCCCCTCTGCAGCTGGTCTCCCCCTTAACAATTTACTGTTTCAAAGTCTCTTTCTGCTTTTCTCATTATGCCACTTTGCGGTTTTCGCTTAACACAGTTCAGTTCTTATCGGCCTCTCCTTTCGACTCACTGGTTGCAATGAACCACTTGGCTTTCCTTGTATCTGGAGTCAGTGCTGGAGGCGCGGGAGCTTCCCTCGCTCTTGCCTGTCAGCGAAGGCACACTCAGTGTACCGTCGGCATCTGTTGCAGCACACTTGGCGTATTGTCCTCTTATGTTTCCCTCTGCAGAGATTTCGCGATTCTGCATCGAGAAGGGCAAGGACATGTCTTTCCTTCTCAGCCTCTTGATATTCGCCGCCTTCCTCCTCCTCTTGAAATGACAGGTCTGGGTAGCTGTCTCGTCGTGCGGTCTGCCTTGCTCGTACTGTGCTCTCTTGCTCCACCTTTTATCCCTGTGGGGAAGGGAAAGGGCCATCAGGTGTGTGTGATTCTGATCAATTTCCTGACTTTGCCTGACTTTGCCTGACCCTTGTAATGGGACATGTTAGGTAAACAGCTCTGACCTTAGTCCTTTGGTTTTCATGTTGGGGGAAAAGTGTTCGGGTCGGAAAGGGGGGGGGGTTAGAGTGTTAGCTTGGCTCAAAAATAGGACGATAGGGATTTTGAGCGAGATGGGTTCTGACGGTGACTGGGTTTGAGATCCTAGGGGATTAGTTACATACAGAGGGGTCAGTGGGTTAAGGTAAGAGATTCAATGGGAGGAAGGGGGCAGATGTGGCACAGTCACAAAGGTCTCGGGAATCACACCCTCCTCTTATTCCCCAGTAACGTACCATGTCTCCCTTTGGGCATTTTCCTGAGCATAATCCTGGGCTTCTGCATCCAGGTGAGCCTTTCTCGCTCTTTCACCCCTAGAGTTGGGATCTGAGTGGATCAGCCTTTCATTGGCTACCTGAATAAGGATTTCCCAAGGTTCACTATGTGAGATACCCTCACGTATATCACAGAGTGGAGTGACCAGACCCCTGCCCTGTCCTCCAAAAGGGTCCTGAAATCTAGCTGGCTTTCCTGAACTTTAGTGTACACAAAAAACGGTTAATTAGGGAAATATTGATCTGTTTGCAGGTGAAGGCAAGGAGAAGGGGTGATTGTGGTGATTCAAGAGTAGTCCCAAGAATGAGACACAAGATGGTGAGCTGTTCTGGCCCTCTGGAAAGGCACCCGAACCCAGCCGGGAGAGGTAGCCCATCCCTTACAGCGGGTGGTGTAACGCCTATCTGGGAGGGAAGGGAGGAGAGACTGACTCTAGCTCTGCATGTGGGTTATCCAAGTCCCACATACAGTTCTATTACCAACAGCCTAAAAGGTGGAGATGGGGCAACCAACAGTGTGGTAAGTGATTGCGAGAGGGGAACTAGATCTCGTAGTAATGAACCAAAAGGCTTTGGTTAACGTGTGTGCTAGACGCATCAGGATTTTTTGGCTACATTTATTCACCTTGATGGCTCAGTGCTCTTTTCATGTGGGTGTTTGCCCAGACAGTAGAATATAAAAACAATGTAGGTAGAGATTGTCGGCTTGATCTTAAAAAACACACAGCCCACTGGATGTGGGGTGTGCTAAGAAACCTGTGATTTCTGGGTTCTTTTCTAGTTTTGGTGATAGCCCACTGTTGCGTTTTCCAGTGAGCAGGCTGCAGCCGTCGTCTGAAACAGATAGCCAGGCCCGGACCTGCAGAACCTTTTTGCATTTTCCGAACCACCACACCGGATCCCTGGAGAATTAGCCAACCACACTGTTGGTTGCCCCAGCTCCACCTTTTAGGCTGTTGGTAATAGAACTGTATGTGGGACTTAGATAACCCACATGCAAAGAGCAAGAGTCAGTCTCTCCTCCCTTCCCTCCCAGATAGGCGTTAAACCACCCGCTGTCTAGGGATGGGCTACCCCTCCCTGCTGGGTTCGGGTGCCTTTCCAGAGGGCCAGAACAGCTCACCATCTTGTTTCTCATTCTTAGGACTACTCTTGAATCACCACAATCACCCCTTCTCCTTGCCTTCAGCTGCAAGCAGATCAATATTTCCCCAATTAACCGTTTTCTGTGTACCCATATGCCCCTATGGTTTGGGAAGGCAGTTACACTCCTGGCTTTCTAAGCCCAATTGACCCTGTTGTTATTTCCTTTCCTGAACTTTAAAGAGAGGTTTTAAATTTTAGTAGAATTGAGCCATTTGAAACCAAAAGATGGGAGAGTCTGGTTGCCTTAAATCCTTTCACTTTATAGTGGGCAGCGAGGGGGGTGCAAAACTGTGTGGATCCTTAGTTAGCCTATTTAACTAAAAATATTGATTTAATGAATTCCCCTTGGCAGAACACCCAGGGTGATTTTTGTAAAAATTAGTAACTAACAAAGCTCATTCCCAGTGTGCACTGACAACTATAGACTGTGATTTAATTGGGTAATCTTTCTGTCCTGCTTCCCCAGCACAGGTCTTTAAGTGGAGGGAGTCTGAAATCCCAAATTCCCAAATCATTCCAATTTTTCTGTCTGACTTCCCCAGCACAAACTAACGTAGGGGGGTCTGAAAAACAAACCGCTAGATAGATCACTGTGTGTTTATTTTAAAGAAAAAGTGTGGGTGACCGAATAATTGCCATATGCATTGGTACACATCTGTAAACCAAACTGCTTTTTTTATGCGCGCAGGAAAATCGAAATTGCCCAGCATTGCATATGTACATTGATTTTGTTCATGGACCAGTTTTGATTATTTCTTGGAGTGAGCTCTTTACAAAGTAAAATTTTGTGATTTGTGATTTCCCAGCCAATTTGTGTCATTTATTTATGTAACAAGAAGTTTAATTGTGAGCCTCAGAGAAGGTGGCGTGTGTCGTTTTAGTGTGCTCTCCATTCTCAATTATTCAAATAAATACAAACATATTTCCTGTATAGTGGCCTGGTACTTTGCTCATTAGTAGCTCAGAGGGAGGGATCCCAGAGTCTGAAATAGGGCTGAATAGAAAACTTGGGGACTCGTGGCCGGGATTTGGCTGGCTATTTTTGATTCATGATAAGTGCATTGTGACAGACTATTAATTTTGATGTAATTGCATTAAGGTGGAGGGAAAGTCATCTTTGCTTTGTTAAAGTGCCGTGAGGACTTGACCTCTGAGTTTCAGGGAGGTGGATAGGTAAATTAAGGAGATTTTTGCCCCTGCGCAAAGGAAATTCTAAAAAAAGGCAATTTTCAAAAATGAATGCAATTGAATTAAATGATGCCAGGAGACACTTCCTTACTAAGCAGTTCATTTGTGGTGAGTGGACAGAGGTGGATGAAGGGAGCTAGCAAGCTAAAATGATACAAGATGTTACATTTGATGGAATTCACCTTTGGCTTGAAGGTGCGATATGGCACAAGGCATGAGAGGCATTTTATATGACCCGAAATGCTCAAGAAGAACTGAGTCAAATTGCTCAGTTCACAGCTTATCTATACTTCCACTTGCAGTTAGTGGAAGAGCGAGTGCAGAAGAGTGAGGCCTGGGTGCAGATCCAGACTGAGATTCTAAATGATGCTCAGAAAGAACTTAAACAGTTAGAAGATCAAGCACAGCAGAGTCATAATTTCGAGTTAAAACAAGAAAGCCTCATGGAACAACTCAACAATGAGTTAAAAACCCGGCTGCAAGAGAGTGCAGAGCGTAAACCACCGTTTTCGGCACTGCAAGATGCATATAAAGAGTGTGTGGAAAATGTGAGCACACTGCAACATAAGGTAAATGATCAGAATAGTTATAATAGAGGGCTGTTGGAGGACCTTATGGCCTTTCAATTACAAATAAAGGAGGAATTGGAAAAAAATGAAAACAGTGAGTTAATTATCAAAGGGTTTGATTCGCAAAATTACTTTGATCAGATATATCAGAAGGTACTTACTTTAAAACATACAATTCAACTGGTGAAGGAAAAAGACCCCTTGAACCAAGAGAATAGTGTCCTTGCACAGGAGTTGCATCAGTTGAAAATGGATACAGAAAAGTCACTCAGGTTCTCAAGGACTGACTGGAAATAGACAAGAAAAGGTAGAACTCATGGAGCATGTGAGTCAAGCGGAAGCTGACTTGTTACAGACAGCGCAGTATAGCAATGCCCAAGAAAAAGCGATTGGTCTTTTGAAAGCAAACCGCTTTGAATATGCGCGCACAATGCAGGCAGCACAAAGTGAAAATGAGTCAAATAAGAATCAAATATTAATGCTCGAGGCCAATCAGGTTCTCGTGTCAGAGTTAAAAAGCCAGCTCTCTGAACACCATCAGGAAATAAGGACAGAGAGAAGCAGGTTTGAAACTTTGACAAATGAAATTGAACATTACAAACAGGCGTTGAGGCACCCTGACCAATCAGGGTGTGGGAAAGGGCCCTCTGATCCACAGGTGATGCCCAACCCATCAGGAACCTCATGCCAGTTAACCACAACATATTTTGGGCCAACTGCGACTGACCTCATGTCTTCCACTTATAAAGCCCAAGGAAACATGAGGCACCTAGGCTTACCCAGGCCCAGCCACACTGATTCAGAAAGCCAGTCCTTATCTGAGATGGATGACTACTCACCTCTACTACACAGAAGGGAAAGTGGCTGGACCAGTGTGCCCTGGGACGTTAAGAATAATCCAGTGAGTACCTCAGACCATGAGAACTCCCTTGATGAGAAAATGAGGGAGTTGTACTTAAAAAAATGAGATTATAGAGAGACCACCTAGCTCGTTTCTCTGGAGAAGAACATTCAAAACTTCAGCCCAGGATGGGCATATTAAAAACCTCCTCACATTTAGGGTAAGGGGTGAATTTCCCCAGACTATCTGGAAGGGGAGACTACCCATTTGAGTCAGTCGGAGGAAGAGACTGTGTATTATCCTGTGCCAAAAGGTGACTACAGGGGAAATGACCCTGAGAATTCATGGCAGCACAGGCAAGAGGAGTCCAGACCCTGTGGTTCCGGTAGGTATTCCCAGTCTTATAGAGCGAGGGCGTGCCTAGAAGATAGGGAATGGAGTACTACTAGCAGTTCTGAGTCAGAAGGTGAATGGACTTGGGTGCAGAGAAAAAGGAAGAGAGGGAAACAAAGAAAGGGTTTTGTCAAAGACCCAATTAGACAGATCAATGCAAAAAAGAGCTTCATGACCCCATACCATAAAAATACTAAGTATCCGGTGTGGGAACAAATGATATCCTCATTTGGAATTAAAAATTACGTAAATTGTATGGAGTTTGTGAAATGGACGTTCTCTCATGAGTACTCCAGTTTCTTTCTGGGATTGGAGGACCAGAATCATTATAAATGCTCCACCTGTAAGGCAGCCATTTTGAAAGATTTTTCGACACATAGGAACCCACAAGAGGCCCGTAAGACTGCATTTAATTTGCAATGTGGAGAGGATCAGGCGCCTAGGGAGTTTGTGCAGGAGTTAAAGCGGGCATGCTTGATGATGTGGATGCAATCTCTGTTCCCGAGAAAAAATGTGAAAATCAAAACAAAAACTTAAACACACAACACAATCACAATGTCATACTAGTAGAGAATGCCCATGACTCTCAAGGCTTTTTTTCTGAGGGGGATTTGGCTTTGTGTGATGTTTTAAAAAAGAAAAGGGAAGCCATGTATGAGATCTTTAAAATGATTCCTTCTCTTGATAATCTTATTGAGCGTTCGAACCATAATCTGGCTTGGGGTCGGAATGCTCAAGCTGATCCGATTGATAATAATGTTACGCTAGACTTGAAACATGATGATTATGTTCCCAATCCTGGTTCGATGACAAAACCAGGAAAAAAGTGTGTTGCCACTGAAAACACCTGTACTACCACCACTGGTTCGACTGTATCTACAGTTCCTATTCTACCTATTTTGTCTAGTGAACATAATCCTGCCAATACTGTGGGAATTACCCAGGAGTCAACAATGACTCCCAATGCTGTGGGGAAAGGGCAGGTGGGGCCCACTTACAACAAAAAGGAAGATGAAATTCAACATATTATTTTGAAGATACTTAGAGACAATATGTTACTCCAACCAGAGTCTAAACTGCCCGTTCCTATTGCTCCAATCAAGACCATAGAATCTTCATATGTTACCAATATAGGGAGTGACCCTGGTAGGACTAGGGGCCTTGAAGAGCAATGGTCTTCGAACGAACCCTTTGAAGAATATGAACACACTCCATCTTCTGCTGTGCTACCTGACCCTGAATTAAGACAACCAGCCAGGCCTGAACTCCCTGGCTTAATCCTTAAAACGCTTTTTAAGGACAATGGTAATGCCCCTTTAAATAGATCTTATATTCTATCCTTGTTTGCCGCCATACCTGAACTCAATCTCATATCATCTGCGGATATCTATTTGGTTGATTTCATACACAAACACAGGTATGATTATGTTCTTTTGACTATCCCCTCACCTTTGGTGAGATCGTTACTCTTGAAGGAGGCTGAACAACTGCAATCTCGAGGTTTCGATATATATGAACATAAGGCCACCTCACCTAAGGACCCTAATTGTCTACCTAGGCAGGTGAAACATGAAACTGGCCATTTACGGCCAAATCCTGATAGGGTGAATTCTAAACCCAATTCGGACTTGGACAAGCAAGAATGGAGGTGGTTAGCTCTGTCCCTGCGCGAGTCGATTGACTCGCTTAAGCGGCTGGGTAAACCACTCTAGCTCCGAACGTGTTCTAAATTTTGTGAGTTGGAATACGAGAGGTAGTTTTAACCTCTTGCAGAATGAGGACCTTATGTGTTTCCTTGCTAAGTTTGACTTTATCCTACTTCAAGAAACCTGGTGTAGAACTGAATTATGCTGGGATGGGTTTATGGTGACCTCTAACTGTGCTCATGGCGGGAATAAGGGCCGTCCCAAAGGGGGACTCATTATAGCAGCCAAGATAACTACAGACCTAGTAAAACTGGTGAATGGCGCTGTTCGCATCACGTTCTCATTGTCTCCTTTTTGTTGGGGAAAACCCATGACTGTTTAGCCATTCTTATGGTGAATGTGTACTGGAACCCAAACGAATTACCTGATCTGCAACTTGTCAATGAACTTACCAAGTTGGGATCCATCATTGAACAGTGGCTGCTTAATAATAAAGGGGGTCAACTGGTTATTGCTGGTGATCTTAATGCGGACTGTTATAGTGAATGCATGTCTGGTGATATCTGTTTAGCCAACACTGGTGATTCAGTCAGAATTGGTGGTAATCCCAAATTGAGGGGTACGATGTGGTCTCACTTTGCGGAATTGTGGGCTGTGGATTTACTGTACAATGATCACTTTACATGGAAAGCTCGGGGTCTTACCTCTATTATTGACTATGTCTTTCTTTCCAGCTACTTGTCAACTGCTATGAGTAAATTCGAGGTCAGGGAAACCAGTTGTAGTGACCATTGTTTCTTGATATTTGAAATTACTGTAAATGTCCAAAGTACGAGAGTACTTGAGTACAAACATGAGTTAACTTCCAGTCCGAAAGGCAATAGAATTAAGTGGACCTTTAGGAAAAATGCAAAGTTTACCTCGACTATGGTGACCGATTTTGAGGGCATGACTCTGCACCAACGCGTGAATTGCTATTCTGCGGTTAATTTCAGTGCATACATTCACTACACGATCAATAGCTTAGAGAAACAATCTTTGAAATATCCTAAAGTAAATAACCAACATAAGCATTGCACTGATAGCAAAATTTACGAACGTAGAATTATCTATAGGAAACAATTACGAAGTCTACGTAAATCCGATCTTACTCTGATTGATTTTATCTTATGTACAACATCAGGTAAACAAAGCTACAAAAATTGGTTGATCCATCATAAAGGCCAACTTTTGCAACAGGATGGTGAAGCCATGCTACGAGCACTAAGAGGGACCAATTGCTCCAACTTTTGGTCTCTAATTAATGAATCTGAAAGACCCCAAAAGCTAGCTAACTTGCATGCTATTAGCGAAGACTGCTGGGTGGGTCATTTTGCAAATTTGTACCCTCTGACCAACTGCACTGAATCGATAGAGCTAATTCAGAGTCCGAGTTGGACCCTTGAATTTAATAAAGAAGACATCGAGAATCTTATAATTAAATCTAAGAATTCGGCTGCTCCTGGTCCTAACAATCTTACTAACAAATTGCTTAAAGTTGATCCTGATCATTGGGCCCTCATTTTGCATTTGCTGTTTGTAAATGTTCTAAGAAGTAAACACATTCCTGTATCTTGGAGGGTTTCTATTGTAATTCCGGTATTTAAAAAGGAAGGATCCTAGGAAGGATCCGGCTAGTTATAGACCAATAGCAATAGCTGACCCTGAATCCAAGCTTTTTGCCTCGCTGGTCCTACGGGATCCGGAAAAATGGATCACAGATAACCATATTCTCGACCCCAAACAGATTGGCTTCAAAAAAAATATTGGTACCGACTGTGGAGGCCTAATACTCAAATCCCTTACGTCTAGATCCATTAAGGCTGCCAAACTATCTATCTTTGTGGCATCCATGGATCTAAGCTCGGCTTACGATCTTGTAGATAGGACAATACTATGGCTAATACTAAAAGATCTTGATATTCCTAGCCACCTGCTAGCAATTATTATGGCTCTCTATTCTGACACTAGGATCAGAGTAAGACTTAATTCGGATGGTCTACTTTCTAAGGAATCGATTATCCCAAACGGCCTTCGACAAGGCTGTATGTTAGACCCCACTATTTTTCATCTTTATGTTAGTGGTGCCAATAAAGCCTTGGATAACAAGGGTTTGGTCTGTCCTAAATTGAATAATATTTCCCTGGCATGGATGGCATATGCTGATGACTTTCTTCTTATAGACTCTACAAAGATTGGCCTACAGCGACTGCTTATGGCCTTTGAGAGGTTCAGTTTGGATCTACGGCTCAAGATCAATCCTTCTAAGACCGTTATTGTGCGCTTTGGCAGACCCAATAAAAAGGAAAACGCTTTCACCTGGCTTTGTGGTAACAAAATCATTAAGGCCCAACCGGCCTTTAAATATTTGGGCTTTTATTTCTCCGGAACAGGAACGACTAATCTAATTAAAAGCCAGTTGAAACTAAAAGCTGAGATTGCAATTAGGCAACTACGGGCCATTGAATCAAAATTTGGGAAGTTTTCAGCGACTCCGCTTAGAGAGTTCTACATTAAAAAAGTCATACCTCGTCTCACGTACGGCCTGGACCTGTTTTCAGACGACTTACATGCATATTTGACATACATTGAAGGCTACATTTGGAGGTCTGTTCTTTTCTTTCTACCCAAATGTCTGCCACTGGCATTGATCAAATATGAATTTGGTTTAACATCTCTAGCCACTATTGTTACTTGGAAACATATGCATCTGTGGTGTAAATGTGACAGAGCAGGGGAGGATACACTATATGCTTGTGCTGCAAGGGATCCTGCAAATCCTTTTTTCAATATATTGCATAACGAGACGATGCAATGTCTAGCCAGAATTGGTATGTCCACAGTCTCACTTCGTAACAAACCCAAGAAAGTTAAAATGAGTCTCGAGGGTTTTGACTGGCAAGCAACTAAAAGTAAAATTACTGAAACCAAATTGTATAAACATGCATGTTCCATCTGGAAATGGGTCCCGGCTATGGAATGTTATCTTAAGAAATATCCAAGTAAACAAACACGGAATGACTTTGTGCTTCAGATTCAATGCCATTCAAACTAACCAAATTAACTGTATTAGAAACTGTATATTGGGGGACTGGAAATGGTGTTGTTTCTGTAACAAGGAAGGAGTGGTTGAAACACTACAACATATTCTGCTGGTGTGTCCTGGACTTTTGTCTTATAGGATACTTTATTTCGCACAATTTGTATATTCAACCCACGAGGTAAATAGAGAATTTATATGGCACAGAATGCTACATGAGAACTCACCAACTCTTATCATTCGGATCACTTCCTTTCTAAGAAATGTATGTGAACTTTGCTAGCCGGTGCTAAATTCGCTGTCTTTCCTTATTCTCTGACAGAAAGCATTTTGACGTTAGGGAATAATTTCCTCTTGCAACTTCTAACCAATATTGTGGTGTTTCGTTTTATCTTCTGTGCTGACTTGATTTATAATGAACTCCCTTTTGTTTTTAGGTAAACAAACTATTGTTTTATGGTTTGCTTTTTAAACAAAATCAATTATGTATTTAATGTATTGTTTTGGATTCTCTTAGTTTTTTAAAAATATTTTGTAAAATGTTGTAATCAACCGATACTGTAATTCGTTAATCTGGTGATTCTGTTCATTGTCTTTTGCTTTTCTCTT
This sequence comes from Ambystoma mexicanum, assembly GCF_040938575.1. Classification (NCBI taxonomy): domain Eukaryota; kingdom Metazoa; phylum Chordata; class Amphibia; order Caudata; family Ambystomatidae; genus Ambystoma; species Ambystoma mexicanum. The sequence continues at coordinate 339,520,458 of NC_090932.1, forward strand.
ACATTTTGTAAAGGTTTATTATAAACCAAAACAAATAAATACAAAAAAAAATAAAGCGGGCATTTGCTCAGACTTCCCAGCAGGTGAAAACAAAATAGTATAGGGGTTCATTACTGCATATTTCCATGCACTCCCCAAATACATGACTCAGTTGGTGCGTGATTTTCATGAGCATAGGGCCCCCTATTGGATGGTAGAACCAGCCACAACGATCTATGAGGTCCAGAATCCCACAGAGATTCAAAACACCCCCAAAACCTCCAGACCATCAAACACCCCGGCTGCTTTTAAGGTGGGGGAGGTAAAAACGACCCCTTCACTGGATCTGGAGACAAGGGGCATACAAATACTCCTTATGCCAACAAGCAGAATGAAAGGCAGAGGAGACCCTCGGACCCAGCCAAGTCGAAGGGTAGTCGAGCAGGATCTCAGACCGATGACCTGACCCTGCCACCTATTTATGGCCTAGGTACAAGGTTGCCAAACCAATCCTGGGGTATGTATACACTCCCCCGGCCCATGAGGAAGGAACCAATCAGGTAAGTACTGCCTCGGGAAACTTCCTTCAGCAGAGAAGTATCACTCCAACTCCCAATCTGAACTTTTTCCCCCAGATATCCCCCGAACCAGAACTTCCAAAATAATATCCCCCCCGGTTCCAGGACAATAAATCCCTGAACCTGGGAGAAGGGAGATTCAGGATGGAAAATTATGGGGGGGAATTTCCAGTACCCAAGCTACTCTGGGAAAAGGGACAGTTACCCCTTTTGGGAGCAGTAGAAGTATGACTCGAGACCTCTCTACCACCCAGAAAAGGTCTCGCAGCTTGAGCCACAAGCCCAGCAACTGACAGAAGACCTGGGGTGCATGCTGAGGGCTCAGTCCAACGCTCAACCTAACCCTGTTCCCCAGAATGCCCCAACACTCAGGGCTGATGCCCGGGGGGGGAATGATGGAAGGAAACAGCCAACAAACCTAGGTCTCCTGGGGGCAACCAGACGTGGTCTCCCTCTCACTGTGCTTAGAGAGGCATCAGCTTCACCTCACTGATGATCCCCAACAAGGGTGAAACACGTGTATGGGGTTGCTGGTGGTACTCTCGTTCAGATTGGAATTGCCATTGTATTTCGGTGCTGGACTGCCCCTGGGCAGGACAAAGACTGATATGCAAATGGATATTTCCCATCTGTGAAAGGCACAGTGAGTAAAAGCAGTGGCTGCGAACTCTCAAGTGGTTAATAACCACTGAACAGGTTATCATGTCTGTTCTTGCGAGAGAGGGGCGCCCGCTACCTTTGTAAAAATATTTTTTAAGGAACCTGGGATTGGTAACCCTAGGTCTCCTGGGGGCAACCAGACGTGGTCTCCCTCTCACTGTGCTTAGAGAGGCATCAACTTCACCTCACTGATGATCCCCAACAAGGGTGAAACACGTGTATGGGGTTGCTGGTGGTACTCTCGTTCAGATTGGAATTGCCATTGTATTTCGGTGCTGGACTGCCCCTGGGCAGGACAAAGACTGATATGCAAATGGATATTTCCCATCTGTGAAAGGCACAGTGAGTAAAAGCAGTGGCTGCGAACTCTCAAGTGGTTAATAACCACTGAACAGGTTATCATGTCTGTTCTTGCGAGAGAGGGGCGCCCGCTACCTTTGTAAAAATATTTTTTAAGGAACCTGGGATTGGTAACCCTAGGTCTCCTGGGGGCAACCAGACGTGGTCTCCCTCTCACTGTGCTTAGAGAGGCATCAGCTTCACCTCACTGATGATCCCCAACAAGGGTGAAACACGTGTATGGGGTTGCTGGTGGTACTCTCGTTCAGATTGGAATTGCCATTGTATTTCGGTGCTGGACTGCCCCTGGGCAGGACAAAGACTGATATGCAAATGGATATTTCCCATCTGTGAAAGGCACAGTGAGTAAAAGCAGTGGCTGCGAACTCTCAAGTGGTTAATAACCACTGAACAGGTTATCATGTCTGTTCTTGCGAGAGAGGGGCGCCCGCTACCTTTGTAAAAATATTTTTTAAGGAACCTGGGATTGGTAACCCTAGGTCTCCTGGGGGCAACCAGACGTGGTCTCCCTCTCACTGTGCTTAGAGAGGCATCAGCTTCACCTCACTGATGATCCCCAACAAGGGTGAAACACGTGTATGGGGTTGCTGGTGGTACTCTCGTTCAGATTGGAATTGCCATTGTATTTCGGTGCTGGACTGCCCCTGGGCAGGACAAAGACTGATATGCAAATGGATATTTCCCATCTGTGAAAGGCACAGTGAGTAAAAGCAGTGGCTGCGAACTCTCAAGTGGTTAATAACCACTGAACAGGTTATCATGTCTGTTCTTGCGAGAGAGGGGCGCCCGCTACCTTTGTAAAAATATTTTTTAAGGAACCTGGGATTGGTAACCCTAGGTCTCCTGGGGGCAACCAGACGTGGTCTCCCTCTCACTGTGCTTAGAGAGGCATCAGCTTCACCTCACTGATGATCCCCAACAAGGGTGAAACACGTGTATGGGGTTGCTGGTGGTACTCTCGTTCAGATTGGAATTGCCATTGTATTTCGGTGCTGGACTGCCCCTGGGCAGGACAAAGACTGATATGCAAATGGATATTTCCCATCTGTGAAAGGCACAGTGAGTAAAAGCAGTGGCTGCGAACTCTCAAGTGGTTAATAACCACTGAACAGGTTATCATGTCTGTTCTTGCGAGAGAGGGGCGCCCGCTACCTTTGTAAAAATATTTTTTAAGGAACCTGGGATTGGTAACCCTAGGTCTCCTGGGGGCAACCAGACGTGGTCTCCCTCTCACTGTGCTTAGAGAGGCATCAGCTTCACCTCACTGATGATCCCCAACAAGGGTGAAACACGTGTATGGGGTTGCTGGTGGTATTCTCGTTCAGATTGGAATTGCCATTGTATTTCGGTGCTGGACTGCCCCTGGGCAGGACAAAGACTGATATGCAAATGGATATTTCCCATCTGTGAAAGGCACAGTGAGTAAAAGCAGTGGCTGCGAACTCTCAAGTGGTTAATAACCACTGAACAGGTTATCATGTCTGTTCTTGCGAGAGAGGGGCGCCCGCTACCTTTGTAAAAATATTTTTTAAGGAACCTGGGATTGGTAACCCTAGGTCTCCTGGGGGCAACCAGACGTGGTCTCCCTCTCACTGTGCTTAGAGAGGCATCAGCTTCACCTCACTGATGATCCCCAACAAGGGTGAAACACGTGTATGGGGTTGCTGGTGGTACTCTCGTTCAGATTGGAATTGCCATTGTATTTCGGTGCTGGACTGCCCCTGGGCAGGACAAAGACTGATATGCAAATGGATATTTCCCATCTGTGAAAGGCACAGTGAGTAAAAGCAGTGGCTGCGAACTCTCAAGTGGTTAATAACCACTGAACAGGTTATCATGTCTGTTCTTGCGAGAGAGGGGCGCCCGCTACCTTTGTAAAAATATTTTTTAAGGAACCTGGGATTGGTAACCCTAGGTCTCCTGGGGGCAACCAGACGTGGTCTCTCTCTCACTGTGCTTAGAGAGGCATCAGCTTCACCTCACTGATGATCCCCAACAAGGGTGAAACACGTGTATGGGGTTGCTGGTGGTACTCTCGTTCAGATTGGAATTGCCATTGTATTTCGGTGCTGGACTGCCCCTGGGCAGGACAAAGACTGATATGCAAATGGATATTTCCCATCTGTGAAAGGCACAGTGAGTAAAAGCAGTGGCTGCGAACTCTCAAGTGGTTAATAACCACTGAACAGGTTATCATGTCTGTTCTTGCGAGAGAGGGGCGCCCGCTACCTTTGTAAAAATAACAAACCACAGGTACCTGAGAAGGGGGCCTGGTAGAGGGGAGATGACAAGCCCTAGAGGAAGCTTCCTTTCTCACCCAGACAGAACCCTTAGAGACCGCCCAGCCAGAAAGTGACTCTTCTACCCCCGAAAATGTTAGAACCCAAAGAGAAAAGGGGAAAGTAGGAGAGGCGGGAGAAGAGCCCACTTTATGGAGGAACTCTGGATCATCCCTTTGAAAGAGAAGAGAATGTCCCTTCTGTCTTTTATCTGTGCAGTGACATTCTCAACTGATTTGCAGTCACTATGGACCTAATTAATGATAAAGCCTGGTCACTACTGGGGGGTCACCCCATGGGCTTTGACAACACTGAAAAAGCACTTCGGCCTGCTCAATTACTGCCTTATGCTGTTGAAGTTGAATTATTAGAAGAGGTTACCATCCCAGGACAGGTGTGACGATTCACTATTACCCTCAAAATTAAGCGAGGACAGAACCTCAAACATCAGAACGTTTATATAAATTTAAATTCCCATCTCCAGCTACAAAGTTTTTTATTTAAATCTGACACCCCTGGTAGACCTATAACATGACACAGTGACTCTCAAAAGTATCACTTTGGGCCTAGACACCTTTATTGGAATGGGAGCTGATGCACAACATTATTCTATTGATTTAGGTAATATAATCATGGGACCAATCCCAAACGACTGTTTCTACATCAACAACGGTATTCCTCCAGAAAAGATCTTTACTAGGCATAGGAGGAATTTCATGGTGTACTCTTCCTGCCCCTAAAGGGTGAAAGAGGTGACTTGTGACATCAGGAGGAAGGAGGTGGTGTTCAGAGTCAAGGACCACCACTTCAAATCCCTGGAACCTACTGTCTAGGTCAACACCATCAAAAGAGATCTCTCCACCCAACTGGAGGATACTGCTGAAATTGCCAATCCCGAGGGCTTTCCAGGTTTCAAGCAGATGGTCGAGGAAAGGATAAATCTTGCTGATACCTGTGAGACAAGTGGCAAAGTGAAAGGTGAAACAGGTATTCCTGAAATTCCAGGATATCTTTTCAGTTAACTCATATGACTGTGGACGCACATCCATTCATTCAACCACCATAAACACAGATCCCGAGATGGCTCCTGTATTTGTGAAACAGTACCGATTACCTCTCACGTCCATGGAAATACTCAGAGATTATTAAGAGTTTAGAATCCCGGGGGATAATTCATCCAATCCACTGTACCTTCAACAATCCGATACTGGGTATACTCAAAACAAATGGCCAATGGAGACTATGTGCAGACCTGAGGGAGTTGAACAAACGGGTCCACATGTCAAGATGGCGATTTCCCTACATCGATCAGGGGCTGGCCCAGATCCAGGGGTCAAAGGTAAACACTGCCATTGACCTGACCAACTGGATTGTACCTGTGAATAGGGAACACCAGTAAAAGTTGCATTTGCCTTTACCTTGGGGGAGTAGCAGTACACATGGACCCGAACCACCTCTGGATACATAAGCTCCAGCAATGAGTTCAACATCTTTCTGCAGGAGGCCATGTCCGACTTAGGCAAAAGGGGAAACCTGGCCTATGTAGATGATGTTCTGATCAAGAGCTCAACTGTGGAGGGCCATTAAGCAGATATCCACTATGTTCTAACACAGTTGCATAAAGCCAGAGCCAAACTGTTCTTTCAGAAGGCACAGTGGTGTAAGACCCGAGTGAACTTCTCAGGGTGCGAGATCACCCGTGAGGGTCTTAAGTCCCAGGCAAAGATGGTGGAAGCCTTATTGAAATTAAAAGACCCTACTACTCTGTGAGAATTAAGAAGCCTTCTTGGACTCACTAATTATAATCAGAAGTTCATTAAAGACTATGCAGAGATCCCTCAGCCCTTTGTCCATTTATTAAAGGCCGGAGTCAAGTGGCAATGTGGGTCCGGAACAAGTTGAGGCAGTTAAACAACTGAAAAGTAGCCTTTCCCAGGTCCCTTGTTTGGCTTACCCCATAAAAAAACAAGGTGTTTTTCTTGGAGGCAGGGTTCTCAGATACTTACCTAACACTGGTGTTGTATCATGGTCAACAAAGTCATCGGGTACGCGAGCAAAACTTTGTCCTCTGTGGAGGAAAAATTCAATGACTGCGAGAAGGCAATGGTGTGGGTGTTGAAAGATTACCGACCATTCATCCAGGGGGAGCACATCATTGTCGAGACTCGTCACCAACCCATGCAATATCTCCAAAGTGACAGAATTTGTGCTGGGAACGTTAGTAATTCCCGAATGACTTGCATGATTGTGTTAAAAAAAACTGTCTCGAGGATGAACATCTAATCACCAATAACACGGAGGCGTACTTAACTTCCTCACACAAGGTCTATGAAGAAGACACGTGTCAGGGGATACCCACAGTTTATGTGGATGGATGCTCCTACCGTGTAGATAACAACAGGGAAAAATAACTAGTGGTTGGCAACGGGAATGCCTGGGTGAATGATACCCCGGAACCCTCTGCTGGTTGCAAAATAGGACCCCAAAGTAGTCAGGTTGCAGAGTTGATGGCCGTTCATCAAGCCATCCTCAGTGTAGTGCACAACCAACTCAATGAACTAGTAATAATCATTGACTCTGACAGGATTGGGTTTGTAGAGCACCTGATTAACTGGAAGAATCAAGGCATGCTTTGTGCCAACAATAAACCCTTAAAGCCAAACGGATCCAGTCAATTTGACGATCTGGTGACCTCCAATGAGATGACCATCTATTGGAAGAAGATAAGAGGTCATTCCAAAATAGAGGCGCCAGATAAGACGGGGGATGACCTGGCTGACCAGCTGGCTAAAACCGGAGCTCTGCAGGAGGATTTCATAGAAAAGGATCCCTGCTGGGAGAAATCCACTTTCCGTCTATGTGAACTATGGAAGGATGCGCTTCGCAGCTCCGAGGGTGGGGGGGTGAGGTTAGGGTTGGGGGATGGGTCAGGAAGGGGATAGTTAATGTTCTAACTATGCAAATACCAATAAAAATAGGTTTAAAAAAGAATCAATGCTTTATGAGAAGCGGTAGATGTGTGACGATGTTCACAAAAAGGAGAGATACAATAATCCAGAAAAGTGTTGATCTAGATTTCAAGTTGGCGGAACACAGCCTTGTCCTCAAGGAAGGGTCCCAAAACCTGGTCAGTGGATTCCTGATTTTAACATATGGATCTTTGCAGAAATAGAGATGTTACTGAGGCTCAGCATATGGGGGTGCGGGTGACCATCTCCTACAGAATGGAACATGAATCTGGACACTCTGTTCTGCCCCCTATTAATGTGCATCAACATCATTTAAGCGACAAAATAAATAAGGATAATGTGGAATTTCTCAGGAACTGAATCACCCAGAGGTGTAACTTGGGGCAGGGAGGATGCTCCAGCGTGGCAGGGTGCAGTCAGATAAGGTCCCACTGAAAGATGTTATGTTGTCTATGGCTAGGTAATTATGAGAGTGGGGGTTGCTGTCTACTGTCAGAATGCCTGCGCTATTTCCTGCTGTGCTAATTACCCCTTCAAAAACAATAAATACATTATATATGTGAAACCTTGACTGCACTTGAGGTGCCCAGTAAACTTTGATGTGCCACAAGGGAGTAAATAGAAAGTACACAGGCTGAAGGCTCAACTGTCTCTGTTCCCTTTCCAGCAATCGGTCTAAATTTCATTTATGAAATCCCCTTAATCTTTTGTCAAGAACAAAGTACAATTGTGTGCTTCAGAGATGTTATTGTAGGTGAAATACATTTTAGTAAAATATACGAAAAGCCAATCCAATATAAGGGCAGATGTGTCAATGTTAAAACTGGAGCGTCCACCATCACATCACATTACTTTTATTGAAAACTGATGTGTAATGCTGAGGTTGAGTACATAGCCCTAGAAACATAGCATAAAAACACTTTATAAAAGGTCCCATACATACATATGCGCAATCTAAAAAGGCAGAAATGTGTGGAGAAGAGAGAGCGAGCGAGGGAGAGAGATATTAATATTTTGCGGGTTTAAAAAAAGGTATCCGGTCATTGCATCTCAAACAAAGCATCGACAAACCAAACAATTGCAGAAAAAAGCATCGAAAACAACCCATCAAATGCATTTTTTTCAATGGTAAAGGGTTTAGTTTAGTAAAAATGTGTTTTAAACCATTAAAAAAGGGGTTGTGGGGGAACCCCCCATAAAAAATAAATGTAAAAAAATGCATTCGATGTTTTTTTTCTCTCAATGACTTTTGGTGTCTATGGTATGGTTGTCGGTGCTTTGGAATTCGATGGAATCACTAGGAGCCAAAAGAACATCAAAATAGTCCTTCCACCCGATTTGTGAGGGGTAGAATAGGCTGTTCCAGGAGACGTTCACTACCAGTTAAGAGCAACCGAGCAATGCATTGGGCATATGCCCAGTTAGCAGAATTCACACTTTTGAGATCATTTGCATTCATACAATGCTTTGCTCAGTGCTTGGGAACCAGAGTTGAACTTCCAGAGATGTCTATTGTGTGGTGGTGTTGTGTGTGTGACTTAGCCAAAATGGCCTATTATACTCGCAGAACCCACCATGACAGTGGTGGTGTTTGCTAAACATAGTCCAAAGACCCAACCACACGGATACGAGACTATAATCCAGTGGTGATCACTAGTGAGGGTGAAATGTGTATGTGGTTGTTTGCAACCTTGGGAGCAGTCTGTCCTCGGTTGATAAAGCTCAGTATAAAATAGCGCTGATCTATTAGAGAAAGATCATTTGCTCCAGCAAAAAGCATGGTTTTGAGCTAAATTGAATATCCACAATACATTGCTCAGTGGCTCAGACCTGGAGGCAAACGTCTATGGATTGCTAGAGAGTGATGCTGTGGCATGTGTGGCTTACCTGAAATGGACTATTCTACTCTTGCAACATGTATGCCTCCATCAGCACAGACCACTATATTTAAAACGATACCTTCACGTAGATGACACTGATTGCACCTCATATTTACATGTGTGATTCCTTCTGGGGATAAATGCAAATAATGCATGTAGATTACCAGAATACCCACTAGATAGTGACTAGTAACACTAGTAACACTCAAATGTTATCCTGAGTTAAGGTGGCATCATTAGTCTAATCAGGGCACCAGCAGTGCTTGATATGATGTGATAAGGCATTTATGACACGCCTATACACAAGTGTTTCAATAGTCTTGATAGTCTCTTCTCCATTCTTTCACAGACAAATGTTCTCATGATTCCTGCCGCAGGAAGGTGCCCCAGAACATGGATTCCTGTTGGACGCTGCATTCATCCTTGCACGCTATCCCATGCTGAGCATTGCTGTTACGGTGGTGCGGTGGGGTTGGGCAAAAGGTGGCGATCTCACTCTCTTCACAGAAGGGCGGGTGGGAGCGGTGGGCAGGGACCGGTCTGTAGTGCCCATGGTTTTGAAAACAAATAGCGTAGAGAAAGGCTGCGAGGTGCAGAAGACAGACTAGGCCGAAGATCACCACCACCACAATGGTATGGTACTCCCAAGGCGAGGGCTCTATCCCGGGGACCAAAGGGTTCCATGTGGTGTTGCCCTTAACCAGATGCCTGTCCGACGGGGGGCCAGGAGGAGCCAGGTTCATGTCAGTATGTGAAGGTATAGTTGCAGAGGTGTCCCCTTTCTCTGTTCTCAAAGCATCTCGTTTTCACATAGCCTTCCGTCTGAAGCACAAGGGGCAATTGGAAGAGCCATGCATCCTGGTCACCTGAAAAAGGAGACAGAGTAGAAACGTGAGTTACACTGTGACCTTCCCACCACAGTCCTATATGGTCTAATGTGGAGGTCCTTGCTCATGTCACAGTTACACTTAGGGAGGAAATGCTCCTTTTATTAATTTGTGGGTTCAACAGAGAACCAAAATGTTTGCTTATCCAAGAGAAGATAAGATAGGAGCAGCCATGTGAGGGGACGGCAGTGTCCTGTAACTGGGCAGACACGTCTCATGTGTAATACTTTACTGGGGTAGCTAAGTGCTTTATGTCTTTGAATGTATTGCTCATTGGTATAACACTTGGGGAAAGCAGTGGTTTAATTTTTTTCCCATGAAGTCAGAGGTGTTGCTAGGGGGGGCGACGGGGCTATAGCCCCGGGTCTTTTGGTTGTAGCCCCGGATAGAAGCTCAGGGGTTACAATCAAAAAGGCTAGCTAGCCCCCAGTCCTGACGGTCCCAAAATTAGCATAGCTCCGGATCTTTTCCAGACCTAGCAACACCCCTTAGTTAGTTGAAATGTTTGTGATCTACGGAAGCCCTGCTCAGCTGGAGTAGACGACGTGCCGCTTGATAGCTTTGAAGGTTAACTTTTCTAGTGAGTATTGCCAAAGTGATCGTTCTTTAAGTGAAAGGTGCAGGGTCGGACTGGGGTATACAATTGACTCAGGCACCAATGAAAAAATGGCCCACAGTTGTGAAAGACAGTTTACGTAGTACCCAAGACCAGTTTTTTGGTCAAATGTGTGGCAAATTGTGCAGTTTAAAGAATATTTGTTCACTAACACTGACCAAACTTACTAGCTGCTTAGAGAAGTAAGTCATCAAATTGGCCCAACTTGGCCCGAAAACAGGCCTACTTTGACCTACAAAATTGGTTCACAGTAGCACTTCAGGCATTGTCCTACTGACCTATAGGCCAAGCCAAAGCTGGAAAGGTGTGCAACTTGATTTAGATTTATTTTATTTGCACTTTCATCACCAAGAGCCTTTTGTGAAAGTCCAACCTAAGGCTCTCCAGATGTCTTGAACTCCCATCAGCCCATGGCAACATATTCAATGAGGGTTCACTGGAGTTGTACAGCAACACTTCCGGAAAACAGCTGATTCTTTTCCTGTCTAAAACACATGCATCTGTAGCAGCTCAATTCCTTCCCCGTCCAGAGCCATGACTTTGGAGTGCAGAGATTCCAATTGGGGAAAGGGGGTGTATCACATCATTGAGGGTTTCCTCAGTATTCTGTAACTTGCACACAAGTCCTACTTCGTTTATGTATTCATAATTTTATAGTGGCATTTAATAAAGCTTACCCATGACCAAATCAGGGGAAAGGCATGGCTACTCGACAATATAGATGTTCCATTAATGAAAAACCAAGAGTGCCTGCGCCTACGGGACCAATATATTACTATTTCAATATGAATACACATATTTATGAACTATACAAAAAATCCTCACCCATTCATTCTTGGTATAACACCCTCCATAAGAACACTGGACAATACATATACTGCTAACAAAAATCCCAAACATTCCAGAAATATGTTTTTTCTCACTATATTTGTCCTAATTACATTCCAGCTGCTGCTTCTGTTTTCATTGAAGCTATTATGAATGGTCAGCCTCTCAATGCTCTTAATGTTGCATGTACACGGTTCCTGAATATGTCTGCACTCCGCCTATGAAAGTGTAAAGTTACTTCTAGGAATCTAAGACGGGTCCCAAGGCTTTTATAATGATCAAACTGCAGCATCTTTTAACAGCTTCTGAGCAGGGATTTTATTTTGAGTTAGGTCAGTGAAAGTGCATTTTGCCTCCTCCTGCCTTTGCGATGGCACCATATTTGCTGTTTAGTGTAGTGATCTGGCTCTGCTGGGTGCCCTGCTGTGGTTGGCCTCATATTGATAATGGTAATTTAATAATGTATTTCTTATTTAGCGCTACACCCCCATAGGTCTCAGAGCTCTGGAATAACAGAAGATATTACTATCCCACAGAATGGTACTCAACTTATCGACCCCAAATGGTTGAAAGGCTGAGTTGACCCTGCCGGGATTCGAACCTGCAACAGAAGGCTTTGCACAGATATCAGGGATAAGCGCTTTGCTCACTGTGCTATCTGACCGGCTATTGCATTCATGTAGAACTTCCCCCGCTATCAACTTGTGCACTGTAGTCCCGGCCATGGTATTCTTTCACCCACACTCACTAAACGCGATGCTCTGCTGTCTTCCTGAGTGCTACCACTAAGGGCAGTGTTGCATGGTATACCTTGGGCCTCATTAAGGGTTGGGCAGTCTGGAAATAACAGTGGCGGTAAACCCACCGCTACTGTTAATTCCGGACCGCCCGATCCCGAGTCCTGCAGGCGGGATGTGATCTTCCCCCCAGGTCTGACCTGGCGGGTTTAACACCGCCCGCCTGCAGGCGGACGTGGAAACACCGGCACCATCACAAAATGGTGCCGGTGTTTCCACTTCCCCATTCCCATTGATTCCTATGGGACTCAATGGGAATGGGGATTTACCGAATTCCGCCTCCGGAATTCCCGGGACACCAGGGTCGTAATGCCCTGGTAATTCCGGGAGTCACGGAGGCGTAATGGTAATACGAGTCCGGCGGTAACCGAGCCGGAAAAACCGGCTGGTTGCCGCCGGACTCGTAATGAGGCCCCTTGTCTTTTATTCATGAAAATGCATGCTGGTGCAATTGCTGGCGTATTTTTATAGCAGAGAGGAAAGGCGAGGCAGATTAGTAACTTTCGATCCATGCCTCCTCTCCACCATACAAATGATTGAACATGAGTGTAATGTAGATTTAATGAGTACAATTTGTATGCATGAATTTTAAACATTACATTTACATTATGACTCATCAAACATAAGCTCACATGCGTCTTTACTGAAGAAATTTCACAGCAGAATCCTTCTACAGCATTAAAAATAATGTATGGCAAAAAGCGTGGGTGGTCACCCGCCCACCCACACTGGACCCTCTGCCCATCCAAACGCCCCCCCCTGCAGTTTGCAGCAACCATGTAGTAAATAAAAGCAGTAAAACAATTCTTCGGTAAAAAGACTGGATAAACGCCAAAGCGTTTGATGTCTGTCTGAGAGCAGATTAGAGAAACGAGAAGGTGACGCCAGAGTGCCAAAATGCGATTCAATTTGCAATCTATGCTTTCCAAATTAACCCACTCACTCACAGGTGGCATGTAATTGGGAGAGTTTTAAGTGGAATAGTGCACATTTGGTTTATACATATTTACATTTTTGAACCAAAAGGCTACATACAATGATTCTCCCAGAATCACACACATTTTCCTACTGCAGCTGGAATTGGAATTTCAGTCTCCAATTATCATGGTCAGCCATTTAGCCACTAGGCCACATCTCCTTCATTCTTACAGACTCTTAATTGCCCGGCTCTTCCATTCCGAAATCCTCTTCCTGCCACTTTGAGGTTAGTGCTTTGGCAGACACTGCATTGATCCTCAGCAGTTGATGGTTTACATTTTTTTATTTTATTGTTTAAAGCACAGACCAAGCTCGAGAGCAGCAGGGTGCTGTACGTGTATTGGGTAGCCAGTGTTTAGGCTGGCATCTTGTAACAGTAGCGCAGTACTGCGAGTTGCGTTCTGTGCATCTGTTGGGATTAGTCCATGGTCAGGTGCTGTTGAAAAAAACATGTTTGGAGAGTTTTGCCGAAATTGGAGAATTGCAGGGGCATTCCGAGTTGATACTGGGACTGAGTTCAAGAGAGTGGGTGTGTGTGACAAGAGATGGATTGTTTGCAGGTCCCTTCTTTGCGGACTAGTTGTGATTTGAGCCCATTGGACGATTTGCTGCACAAGGAGCATGTGCCACCAGATATATGGAGCTTAGGTGCCAGGTACACTGGTATGCTATTCATGACTGCTTTGTAGATGATGCATTTAGTCTTGAACAGTATCCTGCCCTGGAGAGGAAGCCAATGTAGTTTCTTGTAGGACGGGAGTGATTCAGTCGAATTTCCAAGCACCTGGAATAAGATGTGCTGCAGCATCGTGGACTACTTTTATGGGAGCCAAGTGAGCAGATGTGCATTTCCCCCAATGATGTGCGAGACCACAAGGCCCTGCACTATGTGTTTCTGGAAGGATGGTGAAGCCTAAGGATTTTGCTGAATCCGAGAATTGCAGATTAAATACTTCTAGGTGCATAGCATTGAGACCTTGTTGGACAAGTTGTTGTTTAGCGGGAAGACTGATGAGGACAAATTCAGTCTTGCCTGGTTTAACTTTGAGGTAGGCATCCAACATCCAAGACTGGATGATGGCTCGGTAATCGCAGAGAACACTGATGTCCTGTTGGCTTTTTATTCTCATCACCAACTGAATATTGTCTGCGTATTGGTGGATGGCTATATTGCGGTCTTTGAGGAATGTACCCAGAGGCTCCATGTAAAGGTCAAAAGGAACTTTGAGAGAGTGGAGCCTTGGGGGACTATGCAGGGGTCTGAGAGTCGGTTAGAATGCAACATGTTCATCTGGACAGCCTGGTGTCTGACCTAGAGGTAGGCGGTAAACCAATTCTTAACAGCGCCAGAGAATCCCATTTTGTCAGTAAGGAGGGACCAGAGGTCAACTGTGTCAAGTGCAGCTAAGTGGTCAAAGAGTCCAGGAGTTTGAGGTGGGAAAAGTCATGCTTATCGCTGATTTGGAAGCCAACATCCACAACCTAGGTGGCTGCCGTCTCAAAGGTACACTTGGGACGGAAACCTGAATGACAGCCATTTAGAAGGTGAAGTAGATAGATTCTGTTGAGTAGTTGTGTATCGACTACTTTTTCCAAGATGTTGCCAATAAACTGGAGGTTCGTAATGGGTATTATTCGGCCAGGTCCTCTGGGTCTCTGTTCATTTTAGGTCATATGAGACTAGACATTAGGGGGCCTGAGGGAGGCATTAATCATGCAGAGTAGTGTATTGAGCATCAGGTCCATCAATTGTTTAATGATGGAGGCCAGGATGATAACAGAGTAGGAAGAAGGTTTGTGAGAGGCAATTGTTTTTAGGAGATCTGGGGGGGTGGGAGAGAGAGAAGAGAATTCATTCCACAGGGGCAGTGTGCCTGCGGCATCACAGAACTAAATTTCCCAAGAGATCTGTAGTTTTGTGTCAATTACTTAACCCCGACGCAAACACGCCTGCGCGCACAGGTCAAGCCAATCTGCGACAGTCTGTGACCAGACAGGACCTCGAGACCCTACGCTCTTCCTCTTTAAATCATGGGTATCGAGGACGTTTTAAAAGTTATTGTGGCTGAAAGAAGGAAACTCAACTCACGCTTGATGGAACAGTTTGTTAAATGTGAAGTAGATGCACCTATTATGTACTCCTTTTCATGTAAAGAGGTGGAGGTAGACTCTTCTAAATCTATAGAAACCGTTACAGCTATGGCTGATAATACCATTGTAATTAAAAATGACATTATGGACTCAAGGATGCAAAATCCAATTGTTGATACCACCATAGTTATTGGGAACCCCCCGGTAGTAACCAATCCCTTGATACCTACTGATTCTCTACTTGGTTTGACGGGATCTTCCACATCTGAGACATTTACCCCGCACACACGTGTGACTATTCCTGTAACTAACTTGCGCTGTATGTTAGTAAGCACGCGCTCGCTAGTCAAACATGCGACGGATATAGCCAACATAATTGAGGATCAGAACCTGGACCTTTGCACTCTTACAGAGACCTGGGGAACTAAGGCCTCTGCCCTAGCCTTTCATTTAGCCATTCCGGCATGTTATACCATGATACGGAGAGACAGGCTGGAAGGAAGAGGAGGAGGTGTCGCCTTCATTTTGAAGGATGCCCTCTCTGTATGGGAAACACCTGGTCTCACTCTTGAAGGGATAGATTCTATCCATATAAAAATAGGTATGAACACCGAGGGCACTATTAACCTTATTTTAGTTTATCATCCAACCTTTGTCAAAAATTAATCTATCTGAGGCTATTGGCAACTATCTGTTACCCCAGCTTAAACCAGCCTCGAAAATATATAATACTGGGTGACTTCAATCACTGGTACAACCAATGATCGGGGGGCCACAGACTTACAACAGTCCTTAGGTAACTTGGGTTGGCTTATTGTCCTAAATACCACCTGCACAGAGGTATTTGTCCATGGTCTGACCATTTATTTGTGAATTTCTACTAACTGTACCATTTACAATTAAAAAGAATCATAAGCAACCGGGTAACATGTCAAGGAATCCTAGATAAATAACAGTCTCCAATATTGAGCGATTGACGGAGAACTCCTTGGACTTCTCATCTGAATCTGAATTGTCAGCTCAAGCGATGGCCATTACCCTATCAAACAATCTGACTAGCATTTCAGACATACTTGCACCACTAAAACAAAAAGAAACAAGTAAAGAGGACAACAAAAATAAGGGCTGGTTCTCAGAAGAACTGAGAAAACAAAATTCGGCCTCCATAAAAGCTTTTCATGCGTGGAAACTTGAACATAAACCAAACCTTTTAGCAACGTATAAGAACACAGTTAGAGAGTACAAAAAAGCTATCCTCGCTGCCAAAAGAAATTTTCACAACAATCGCATCAGTAATGCTAAATCTGACACTAAAGAAATATTTAAAATACTAAAAGAACAGGAATCTACTCCAGCTCCTTTAGCTCCTGTGGCAAAAAATGATAAAGAGTGGTGTCAACGTATCCAAGATGGACTCCAAATAAGTTGTATAACATTCAATCAGCAATGTTAGAAAAAAAAAGAAGCAAAATTCTGCATCCTTGTACAAAGGCCCAACAAAAGTCTTTAACAGGGTCCCAGCTATCCCCCACATTCAATTTTCACTCAAAAAGTGAATCTGATCTAGTAAAACTGATTGAACAAATGAAACCATCGAACTGTAGAGGAGATGCATGTGCTTCAATGATAGTTAAAACCTGTGCCCCAAGTATTATCAAAGCAGTTTGTATGTTTGTAAATTCCTCCTTAATGGAGGGCAAGGCGACGATTTGAATTAAAGCAAACCATGGTCACTGTGATCATTAAGAAACCGGGACTATCTAGAGATAATCCTTTGAACTTCCGGCCCCTTTCTAATACCCTTTTCTATTGAAATTATTGGACCGAGTTGCATATGACCAGATTGCTGAGCATCTGAACCAATTTCCTATCCTACATTCCCATCAGTCGTGATTCAGAAAATTATTTGATACAGAGTCATCTCTTCTGGAGTTGAAATCAAAACTATTAACTCAGATGGATAAGAGCGGGCTATCTCTGATTATTTCATTAGACCAATCAGCGGCCGTTGACTTAATTGAACACTCCATACTCAACACTAGACTGAAGGAAGTGGAACATTTTTCGGACACTGCAGCTTTGTGGATTACTTCATTTCTTGAACACAGACATAGTAGAGTCTGTTCGGACATAGCTGAAGTCTCTCCAGTTCCAGTCCTTTATGGCATCCCACAAGGGGCTAGTACTTCTCCATGTATATACAACTTATTCATGGTTCCTTTCTTCTTTATGTTAGAGGAGGAGAGTGTGGTATTCTCAAACTACACTGATGATACTCAGTGCGTAGTGCCTTTGATGGGATTCCATGATCAGGATGTGTTTGAAGTCAGCAGAATGTTTTGTCTCATTGAGAAATGGATGTTGGACAACTATTTTGCCCTTAATAGGAGCAAAACAGAGTTAATGATTGTAGGCAGTTCACACGTCTTGCATTGTCTAAATCAGTCCTATAGCTCTTTTAAGCTAGGCGATGATAATATAACTCCACTCCCAAAAACTTAAATACTGGGAGTTACGCTTGATCAGACTTTTAATATGAGAGCTCATGTCACCTCGGTTGAGTCTTCAGCTGTCTATTATGTCAAGTTACTGTCACATTTAAGACCGCTTATTTCACAAAAAAGCACAGAAACCATTGCGGTAGCAATTATCAGAGCAAAGATGGACTACTGCTGTAGTTTACTACTGGGTACCTGTACGCTGGACTTAAAAAGGCTGAAGGTTGTGCAGAATTGGACGGTGAGAGTTGTTTTAGAGCTCTTTAGGCACGATCACGTATCAGATGCCAGGCGCTCCCTTCATTGGTTGCTTATAGACTCAAGGATTAAGTTTAGGACTCTAGTCATTATTTTTAAGTGCAGAATGCAAAAGATGCCAGCCTATCTTCAGCTCCATATTAATGATAAAGTAAATTCCAGAACCTTGAGATCTCGGTCCCAAAATCTACTGGAGCAACTTAGACCTAGGGCATCTAAAGCAGAGAATGGTGCATTCGCATTTAAAGCGCCTATTTTGTGGAACCAATTGCCAGGATATTTGCGGTTTTGCCTCAGAATGTATAGACCTTGTGTAGTTAATATTTTGTTTATATTTGTCTCAGATGCTCCTTTCCCCGGAGTCTCTAGTTATATGTTACTTTTTTTGTCTGCACATTCATGCCAGCAGGTCTATAGTGCGCATAGTGTGATTGCCAGCCTATCTTCAGCTCCATATTAATGATAAAGTAAATTCCAGAACCTTGAGATCTCGGTCCCAAAATCTACTGGAGCAACTTAGACCTAGGACGTCGAAAGCAGAGAATGGTGCATTCGCATTTAAAGCGCCTATTTTGTGGAACCAATTGCCAGGATATTTGCACAATCACAAATCATTAGGAAACTTTAAGAAAGATCTGAAAACTTGACTCTTTACCTGATAAGCCCCAACTGGTTTTGCCTCAGAATGTATAGACCTTGTGTAGTTAATATTTTGTTTATATTTGTCTCAGATGCTCCTTTCCCCGGAGTCTCTAGTTATATGTTACTTTCTTTTGTCTGCACATTCATGCCTGCAGGTCTATAGTGCGCATTATAAATGCCAAGTAATGTAATGGAGTAAGGGGGGTGAGGCTAATGCTGTGGGAGGTTGATTCGACGATCTGTCGAATTTTGTCTATTTTTGTTCAACAAAACAATTGTTGATTCCATTGCATGTTTCCTGAATTGCTTGCACCTCTGGGTCGGGTGAGGGTTGGGTACAATGCTTTACTACCTAAGAGTGATGTGTTCCTGTTAGATGCTACTGCAATGGTGGTGGAATAGTAAGCGATTTTGGCCTCAGTAATCAGAATCCTATGGTTGTCTTGGAGAGATTTGCGGTTGTTGAAATTTCCTGGGTTATGGTTTTTGCGCCACTGTTTTTCTAGGGCTCTGATTGAGCATTTGTTCAAGGCAAGGTAAGGGGTGTACCAATGGTCGGATTGTTTGGTCTTAGCCTGGGTGGTTTTTAGGGTAGCAGGAGTGCCCACCCATTCATAGCTGAGTTGCTGAATAATTCTAGGAGGGTGGTGGCATTCCCTGTGGTGGGGAAGTCTGCAAAGTTTGATTCTAGCTCATTGACCGGGAAGGTTTTGAATGAGAGGCACTGAGTGAGGGAGTGTTTAGCCTGACCTTTTTGGGCTGTGGTCGAGTGGGTGATAGATAGTGGGATGGAGGCAGGGTCAGACCAGTCGAGTGGCATAGGGTCTGCACAGCCAATATGGGGGGATGAAATAAAGACGAAGTCTAAGGTGAGGCCTTTGTTGTGTGTTGGGGAGCACAATTTGCTTAAGGTCCATGGAGCTGGTGCAAAAAGTCTGCATTGAGTTTGGGTGTCGCTGTGAGACTCGGGGATGTTATAATCTCTGATTATTATTGTGTGCTAGTTTGGTAGACAAGAGTAAATTGGAGATGTGAGCAGGGAAATAGTCACTCAAGGAAGATGGGAAAATGGGTGGTGGGCTGAGTAACTGAGTGGCAGGACCTGGTCATGCGACCAGCAGCCTCCTCAATGCAGTCTGCCTGGAGCTGGCTTGGAGTCCTTAAGCTACCTGGAAGGCGCGAAAACTGTTGGTCGGTGGAGCAACTGAGTCGAAGGGCCAGCATCCTCTTCAATCAAACAGCAAGGGGTATATGAGGGTAAATGAACACACTTAAATGATCAGTATATATAATTTTATAATTCTATGTCACCACAATATGCTTGCCTCAACACATACATGTTACAGAACGCTTGTTATGCACATCTTAAATTAATCACAAAAACACAAAAAAAGAAAAGAGTATGGTATGGAGAAATGTGAAAAAGTGTCAAGATGGTGAGCAAAGAAAAGCAAAATACACCAAGTGTTGTTAGTACAACTATCCTATACTGTTCAATCAGGCTTCAAAAAGGATGCTCCTCTTGAATCACAGACTATTATGTGGTCGCAAATTCCATGTTGACCAATTTTTTCTAAACAGAAATACAGCCATATGTAATGAATACAATCATATGTAATCGAGGTCTACTAGGTGAGACAATGTACAGTTCACATTATTGTCTTCTATACATGAAATTGAGTGCTAAATGAACTCTTAGTTTCAACTAATCACCTGGGTAGGACTAGTTTTTTTCAGGACTGATCTACGGTTCTACAATGAATAGAAAGTGAATATGTGTCAATACACATGTGCAAAATAACATCAGTGTCATATAATGCAATCAACTGTGTAGAAATAGTATATACCACTGGGTGCACTTACTTCAATGAAGTTAAGCATGTGCACAGAGTTCTGATGGTGTCCAAAGATCACCCACAGAGCCCTATAGGGAAAATACCAGAAACACACTCCGGGGGGTCCAAAGTCAGACCTTAAAGTGCCCAATTTTCCTGGTTTATGTGGCAGGATGAGGGGTTGAGGCGGGTAGGGAAAGAAAGGAAATTGAAAGTAAAACAATGCAGTTACTCATACACCGGCATGACAAATTGGTCCTTCTAAAAGATGGAAATGCCTGACTGGTGTCAATGCAACCGTTAAATTGGCGCATCAAGGTACAACGCAGGAGACGGATTGCACCAAAAGACGAGGGAGGGAAAAAGGAAAAGACAACAGCACTACGTTATCTCCTCAGAATAGCATAATAACCAATTTTAATAATGTTATGTTATGTTAAAGGTATTTGTATAGCGCACCACCACCAACGGAAGTGGTCCGCAGGTGCTCAGGCGGATCTGTCAACAAGAAGGTGGGGTCGGTTAGTAAGGTGAGGAGGGAGTAGGATAGCGAGAGAGGTGGTTTCCTGTTGGTAGCTTCAGTTTGGTATACACCGTGCGCTGAGCTTTGGTGCGAGTATCGGATCGATGTCGGGGCTTGTGTGCTGTTGGTGCGGCTTATATGTTGTTTGTTTGTTGTTGCAGTGTGATGAAGTGCGTGCAGCTTTCTGTGGGAGAGTTGGCCTGTGTAGGTTTTTGTATGAGTTTAGGTATGCAGAATTTTTTAGCTTTTTGGTTAGTGGGTTGTAGGTCTTGCAGCTGACTTTTACAGTTTGACTAATTGCCTAGGGTTAAGAATCCTGTGTAGCGTGATAGTGGCCCAGGTCTCACAATACACTGTTTCACCATACAATAGACAAGGTCGGAGGTTATACCTAGAGTCCTTTAGATCCTGAACAATTCTGACCAACTGAATGCTTGAAGATTTTTGCAACAAGTCTAAGTTCCATTGCCTTGCCCTTGCTCCCCTGCACGTGGGCATAGTACCAAGGGAACACTTTGCAATCGGGATGCCAATATAAATGTTATATTATGAAGTTGTTATACTCCACCTAATCACCACTAGAGAAGTCTCGGAGCACCACAACGTGTCTAAAAGTTGGCATATTAGCACCCAGGGCGAGAACAGCAACCAATCAGGTGCTCGGATCGCAGGCTTAATCTACCGATCCAAGCCTGCGTTCTGAGCAACCCGATGGCTGCATCCCCCACCCCGCCATCTTCCCCCTCCCTTCTTAATTTTACCTTTAATTCCCCTTAGTCCAACGTACCTGATTACCACTGGTGCCTCCTCCCAGTGTCCTCGCTGTCTGCCATGGAAACGGAAGAGAGGTTCCGTACGGAGCCCAGTCTTCCTGATCCATGGTGGCCATCTTCAGGGAGTATTTTGTTTGAATGAACGGGATGCTGCGACGCGTCCCGTTCATTCAAATTAAATTATTTTCTCTCAGCACCCCAGGTTACCGGACTGGCAACCAGGGGTGCTAATTGCAATAATCACCCATTCCAAGGTCTGGAACGGGTGATAACAGCACCAGAGACCTCCATTAAAGACCCTCGCTACTCTTGGGTCTTTAACACTGGCCACAGGCTGTTATAACTCGTTCCAGCCCTTGGAACGGGTGATTATTGCTTAATTCTACCTCTGCCCCTGCCCGTATCCATAACATAGTCCCTAGAGAAAAGTGAGAAGTGAATAGGGTCCAGGGGAAGGGGAAAGAAAGGGAAAGTAAAAACGAACAGGGATTTATGCACTGGAGAGGCAGGTTAAAAGGAAAGGGATGGTATTTTTCATAGTGTGGGTACAGGATTATCCAGCCACTGCTTGGCCCATGGATCCAGAGTGCTTAAAATGTTAAAGTGTAAATTCAGATGTGTCTGTAGGAGCAGGGGGTATTTACTTGAAGGCTGTTTTATGTAAGTATTAGATTTTAGTGTCTGATTGCATGATGGACTCCAGCCATCCCTAAGCAAGCTAGAGACTTTAATTGTGGGATTGTGTTTAATGTCTCCAACTAAGCAAACACGAGGATAGTAATACTGAGACTGCCAAGACTCGAGGCCAGGATATTGGCCAAGGCAGGGATATGCTGTTTCTTAGGTAAATGGTAACAGAAGCATAGTGGGAAGAGGAGAGGGCTCAGGCAGGGTGTCAAAGTACCATGCCATAGGTTGCATGATGGCAAAAGGGTGCCCTTAAGGGCCAGGTGCCATCACTCGCTTTGGTAATTACTGCCACACAAGGCAGGCAGAAATGAAGGGTTTCAATTTAGTGGATTTAAAAATACTGCACGTTTCAGTATTATCACCATCCTTGTACTCACTACCTGTGACTCAATGTAAACAAAAGCCTGCACCTGTTACAAGATCATAGAAAAGGGCAATGTATCCTCGGACTCCTGCATGGCAGAACGTTATTTTAAACACTTGCTAGCTGACAAAAAAGCTTTAGATATGGAAGGTGGCCCCTTGACGAGCTGTGGAAAAGCCAGGGCTCCCATTAAGATTAAATTCCCAGGAAATATATGAGAGTAATTGTGAGCAACTTCCAAGAAGAAAAACGTGAGATCATTTGCGCGTAACGCAGCCGTTGTTTTTATTTGTAAAGACAGGATGCTATGGCGGTGGAACGCTTCACACTGGTTTGTACAGCACTAGCAAGCAGGAGGCTTTCATCATGCATCTGATTGTGAGACTTTGCACACCATGCTCGCAAAACCCAGCACCTAATGGAAGCAAACAGGCTTGGCCAAATCGCAGCCGTTATTGGTCAAGGGAAAGTGTTCGGGGACCCCCTGATAACCCCACAATGGACGGAGAGACTTGCAAGGGTTCAGGAGCCCCTGGTATACCCGCAAAGCAAGTGGGAAGTAAGATGACATCAAGATTCTTGGTTTTCATAATTGTTTTGTCTTTTTTACATTGCCTTTGTTCATCCATTTGCTTTGGTGTATAAAATCCTTATGAAGCCTGACTCCTGTGTTTTGTGCATCGTGTAGGGACCTCCTGACAGGTGGTGTCAGAAAGGTGATGCCGCAGTGCTTCCTGGAAATCCGCACTGCCCCTAACGTAAGCCTGTTCTGCACCGCACCCATGGTTCAATTTACTTTCTGAGGCACCTGTGCTATGCCGGTTGTGACCGATATGGTGGATATCCCCCCGACAGGATGTGACCGTCTCTTCATATCTTTGAAGGTGGTGCTACCCGAAAGGATTTACAGAAGTCTTGCACCAAAGTCTGTGAGCCAGGGTCCTGGACCCAGATTATTTAGGTGTGACTAAATCATGGCACAGAGAGGTTCCTAGTGCATGTGGGCGATCCTATCACTGAATTGATTTGGGAACAATATGCCTGATGTGGACGCGACCACTGTATTGGATAACACCAAAAGGGGAAGTGCATGCTTTGGCTCCTCCTATTTTACAGAGAAAGAGGTATGGACAACAAGGGAGGACCAGAGTCTGGCTGTCTGCCTCACTTTTTCACCTGACCCCAGAGGCAGGATCAACCGCCGTCCACGCAAGAGTTCTCCTCTACCCAACACAACAACTCTTCCTTTAAGTCGGCATTTGAATCTGCGTTCTCCGCCAAAGAAGTCAGAGCATTGGAGGGCCCTTACTTCGTGGGAAAGAACAGATAGTTTTATCAGGTCACCAATGATGTGAAGGGGATGGATCCGATGTCAACTGCTAGTGTCACCCCAGTTTCAAAGGGCAGACCGAGACCTTGCTCATTCCTAACTCTTAGCAAAGCACCAAGAACAGTTCATTAGTAGGATTTTCTGTCTGAGGATAGTCAACCAATCCAGAAATATTTTTCCTGGACTATCCCATGTACTAGAAAACCTATTAGAATGATATAGCAAGGACCTTCCTTCAGCCCTTACCCATCATTGGGGAATATTTCTCCAGAATTGGTATGGATGACATGGGACCTCATGAGACCATATTAGGCTGGAAACCATGAAATCCTAGTTATTGTATATTAGGCCACTTAGTCCTGAAAGCCTTTTCCATGCAGAATAAAATCACCCAGAGTATGAGTCAATACTGAATAATATCCATCTCTCTGGTGGGGTTCCCAAAAGAGATACTCGCATATCAGGGAACTCCCTTCATGTCCCGAATCATGACAAAGCTAAAAAGACAGTTAAAAATGAAGACCGGCATGGAGGAGCCAAGATGGAGGACAGGACGGACATGCTGGCTTGAGTCTCCGGTGAGCCAAAGCTGGGCAGTGCCTGTCTCCAGGCGCTGATGGTCACCCTGCTGCATTGGAGGGGGCCTGGGAGACCAGCACCAGCTGCCAAGACTGTGACGAGAGGCTGGAGCTGGCCAGTGGAGCCCCAACGCATGGGTGCGGTGGCAACATCTTGCTGCTGTGCTTAAGGCCAGTCCCGAGGCACCGCTGGCCATGCTGCGGTGGTGAGGGACAGCGGCGTAGGAGACGCATAAAATCTGGGGGGCACAGGGGACGCCTTGGGAACTTCAATTTTTTAATTTATTTATTGTGTTTTAGTCAAAGATCTCGACTTTTCACAAAATTAAAATAGCAGTATGTATTAAATTACATATATCATCACTGCATTAAACAAGAGAAAATTAACAAAAAGAAAAGCAGTTCAGAGTATAAAATCCTCCCAGCGATCGACATTTAGAAAGATCTTTTATAATACTCTCACCTGCGCTTTAAGTGCAGATGATTGATGGAGTTTCGCCAACCCATCCTATCCTATTCCACTTGAGCCCCTTTACAGCAGTGGATGGGCTGCAATCATACCTCGGCACCAGGGTATTAATTGGATTTACATGGATAGCAGAAGAAGTGCTGTTTTGAATCTCGAGGCTCTGCTTTATTTTTTCTGGCTCACCAAGATGGCTTATGGTGGCCGCTATTAAAACTTGTCTACAATGCATTAGTCAGCTGGTGATGGGGACCAAAAATGCAGTTTTAAAACAAGCATTGGCAACGCCAACCATTTGGGCTTTAATGTAGGCATGGAAAAGCCCCTTGCCAAGCACCGCCATAGTGGTATTAGGTACCCACTGATGGTAGCAGCTGCACAATGGTGCAAGTTACTGGACATTTAATAGCAGTGCCTGGCAAATGCCCAATAGGTATACACAAGCAAACACTTGCCATTGCTGGTTTTTAGCAGGAATTCAGTGAAGGAAATCCATAGTGCTAATAGAGTGGATGGAGGCATTCCTGGATAAGACATTTGTATTACACCAGTAGTATGTACCCAGCTCCAATTAAGTTATTAACTACACAGGGCTTTGTAGTAAACATCCCTAAAACAGTGGCTTTATCTAAACCAGAACTGGCACTTTGCGTGCCCTTTATAGAACATTCTAGTGTTTTTTTTAAAGGAATAGGTTATGGCGTAAAAGGAGTCTGCGGCCCGTGTGGCATCCATCCACCAAAAACCCATGAAAGTTGCTAAAATAGCCCAAATAACATGATGCTGTGTCGCAAGGCAAGATGCCACACACCCTGGCACCAGCTCCCACTACAGGACAGGTCAGAGGTGAATATATACCTCATTTAAGGTTAGTCCTGACTACAGACCTAGGCTGCAGGTAGGGCTGAGTGAAAAGGGAGTTGATGCAGGAACAGCCTGCTGTGACTGTCTCTTCCTGGAGAGGAACAATACAGGAGCGCAGATGACACTGGGGCAGTGGGAGAGAATTGAGCCCGAGCTCCCACGTTCCCTCTAATAAATCCTCTCCATGCCGGCCTGCACATGGGAGAGGGGAGGCACTCTGTGTATTATCAGGCCCAATCAATGCACAGATATATAGTGTATATATCTGCAATTATTTAAAAAAACAACTTCTTATCATCCTCGTGCAGGCCTCGTGAGCATGGATCAAGTGTTAGAATAAGACGCATTTGTGACTGCACCCTTTATCTGGGAATATGAGGCGAGACACCATTCTTCCTTGCACACATATCCCCTCTGTACCCTTCTCTACTGTACATTCTCGTCTGCTGTACACCCTTTTCTCCAAAGTCCGTTCCCTGCACACCACACTGCCCTCTGCACTTTCTCCTCACTTGCCTGTACTTCCCTCTCATTTGCAAAACCCAAAGCACCTCCTATGCCATTTCTGCCCTACACCACTCACCCTGTGTTCTGGTCTTTCCTACACCCCTCCCTCCCCTGCAAACACTGGTCACGCCGCGCTGCAAACCATCCCTATCTTTCGTCTGCACTCCGTGCTTGTTCCCATCTCTCCCCTCCCTTGCCCCTCTCTTTTTCTGTCCTCTGCACCCTTTCTACCCTTTTCCACTTTACAGTCCCACTCTCTACTGCACCCCAGTCCCTCCCTTCCCATTCCCCCATGGCCAGAACCCCACAACTCTCATCTGTACACTTACTCAGCACTTTCTCCTCAGTCTTCAGAGCACCCTCAATATCCTGGCTTACATTTCACAGGTTTTCTCTTGAATGCCTTACATGACCAACCACTCCAGATAGCTTCTCAGAATAAGCTGGAACAGGCATGCCAGATCCATGACCTTTAAAGGGCCCATTGATACCTGCAAGCATTAACTCTTAAGAAATACTCAGGAGCATGGATATTTGGAAGGGGGGACAGACAGAGAAGTCACTAAATCCACGTACTGCCGATGCTCTGCCCCCAAAATCTAATCGCACTGCGACCACTCAAGTACGCTGACAGAAACAGCCAGGCTGAATAAAACAGGGTGAAGCTTAGCCAAGATACAGAAGATTAGCGCCTGATTTCTTTTGAGAGATGCGCAGGATGGGCACCAACAAATGGTTTATTTTGGGCAGGGACAGCGTTCAGGCCTGTGCTGGTAATAGTTTGTTTTATGAAATATAATAACACTTTGGTCATAGCGCTTCATGCTAGATGCTTTCAGCTTCTAGGCAATGTAATAACAGGTATTGTTACCCTCATTTGAACAGTACTGAATTTATGAAAGGTTAAATGGACCCTGCTGCTGGGTTTCAACTAGCGAAATGCAGGTAGCCCTCATGTCAGAGACCAAACTTTAGGTGTGGTACCATCCAAACTTCAAGCAGGTGTGAGTTGGTGGGAAGAGGTGGAGGGGTGTGCCTTAAGTGAGGCCTCCTGATATTAGAGTATACATCAAGTGTTTTCCCTTGCCTACCTTAGACATTACGATGGAAAAGAGCACACATCCCACATCCCACGTAGCGGCCCTTCTTGAGATTGGCTCATCCTCATTTTACTTTATATGGTTTAATGAGAATTTCGTATGCTATGTCAGGCTGATATCTCAGGCAGTGTCTGTACTTTGCAAGCCAGGCCTGGGGTACAGGGACATCTTGGAAAAAATATGCAATCCTTTTTTTCGGTCGAATTGACTCGACCCTTTTGTCATTCGACCCTTTTGAGTCGAAACTTTTACCTATAACCTTTGAATATATAACATGTCAGCATCGGTCTGTCAACCTGCTGAGCTACCCTGGTAGGCTTCTACTGTACAGTGTGTCTATGGATCGCTTAATGTACTAAAAGTGGGTGTACATGTGTCATGGAAGTGATTTAAAGAGGAAATGTACAGTGTGGAGTTTGGAAAGAAGCCACATGAAAGAAATTGCACCATTTAAAAAATATTATTTTGAACATTTCCAGGCGAGTGGCAGTGCTACTGTGATATTTTCATTGCGTGGTCACAATTATCCAGATCCTGTCCATGCCCCTCCGACATCTCTGGCAAACAAGAGCAGCTTGCTTAAGCAGGACAGTGTCTTGGGGGCACAGAAGGCCCAACTGTGTCTTGGGAGGATAGCTCAGTGGCAACGTGCTCGCCTTGGAAGCAAAATGACACGGAGCAACACAGGTTTGATCCCCGGGACCGTGCTTAGAAACCTCTGGGTATTAAGCGCATTATAAATAACCTATCATATCATATCATATTGACATCTGTCACCGAATTTACAAGCAGCTCCACATGGCACAGCAGCCAAGCTCCCCGCCCGCAAATGAGAAAACCAGGGTTCAGATCCTAAACACGGAAAATAGCCACAAAACACACCATTAAATAAACACTTTCTTAAGTTAAATACACCTCTGCACTAAGAGAAACAAATTCTGGGGGGCATAAAAGCTATTATGTCCCCCCACTTAAAATTGTGGGGGGATTTGTCCCCCATGTCCTGCGCCCATGGTGGTGACAGCCACAATTTTACCTGGATAACATACCAGAATCAGGTGTGCTTCCATGTGCTGGTTTGGTCATGCGGATGGCAAACACTATGGGTGCTGCCTTCAGGAATACTTCACCAAGGACCAGGGGAGCAACGAAATGTACATTTCCGGGTGGGGGATAATCCTTCAAATGTTGGGAGAGGGGCTAAATTCAGAGTCGGTGTGGCAGGGGGTAAACATAATTGCACGGGGGCATCTACTTCTTTACGTATTCTAATGAGACTATTCTAGTGCAGCTTCAATGTTACATGCAGTTAAGTCTGAAAGCACCCACTTAAGGACTGCTGTGAGAATGAACAGTCTTCTGTCCCCTCTCTACCCTTCCAATCACTCACTCCCCTGACATGAAAGCATTAAATCTACATCACGATATCGATTGCCTAAAATACGCATGCATATGAATGCAGGTGCTAACAGTGAAATGCTTTACGTAAGTATTTGCAGCGCCTTTGTTAACAGCAAAGCCCAGCCACCGTTTACCATCTGTGCCTGTTCTGTCCGGCCTCGGCTCTGTAGGCCAGGCAGGTCGAGCCAACTTAGCTCAAAATTTCCAAGGGTCCGGAAGCCCGACCAGCTCAATGGTGTTGCCCCACTGGCCAGGAGTGCCACCTCCAGGTCTGAAAATTGTATTTTGTGCATGGTTCCTCCACCAGCGTGTTCGCCATCAGCTCTTCAATCAGTTTATCAACTCTTTTTGATGGATGTCTGCTCCAAGGGTTAGATTCAGTATTGATTCTCATATCCCAAATGGCTGCCACATAGCTTCTGATTCCGCATACATGCAGTATTTTTTTTTTCCTTATACGGTAAAGGCCTGTTTTCTTTACCACATGAAATCTTTTCATGTTAACTGTTTGCTGGATCTACCCTTACTGCATGACCAACGATAAAGCCATACACAGGCGTAAACACACAGATCTCTGCACGTTGCAACCATAAATACCACATGTAGTGATTTTGTTGCAAAATATGCCAAATTCATAATGAGGACCTACACATGTATGGTGGAGGAGCATGCATAACAATAGAAACGAATATGTTTTAAGAGAAATAAAAAAAAAATTAATAAAAACTAAAATCGGAAGCAAGAAGTGTGCCACAGGTTGCAATCTAAATTTAGATGGGGAACACAGCAGCAAGGAACCCGCTGTGGCTGAATCACAGTAGCATGCATGCAACCAGCTGGAAGTCATTGATAAAAATGTACATCCCACGGCAGATGTTTATAATAACAAGCAACCCCCTGCTTGTTGTTTACAATCACGAGCTGTCACTGGATTTAGTTGACAATAGCAACCCACTGACAGGCACCAGTGTAATGTTAGTACGCCTTGTTTTATTGACCATAATGTAGAGATATCGCGAGATCTCGGCCGAACGCAGAAGTGCGGCCCCCGTGCTTCGCGCACGGCAGACGGGAGTGGAGAGGCACGGAGCAGCATCAGCTCCTGTGCGCTCCTCCATATTAGTGGCCTTCAAGCTTCAAGAGAGACATTACTGACTCGCATCTGTTGCATTATAGTTCAAGGGCCTGTTACCCCTTTTGTAGCATATAAATAATGATGCAGATTCATCCTGATGTTACTCCTGAATAAAAGGACGTCACCTGCAACAACTCTGTCTCAGACCTGTCTTTGTAAGGGTTATACAACATAATTGGAGATGAGGATCACCACTAAAACCCACACGGTGCCATGCAAGGAGCGACACCACCACCTCCCTTCCTGTAAACTCCAGGTAGGCCTGCCATTCCGTGGCCACAATGGCAACCCTTATTCACAACGTACATTGAGGCCTTGGGCTGTGTGGGCTACTCGGCAGCGAGACGCAGGGCGATGTTACTAAATGCCCTGGGCGTCGATGGACAAAGGGTGTTCGAGAGTCTTCCCCCCGGAGCCAGTTGCCAGCGACAACGATGACATATTCAAGGAAGCCGTAAGAGGAATTGTCAGAAGGTTCACCAGCAAGGAGAATACCGCCCTACGCAGGATACGGTTTTATAGCTGCAAACAGGAGGTGTCGGAACCAGTGGATGTCTATATTACCAAACTGCGCAAATTGGCGGTGTTATGCAACTTTGGTAACAACGCGGAGAGTCTGATCTGCGACATGCTGGTGGTTCATACCAACAGCAGGAAGGTGCAAGACAAGTTCATCCTAGAGAAGGAACTACAGCTGGAAAAGGCAATTGAAATAGCGAGAGCAGTGGAAGAGACGGCGGTTAGAAGGAAAGAATTCGCAAGCGGTCACAGTCCAGCTGAGGTACAGTCGGTGGCTTTCCGCCCAAAGAAGGAGAGGCCGGTCCTCGACGCGAGAGAAGGGAAATGGATGAAGAAAGAACCGTTAAAATGCCACAGGTGCACCAGCATGAAGCACTTAGCTTTTGATAAAGAGTGCCCAGCAAGTGACAAGGAGTGCTCGGTGTTCAAAAAGATTGGACACTTCTCAATTGTGTGCCGATGGCGCAACAAAAAAGTCACGAGCATCAACGCTGAACACAATACGGAGAGGGAATCGTCCTCGGAAGATGAAGGGAGACCTACCTTCATAATGGTGAACGGCTCACGGGCCAGAAGAGAAAAGCCCCATTGCGCAATCAAAATCAATGGGTTGGAAACAAGAGTCATGGCCGACTCGGGCTCTGATCTCGCCATAATACCCCTGCGCACGTACAAAGAGATGATGGGAACAGAGACGGCCCAAGTGCTCAGCACGCGGCACAGGCCCACAGTTTTCGACGGTGTGTCGGTAGACCTGCTGGGCTACATCAAAGGGAAAGTAGCGTTCAAAGGAAGAGAGACTACCTCAAAAGTTTACTTTAGTCAAGAAGGCCCAGCGGTACTAGGGTGGGACGACCAAGCAAAACTGAAAATTAAGCTGGACCCCAGCACGGAGGATCAGGTACTGTCAGTCAGTTTGAGAGGAGCGGCAGTAGCGAAAAGTGATTATCCAAAACTATTTTCAGAAGAACCAGGACACATCAAGGGCTTTGTCCACAAAATATTACTCAAAACCAACGCAGTCCCGGTCAAACATAGAATAAGACCAGTACCGGCAACTGCAAGAGACACACTCAGAAGCCAGTTGGACAGAATGAGGAAAGACAGCACCATCGAAGAAATTGAAACATCAGAGTGGCTGAGCCCAGTGGTACTCATAAAGAAACAGAATTCACAAGAGCAAAGGGTATGCATTGATCTCCGTAGCCTAAACCTGGAAGTAATCACAGACAGCTACCCATTGTCGAGCATCAATGAGTTAATCCTCATGATGAAGGAAGCCAAAGTGTTCTCGGAGTTGGACATGAGGAATGCCTACCATCAAATACAACTACACAAGGAGTCCAAGCCACTCACCACTTTCATCACCCCATTTGGCACTTATCAATTCACAAAGATGCCATTTGGCTTATCATCCGCAGCCTCTGTGTTTCAACGCATGATGGATGCTCTACTGCGGATGTCATGAATGTGTCCTACTTCCAGGATGACATCCTTGTATACACAGGGGATGAGCAGATGCACGGTGTCACCTTGAAAACAGTTCTCACCAAACTTCAAGAAGCGGGAGTAAGATTAAGGTATGAAAAATGCGTATTCAAGGCAAAAGAAGTTGAGTATTTAGGGTATAAGATATCGGAGCATGGTATAAGTCCCAAGCAAAACTTGCTGCAGGCTATAATTAAAGCTCCTGAACCCACCAACAAAGACGAAGTGAGGTAATTCCTCAGGCTGGCAGAGTATTATGCAAAATTCATCCCCAAATTCTCCGAAACCTTGGCACCGCTCCGTGAGCTTCTCAAAAAAGGGTCAGAGTACACATGGCAAGAAGCCCAGAAGAAAGCGGTCGAAAGCATAAAACGACACATAGTAAAAGCGCCATGCATGCATCCGTTCAACCCAGATTGGAGTACAGTCATCACTACAGACGCCAGCGCATATGGTTCAGGTGCTGTCCTTACCCAGAAAAAGGGTGACAAGGAACATGTGGTAGCATTCGCCTCGAAAGTCCTATCGTCAGCTGAACAAAACTACTCCACCATCAAGAAGGAGATGCTGACGTGCGCATGGGCTATGGAACATTTCAGGACATATGTGTGGGGCGCAAGGTTCAAGTTAATCACCGACCACAAACCCCTCATCCATATGCTCAGCCCAGGCGGCACCAAAGTGTCAACGCCCAGATTAGCACGCATGGCAGCAAAACTGCAAGAATACATCTTCGAGGTGCAACACATCTCGGGATGGAAGAATTTGCAGGCGGACTGCATGTCAAGATTGCCAGAAGGCATGGACAATGCCACCACCTTCTTGCAAGAAGAATGCATTGTAGCATCCATTACAGATCTCAAGGCGCCAGACTACCTGGAACTCAGTGAGAAACACTGGATGGAAGAAGACGGAAAAGACCCTACCATGGTGAGAATTAGATAATGGATCAAGAATGGGTGGCCAGATGAAAGGGCAGTGCCAGAAGCAATGAGACCTTATTGGAAAGTGGCAGATGAGATCTCGGAAGTCAACAGCATAATTATGAAAACAGACCAAGTAATTCCGCCCACAGGCATGAGGAAAACCATCCTGTGCAGAGCCCATGCAGGCCATTTGGGGAACACCATGACACGTCGCAGAGTGAGGGAAGCCTACTGCTGGCCGTCCATGGATCAGGAGATCCGCACCATGATTGAGAGATGCCATGAGTGTGTCAACAGTGATAAGCGCCTGAAGATCAGACAGGCGCCCATGATACCCACAGAAACCCCCGAAGCGGTATGGTCAAAAGTGGGCCTGCCCTTTATAGGACCGTTGGAAGCGATGGCGCCCGAACATTGGTACAGCATAGTGCTAGTGGACTACTTATCGAAGTGGGTCGAGGCCGAGTTTGTCCCCAACATCACGACTGCCACCGTAATAGAAGTCCTCACTGCCATCTTCCAGAGGGAAGGGCTCCCCAATGAGTTAGTAACAGACAACGGGGTACAACTAATATCCAGAGACATCGAACTTTTCCTGCAGAAGCACAACATACACCAGAAGAAAGCAGCACTGTATCATCCCCAAGCCAATGGGCTTGTAGAGAGGGCCAACAGGTCTATCAAGGGAGCCATCCAATTAGCGACTGCCTCGGGGATGGATCCCCTCAAAACGACAA
The DNA here is from genome assembly GCF_040938575.1 of Ambystoma mexicanum. Classification (NCBI taxonomy): domain Eukaryota; kingdom Metazoa; phylum Chordata; class Amphibia; order Caudata; family Ambystomatidae; genus Ambystoma; species Ambystoma mexicanum. The sequence goes on from NC_090932.1 coordinate 339,553,994, forward strand.
AAGAGGCCATCGCAGCTCACAGACTAACTCCCAACTGGATCACCAAAATCTCCCCTTTTCTAATGTTTAGAGGGAGGAGAGCAGCCTCCACGCTAGTGCCACCATGGTTGGCCAGAGTAAGAGAAGACGAAGAAGTAGACATGTTGGAAGTGATGTGGAGAATAGACAACAGCAAGGCACGCATGAAAAGGTGGAGTGACAGAAGAAGAAGGACAAAACAAGGGTCAGACGTAAAAGAAGGAGATTGGATCAAAATACGGCTACCGACCAAGGATCAAATGAAGGGCTCAAGGTTCAGCAGACCCGTAAAGGTGATACACAGAGGAACCAACCACGTCCGCACTGAAGATGGGCGCACATGGAACATGGAGAGAGTAGCCATGTTCGAAAAGAGGCAAGAGAGAGAAAAGACCCATGAAAGACCCAAAACCGAAGGCGTAATGGACAATGAGAGAGAGAAAGAACGAGAGCCGGAGACAGATAGAAGCGAAGTGGAAGAAAATGAGTTTTTGCGGATGCACCCACAGTATAGCGAGAAGATGACCAGAAGCACGATGCTCATAGTGAGAGAGGTGACCGGCCAGAAAGGGAACACAGAAGACCGGTGAGATACAATGACTATGTCCTGCATTAAACTGTTTTTGCATTATCAGAGGGAGGTGTGTAGAGATATCGTGATACCTCCCGGTCTCGCGAGATCTCGGCCAAATGCAGAAGTGCGGACCCGCGCTTCGCACACGGCAGACGGGAGCGGAGAGGCACGGAGCAGCATCAGTTCCTGTGCGCTCCTCCATATTAGTGGCCTTCAAGCTTCAAGAGAGACATTACTGACTCGCATCTGTTGCATTATAGTTCAAGGGCCTGTTACCCCTTTTGTAGCATATAAATAATGATGCAGATTCATCCTGATGTTACTCCTGAATAAAAGGACGTCACCTGCAACAACTCTGTCTCAGACCTGTCATTGTAAGGATTATACAACACATAACCTCCATCTCGTCTTTAACTTCTGCATTTGGAAGCTGTCTTGCTCTCTTGCCTTGTTTAACTGCAAGCCCACTGACTGCAACTGTCTCATGGAAACTGAAAAAGCATGCTATCCGTCAAAGAGGAAATACAATTCTCTACAAGTGCATGACATTACCGAAAAACTCCATGGATGGGGATTATAATGGCAATCAGACGCATCAGTGGACAAACTAAAATATAAGATTAATGCTTGCAGTGACTCACAATAGTAAACAACCTGATGTAATTGTCCACAGTGGCAAGCGGCCAACCGAAATTGAAATACAATAGGGAGAAACTCACCTGAGATGAATTGCAATTCTAAACAACCCAGTGCATGCAAATGACAAGAGCAGACATTGGGGATTGGCAAGAGAAAGCAATCCGTTAAAAATGTATCAAAGTAGCAAGCAATTCACCCAGTGGAAATACAATAACAAGCAATCAACTAGAGGTCAATTACAATAACAAGCAACTAGTTGCAGGTACAGTTCAATAGAAAGCATCCCATACCGGTGAATTAGTAGAGCAAAATGACATCTGCAGGTATCTTGCGATAGCAAGGAACAAGCTGCAAGTGAAATAAAATGACAAGAAACCCATAATAGGTGTATGCCAAAAGAAAGCAATCTACTGCGTGTGGTTTACAATAGCAGGTACCAGCTCTAACACAACATCAAGCATTCTCTAGTGGTGAATTAAGAAGCAACCTACTGCAGGCGAATTACAATATTAAGCAACTTCTCTAGCATGGATGTGTGGGGTGCATTTAAAGGCCCCAAACAGAAGTCCCTTTCACATGAATAGCAAGATTTTAAACACAAACAAAAATGGCCTGGCATTTGTTTTTGTTTTTCAAGTAAAGTTGAAGAGCCATGTGGAAAGGGGCCTGCCTGTCATTACCAATGGACAAGCAGCATTTTAATTTACAAAAGAAGGAGGATTCAAAGATCCCTGTCACATGGAAAACAGGATTTTTAAACATTGAAAACAAAAATGGCCTGCGCATGTGTGTGCAAATAAAAACAGTTTTAAAAGTAAAAGTGAAAAAAATATCACCGCATGCAGGAAATTGTCAGGACAACAAAACATGACGTGTGGGTTGACCAAAAGAGCAATGCATATTATGTTTCACCCACAAAACTCCAGTGACATTTGAAGAGCCACTTTTTCTTCATGGAAAATGTCAGCCTAAGGCAGACCCTTTTGCTGGCTGTGGGCAAAACTTCACAAAGCAAAACTCCCACTCTCAGCCTGGATGTCACATCTCCCATCTAGTGACCAACTGCAATAAAATGTCCAGCTAAAGGCGTGGAAATTCTGTGTTCTCCAGACCTGCTGGCTCTGATAGCATGAACTTCAAGAAAAATTACCCTTGGCTGGAGCAAGACTAATAAGTGTGAACATGGGGGCACCCACTTCAAAGAGCAAGCTTCCAACACAAAGGAGACTGGTAAAGACATAGGCTGACCCAGGGAAAACAAATGGCCAGGAGGCAGGACCTTTTATCCCACATAAAGATTCACAATTTATTTAAAAGGACTATCATCATTTAGACCTTTTTCTCAGCCATCATAAGGTGGATGGATTTCATCTATGTACCATTTTTTATGTAATTTCAAGGCAATTTTGGGGATTTAAAATGTATCTTCCTGTGACTATGGGAACTGTAATCGTTAGTTAAACTAGGTTTTGGGCTGATCTGAACATGGTCCAAATGTGAGAGTTGGTAAGCAAGTGGAAAATGAAATTAGGGATATGTTTGATAACTTACATATTCATAACCGTTGTGCTTTTTATGGAAACAGCAGAAAGCTGCCACATGGCCATGCTACATGATACAGATTGTGTGGTCGGCTTATCTAATTTTCCATGATTAGTGGAATCAGAAAATATGTTTAGCATGGCAGTTGCTAGTAAAGTTATGAAGTTGTGATACATAATTAGTTTTTGCCAAAACGGTGAATGGAGAACACAGGGACGATTACAAATGGGCATTGCCATATGTTGCTCCAGTCCCCTAAACCAATCCTGACTTGGAGGCTGGGTTTGGAGGAGAGAGGAGGGTAACTGTCCAATGCTAGTGGCAGGGATTATTACAGGGTACTTCCGCAAGATTGTAAAATTGGTGGTGTCATCGCTGCTATCTAAGGGGGACTGCACTAGGACAGGGGATAGGCAGAAAAAGGAGAAGCACAGGAGTACAGAGACAAGAGACAGACCATCAGGAAGGTTGCTGAAACTTACCATCTGACAGCTGTAAGGAAACACCAGAGGAGATTGCTGAGAGTGCATCTGGGTGGAGCTGTCTATTTCTAGGAAGGCCTCAAAGCTGACTGGGTCCTATGGTGGAGAGCGGGAGGCCATCTTTGAGAGTGGAGTGACCAAACCCCTGCCATATCTTTCCAGAGTGTCCTGAGATGCAGCTGGCTTTCCTGAACCTTAAACAGAGACTTGCTATGTAAGTAGAACTGAGCCCTGGGAAACCAAAAGGTGGGGGGTAGGGGGGTCTGCTTGCCTTGAATCCCTTCCCTTTATAGTGGGCAGGGGGGCAGAACTGTGTAGATCCTTAGCCTATGTAACAAAAAATATTAATTTAATTAATTCCCCATTTGGCAGAACACTACGGGGTGAATTTGGTTAAAATTCAAAGTTAACAATGCTCACTTCCCAGTGTGTGCTGAAAACTATAGGCTATACATTAATTGGGTAATCCTTGTTGTTCAGCTGACCCCAGCTTCATAAGGAAGAGGGGTGTCTTTGTTCTTTTATCAGTCCAACCTTTTTATCCAGCTTCCCCAACACAGGCCTTTCAGTAAGGGGGATCTGAAATCCAAAATTCCCCATAGCGTTCCAATTTTTCTGTCTGACTTCCCAACCTAGACAAAAGCAAGGGTGGGGGGGTCTGAAAAACCAAGTAATAAATCACCATGTGTTTATTTTAAACCAAAAGTGAAATTATAATTGCCATATGCAGGGGCGTTGCTAGGGGGGGGGGGTAGGGGGGCTATAGCCCCTGATCTTTTGGTTGTAGCCCCGGATAGAATCTCAGGAGCTACAGCCAAAACATTAGCTAGCCCCCAGTCCCAACAGTTCCGACATCAGCTTAGCCCCGGGTCTTTTCCAGACCTAGAAACTCCCCTGGCCATATGTATTTTTATAAATCTTGAAATCCTACTGCTAACCTTTAAGCCTGCAGGAAAATCAAAATCGCACAACCCTACATATGTGCCTTTGTATTGATGAGTGTAATTATTTTGTGAAGTGAAATTTGCAGAAAGTAAGAATTGTGACTGTTATTTTTAACTCACCTTTGTGATTTATTCATGCTGAGAGAAGTTGATTGTTTTGTGCCAAGGAAAAAGTGTTTTTTTTTACATTTTCGTTCTAATTTCTTTTACTTTTAATTTAAATAAATACCAATATATTTCCTGTACACCAGCCTGGTTCTTGGCTCATTGTTAGCTCAGGGGAGAGGGATCCCAGGGGCATGGTAAGTGTCTAACAGATTCTTTTTCTAGCCCTATCTCAAGCAGTTTGTTGCATAACCACTTAAGAGGGGAGAAAGGAACTCCCCGTGTTGAGGGTGGCTTCTCAATAAACCGTTACATATGTCAGATATGGGTCACCAATAGTAGCAACTTCTACCCCTTAACATTGTCCTGGTACTTCTGGCTCATCGGCTATGGTTTTATGATGTGTCAACACAGTCAAGTATGCCATGGGAGGGGGATACACTGGATTGTTATCAATCTCTTAAGTGCTGTGGCTTGTGAGAGAGCCTGAGGCATCTAGTCTTGCACTATTAGATTGCATTATATTTGTAAGAAGTGTTTTCGTAATTGCGTTTATTCATTCACTTGTGTATAGGCGCGTTATAAATGCCATATCATATCATATCATTATTTGCAGGGAGCCGTTCATCTGTGTGCTGTAGGCTGTACCGCATTTTGGTATTTATGGTAACTGTTCTGTGTACAGCTTAATATGACAAGGCTGTAAAACTGGCTTGACTGCAAGTGGCAACTGCTCTTCCTGCCCTGTACCAGTAGCAGAGCTGCATGCACTACCCGGCCAGTATGCATTGACAGCTGTTTGGTGCTGCACAAACAAGGCACTCGCAGCATCGGAGCACAGTGCTGCGGCAGGCTCTATCCAAAGCCTTGCTCGCTTTGCTCTTTGGATATCTTTTTGGGGTCACAGGGGGGCCTGGATAGCAAGTGCAACTATTTTATTGAAAATGCGGGACACGCTTGCACCCTCTTAGATATGATGGCAGCACTTGACATGTAGGGCTGCACGCTACCTTGCATATGATGACTTTAACTGGCATAAGAGACGTTACGTGCCATAGGTCATAATGCTTGGGCATTTGAGGCTTCCCGTGACTATTATAGGCAGCACCTGGGAATGTATGGCTCTGCCTTGCATATAGGGATCATATCTAACATGTGAAACTATAAGTGGCATAATATTTCATGGTCTGATTATATGAGGAAATACTGGCATACGAAAGAAGGGAAACTGCGGTATGATATTTGTGCTTGGTGCACCCAAGTCATCATCTCACCCATTGCAAATACAGGCAGTGACTTTGCTTCCTGTTAATTTATCAAGATAAAAGGTCACGTGACATCGCGTCTTGCAGTGTTGAAGGGCTTTACAGATCATGCATTGTTACTTCCTGTGATATCACTCACCGTGTGATGTCACACCCACGCGCCTCAGCATTATAGTGTATTGACACCTGCCCCTTCTGTGCAGGTGAAATACAATTGCAAGAATGCAAGTGGATTACAATAGTGAGGAACACATCAGAGATGTGGTACACTTGCAAGCAACAGCATGCGAGTGAATGACAATAGCAAACACCACACTAATCGTGGGGTTTACAGTAGGAAGTACAAAATGCATGTGGAATGTCGCTGCATGATATCCGCTGTATGCAGCTCTAGAAACAAAACTGCTAGAAATTGGAATATCAAGAAAGTTATTACATGTAAGATTGCAAGAAGTGCACCCCATTTGAATTAAAACAGTAAGCCCCCGCCAGCAGGTGAAATAAAACAGCAAGAAGATACTGCAAGGGAATTCACATAGAAAACAACCCACTTTAATTGCGGTTTGATAAGATACGACTCACCAAACTAGAATCACAAAAGCAAACGTGCTGCAGCACGTATAGCCTTCTTTAGTTCTACTTCAGTTTAGCATTAATGGGAGCATTTCTAGTCAATACTATTAATTAACCGTTTTGAAGAGATCCGTGCCAGGCAAAGCAAGGGCCTCTAACTGAGAAAAGGGTCAATAACAAACATCTTTTTTTTTTAAATAAAACTTTTTATTAGTTGTAATCATAAAACAAAAACTCAATGGGTTGCAGTGTACCTATCGCAAGTTCCAGAACAATATGTAGCCGGCAAAGGTATCCACCACATTACAAAATACCTGGTGATTTTACACTTCACAAGGCCAATCGCTGTGGACAAAAAGAGTTTCTCATAACCATTGTAAGAGGACTCACCTCATATCCCCACCAACGGCAATTTCGGGTTATATCAAGGCACAAAATAAGCAGTGTTGCATAGCAATTTGCTATGCAATTCTGTAGTTTTGCTAATCAAATGAACACTTGTGTAGCAAAGTTAGCTATTTAATTTGCCCTCTTTAATGAAAGCACACCTCACCCTGCATTCCTCTCTTGCCATCAGTGCTATGTTCACCTCTTTTCTCTGTTCACTTCAAGTGCTAATCTCCTCCACTTTTAAGTATCAAATGCATGTGTAGGAGAGCAAGACTTTTGTTTCTCAAATAATTGCAAACCAGAAGTAATTGGGATGATACTGTTATTAAGCTTTTTATATCCTGTCTGGCAAAGACAAGTATGTGTCAACCTTATATCTTTGAAAAAGGCAGTCATGTAATTCCATTTCTAAAATGTAAGTTCTAAAATAATACATCATTACAGTATTGAAACTGTAAAACCTTGTATCGATCCATGCTTTACAGTAAAGTTTAGGTTAGTGTATCTAAATTTCATAGTGCCAACTATATTTCATTTTGTTGGGGAAGATGCATCATGTTGACTAGTGAACTTGTACATTATCACATGATCAAATGTTTTGTTGGCAAACCTAGTTCTATATGCAGGTTGCTTACATCTTGCAACTGGTGCTCAACCCATGATAGAACCCATACTCCTGGACATTCTATATTATCACCCTGTTGTTTTATACCAGGTACCCTGAAAGTGAGATGACCACAAACTACAATATTCCACCGAGTTTGGCCAGTTCTCTGCCTGCTACACAATCCACTCTGCTTAGTCTCTTTCATTCCTCTTACATAATAAATACACAAAGTAAACTAAATGCTTACGCAAAGTAGTGACCAATAGTTCTGTCAAGTCTGTGGATCGACAGATCTACTGAAATACCAAACACTGTAGTTGGCCTCTAGAGTTTGCTTTGCTTTATGATTGTATTATATATTACCACCTGCAGGAAACAGCCGGCCAAACTGTTTTCAGAGCCTTTTTTTATCATATCTATTTGTGTCCACTCATGCAGCTAACCTCTTACATTTTACAGACACTCAACTATGGCTCGCAAAGTTGTTTTCACCCAGTCAAGTAGATTTTATGAAGGGCGAGTACCATTTACAAGAGATGTTTGAAACCTTTATTTAACATCTACTTTGTTTGCAGTAAATGTCAAATACACGTTTCACTGGGCATGGCTGGACTCTGGGTGGCAGCATTGTGCCAAACATAAAGTGTGTTTGTAGTGACATGCACCATTTTACAGAAATAGCATTATAAATGTGTTGTCCTCCATTGCTATGGGTCGAGTGCAATATAGGTAAACTAAGTTACCCGACCTGCAGGTCTAGCTTAAGTTTGAAGAATTTGCAAGGCCTGACTGACTCCTCTCACAAATGTCTTATTTCCGCGCTAAGCAAAAAAACTGCTCAATTGTTGTTCATTTCATCTCTTGGGTACAAATAACATCCAGTGGCATTAACAATATTGGTTAAAAATTGCTAATCAAATGGGTCTGATTGCTAATCAAAAACATTTTAATTAGCAAACTCTGCTAATCAATTTATTTTTGAAAACTAATGTTTGCCTTGTATATGGTATCTCTGTCCCCATGGTTACTGTGAATCTGTCTAGGCATGCGCCACACAACCGCCAAATTTGTTGACAATCCCAAAGAATGTGGAAAAGATACCCTCCCCGTTTGCGTCATAAAGCACTTTCCCATTTCCGAGCTTCTCCAGCATGGCTAACCATCGAGACGGAAGTAGGGTATTCAGTGGCTAAACCGCCACATGCCGAGTTTCATATCTCGGAGTTCCATGCAGGTTTGCTAGGATAAATCCTGAAGGCTTATGTAAGCCTCGAAGGAGATGGTGGGGCACACGTCTACATGTTCCACAGTTGGGCAAACCCCCATTAACAAACCTTATTGGCTGTAAGTGATGTTACATGACCACTTTTCTTGATCACTTTACAGGAAGCAAAATCACTGCCTTTGTATGCAGTGGGCATAAGTAATTATATGCGCGGGTAAACGCAGCAAAAATAGCATAGCCCACTAAATGCAGTCAACAAAGCAATAAACACACAATGTGTGCATTTAGGTAGGAAACACCATCAGCCACACACATAAGCAGCACAAATCGACAACTTTTAGTCCCTTCAAACAAGGAAATCCTCCAAAAATATTTTAAAAGTGCATAAAAAAACTCCCAACAAAAAAAAAAAACAGAAAATGATGGACACAGAGTTGCCTGTCCCGGCTTCCGCCCATAAAGCGCCATGAATATGTCCGGATTAGTCGTACCCTCAGAGCAACGCCATATAAAGAAGCTTTCCAATTATTACTGCTGGATTTGAAAAACTTTAAGGGGAAAGTCCATCTTTCATTTGCATTCATTATTAGGTGCAAAGAAGAATGTGTTATGAAAAGATGTTTGTGGTAGTGTCAAAATACTTCTAATTGCCTGAATAATAACCCTATTGCGAATGGAAAATGACTTTTTTTTCACCTTAAAAAATAATTTGACTCCCAAACAAAAACAAACAGATAGTATTACTCAGCCACTTCAACATCTTACCTGGAGCCTTGGAAACCTGCTCCAATGATTGAGCCTTGTACATTGCTGACACTGCGTGGAGCATAGCAGGGATGTGTTGTTGTATTTCTGTTTCCATCAGTGTCCGAAAAGCTGTGGGCCTTCACAATGTAGGGTTTTTTATGTTCAAGAATGAACGTGTACTTTTTTTCAGGGCCAGCATCGCTCCTGAAAGTTAAAACAAAAGATTATCTTCATTTTGTCCGGTCGTTGTTGCATGTCACCCCTCCTCGGAGCCTGGTAGCTCCCAGGGCGTTGTAATAGGTCATGTGGCAGTAGCCGCGTGACCCTCTTAATAAATAGGACAAGCCGTTTCCGGCTCGTCAGTTCAACGCAGATCTGACTCCGGTGTCTCCTTTACCGCACCATGCTGGTGCCGCGCCGGGTGCGTTAGGCCCAAAGGAGGGGCCTTGCATGAAGATGGTGCCCCTGCAGGGCAACACCGTCCCACCTGAAGAACATGGCTGTGTGATCACGGCTATCTGGGCAACCCCGGCCTGGGTGTCCCCAGAGCTGGGGCTGCAGTGAGCTGGGTGCCTCCAGCCCACAGGTGTCCTCCGGTGATCCGGAGCCACCACGGTGATCCCTGCTGTGCGTTGGCTGTATGGATGCAGCCTCGTGGATTATTTCAGGTGACCCCGACATCGATGGTGGCCCGCCCTGGTAATCCGAAAGCCCAGGTTTTGTTTGCTGGTGTGTGCGGCGGCGGCGGCTGAGGAGGAAGAGATCTGCGGGTGGCCCAGGGCTCTGTGTTGGCTGACACGGGATGCCTGGTGCCCGCATGGTGGAGGTGTCGCTGCATACACCTCTCCACCCGCCGCCCTCAGTGAAGAGGGTGCTCGTGCGGCGGGGGTTGGTGGATATGTGTCTGTACCCCTGATGTCTCGCCCATGGAAGGGAGAGACCGTCTGGCGGCTAAAAGAAAGGTGCACAGTGCACCGAGGCTGACTGTTGTCTCCCTGCGGTTTCTAGCCGAGGGGAGGTGCAGCCAGCGGTCCTCATGTGCCCGTTTGAAGGAGGAGGCGGTGGTGGCCGCAACAAAGAGCGGCCTCGGCCGCAAGGATATGGAGGCGTGGCTGCAGTTCCCCTGCTGCAAGGTGCGGGGGCCCGCACATAAAAAAAAAGTGCTACGTACGGGAGTGTGAAAAGTGAAATGGATGGGTGGCGTGGCCATTGACCACCCGGCCCGTGTCGGTGAGAAGAAAATATGTAAAAACCACTCTGGAACGGTTTATAAGACAAAAAGGTGAACATGATGAAACGGAGGCACACGGCCCCCAATACAACAAAGGATGGGGTGGGGCCCACGATCACCGGGGCCGCTGTGGTTCTAAATGAAAAAAAAAGTAACCTGAGGGAAAATTGGGCCAGCAGCGTCGCGAACATCTCTTGACAATTGTCCCTGAAAGGAGTCACGGTTCCCAAGCCACACAGAAGAGCCGCAGGTACCCAGCCCATCCCATCAACAAAGGGGGCGGCAACGAGAACATTAACCCCCGCAGCGCATCCTCCGTCTGCCACCATGAGGGGGTGCTGCAATCGTCATGTGGGGGGGGCAGGAGGATGATCAGGCTGGCCGCGAAACAAAGCAGTGGCCATTCAGAAGAGCTAGGGCCCACAGGCCGCCTGGGGTGTCAGCTGGGGTGGGGAGGCATCCAAGTGAACATATGTGCAGGCAACCTGGGGATACCCTGAAGAGGGAAGCCATATTGCGGCCTCCACAGCAGAAAGGAAGAGGGTCAGGTTAAAGGCATGGTCTAGTAAAAAATGTTATTGTCCCTACGGGTCGGCCATGTTTTTTTAAGCCTAAGTGGCTCGATTTTAGAAAACTTTCCTATGGACCTTACCCGAGTTTTCGTCCATTAAAAGCACGCGGAAACAAGCACCAGGGAGCTGCCATTTTGTGATAATCCTATCATTTCCCCCATCGCCCTGGCTGACCTGCTTTTGCGGCACTAAATCATATCCCCCGCCCCTGAGCCTGTCATCAGCAGACTCGTACCGCCCATTTCCCAACGCCAAAGCACGTCTTGTGTCAACATTCGCTGCGCTTCAGCTAATGACATGTCGCCATGGAAATGGCAGGACGCCTCTTTCCTCAATAAGTATAAACAGACCGTTTCACAACACACAGCAGCAGATTTTCGATTCCATTCCTCTCTCTGTGTTACTTAGAGTATTCTGTGACTCGTTTCTGTGCTCTGGTCAGCTACCTTCGCCGCTTGTAGCCCGTGTGAACACCTGTGCCATCTCAGTAAATTATTTTACTTTGTTTACCACACAATGGCTACAATAATGCCCTACATGTACGAGCCCGAGTATACCGAGGAGGAACTACTGGAAAGCGAAGCACGCGAAAACGATGGGGATTCGGACGGCAGTTGGCAGGACGAATCAACAGATGAAGAGCCTGGGCCTAGTCGCATGGACGGCGTCTCCACCTGGTGCACATGCAATCGGTGCAAGCTAATGCCGACTGAGGAGGAGAACTGCTGCTGCCGAGAAAACTCGGGATGCCTGGCCTACATTTCGGAAGGCTAGCCACGACCGCAATGCATCACCGAGCTGCCAGACTTCAGGGCAGCTGCCTCACACGGGCCGTGTTGAGGATAATGAAGTGCTTATGCACGAACTTCGCGCAACTGTTCGTCCTCGTAATCCGAGTAACGAGTAAGTATACTCTGCTTGTCATGCCACTCCTATTTCATGTTCTTCTACTATATCCAAAATCACATCTACATATCATTGTAACGCATGTAAGTCGTTCAATAGTGTGCATTGTCTAGAAAGCATTTGTCCGTGTAGAATGCCATTAGTTACAAGAATAGTCATTGAAAACAAACGTTTATTAAACTTATCTAGGTCATTTAAAAACAGTTTGTTTCATTCCTTTTCACAGGTGGTACAGGCTGGTGGCCTATCGTTCCTTTACATGGTGGCTCCACGGGAGGCTTGGGCACCGCGTTCGAAGAGTGATACCCGCCTGTGCCGTTCGTGCCATTAGAGAAACGTTCCCGAGTGACAGCGGTCAGTACAGGGGATTTTCTCTCGCTGTGCTGCAACCTAACCTGTATAATCTTTAAAGTCTTGTATTTCTGTTTCATGAAAATAAGATACAAAATAAAACACCACATATATTTTAACAACGGTTGTTTCGATTTTTTTAAATGAATTAAGTGTGTCTCCATTCAAGGATGGACGTCAGACATCTGTGCTCCGAATGGGTGAAGGTCTGGTCGCTGTGAAGCAGGGTGGTCATTATCTATCTAAGCGAACATAACATATTCTCGATAATGCATGCACTAAATAACACTTGTTCAAAGTATTTCAGTAGGTTATGTCTCTATAAAAGTCACACATATATCTATACTAACAATTACCATTGGATTATACAGGCCTAAGGGTCTTGACCACTATAATACACCGGTTGAAGTGTGGGTCTGTGCTCACAAGAATCTCCGGTATGTGGCATTTGTTATTGATAAGCAACGATATACTATCAAAGGCGGTTTGCCCCAGTGGATGAATGTCAGGGGCGCGAAAGGCCAAGGTGCCAAACTGCATGTACACTTCAAAAGGTATCCCACGCCAAGGGCCCATCGGTCACATGGCCTCCTCAGACCCCGTGTCTCCAGCCAGGCCTCCCCTTCAAGCAGGCCGCCCCCCTGCAATCCACATAAGTGTGTCTCCATTCAGCAGTCTTCCTGTGCCTTATCTGCACGCCCTAGGCCCATCCATCCCACCCCCCTCTATCAAAGGCGGTTCGCACCCGGGGATGAGCGCTGGCATGGGGGGCTGTCAGGGGCGCGAAAGGCCAAGGTGCCAAACTGCATGTACACTTCAAAAGGTATCCCACGCCAAGGGGCCATCGCTCACATGGCCTCCTCAGACCCTGTGTCTCCAGCCAGGCCTCCCCTTCAAGCAGGCCGCCCCCCTAAGACCACGACATACATACGTCATTCATTCACAAACACACCCCTGTTTTTAATACTTTATAAACCACTTGATATGTCTCATGAGAACATCTTTTTCCTTTGCAAGTCAACTCCTGAAAGTGTTACCTGGCAACCACTGAGATCTACGCTAATCTGCTCGTCGTCGTGCTATCCGTGAACTTCTGTGACCGCTTAGAGCAAACCCATCAGTGTGCTACCTGTGGCCACCCACCTATTCTCCTGCAACATACTGCTCTGCTTGCTGAATCCAACTGTTTGTTGGTCAAGGTAAGGCCATGTATCCTAGTCATATTTCGCAGATTTTTAAATTTCTATCTATTTGCGAGTAGAGTACACAATAGTGCTATGTTCATTGGTCTCATTGCTATTGACTTGAGTTTCCATTGCTATGCTATCAATAGATCTATTTATTTTCATCTGTGTCTATTGCCATCGAATTGCATCCTTCGGGGGTCCAGTCTATAATGTAAGCATGTTTCCTTCTCGTGCAAGACAGAACATCCAAGGGACGAGTCACATGTTCAGATTTTAGTCACATCATTTATACATTTCTGCAATTTATGCAAATACTAAGCCGCACATAATGAACTGGTATGGTTCCTGCGACCAAAACAAACCTTGCATTGATCATTGTATGATTCATTTACTTTTGTATCAAATCTTTATTCTTGAAGATTGCTTAATAATGTCGATATTTACTTTTCAGATTTATCAACAATGCCTGCCTGTTCGATTAGCGGTTGCCCTTCGAAGACCCATGCGAAATCTGAAGGCACTACAATGCATGTATTCCCGAAAACTGTTGATCGAATAAGAGAATGGGTCAGACATTGCGGATATCCACTGGATGAGCTGGAAAGTAGAGTCCAACAAGTCTTACAGGACAAGAGGGGTGATTGATACCGCATCTGCAGCCGGCACTTTTCCTTGGACATGTACACAACATCTTGGGTAACAAAGAAGAATAAACGGCGAACGACACGGAAATTGCTCGAAAACGCTATTCTCACTCTATTCGTCCACATTCCGCCACCGGTGTGTCAAGTGTCCGGATTTAGCTTTAGGCCTTGCGGTAGTGTGTAGGTAGCCGAACGGATTAATTGATATTGTAGGTGTTCTATCCCTTGTAATAATTTCGATATTGATATGAGTGTATAGTTTGTTGAATAATGACATTTACCAATATATTCTTTTTCGATTTCATAACCCACAAACGCAATGTATATATATGGGAACAGGGAACTGTGCTGTATTGAGCATTTTTCAAGTATTCTGTCACCTTACATGGCTATTTTTAATACTGGCATTTCATTGTCAATCATTAATTTACCTTTAAAACTTCTTGACTATCCCTTGAATCTGAAGCAAGAACATTCTACATCCTTGACGTGGTCGCAGTTATCAACCACTTCTAGCGCGTATCAGGTAATCTTACTAGGCTAATCCGCTACAGACTTGTTTTATGCATGTCAAGTAATAGTTTTATTTTATCGTGTAATTATTTTACCGAATGTTTGGTTAGTGCTTTCCAATTGATATACACCTTAGTTATCGTCCACTGGTGTTTGTTTTCAGTTATAATTAGTGTTATCCATACTAATGCAAGTACTGTCTTTCAGGGAGATGCTGAAGCGTCCGCCACATCTACAACATTTCTAGATGTTCTTCACCAGCAGGAGGTATGGATACTGACAGCTCCATCGAGCGTCATCATCAGAGCTGGAATTCTTGTCGTTTGATTGTTCTACACAATGTTTCATTCGTGGTTAGCCGTTGATATGTACCTGTGCTGTCGACCCCAGGTGTGTGTTATGTTTTCACTATTGTAATCCTCACTAATGCAAGTACTATGTTTCAGGCAGTTGATGGAGCGTCAACCCCTGCACTTGATGCAGAGCCTGACATTCAAGTAATTCCAGGGGAAGTGGAAGCGGGACCATGCGTATACGAATCGGCGCAACAGCTTTCGGAAGTGCGCACTACATTTGCAACATCCATAGATATTCTTCAGCAGCACGAGGTATGGATACTGACAGCTCCATCATGTGTGATCATATAACGTGATTCCATTTGCTATACTTTCTTCCCTATTAACGAAAGTGCTGTGTTTCAGGGAGACGACGAAGCTTCCACTACAATCACAACATCCAATTTAGATGATTTTATTTTTAAAGGTTTTTATTGGCATTTTGTATAGAGTAAAGGCAGTTAAGCGCGAATGCATCCTAGCATCCGGAATGATACAGGATTTATCCAATAAACATTGCAAAACAATAACAGTGAACAAACGAACATTAACTTGACCGTCCCATCCCCCACCACCATATAGTTACTTGTTAGCCCCGCTCCGGGCCGCGATCCAGGCACCGCTTGGCTGTCTCAAAGAGTCGCAGTGCCGGGGTGAGCCCAGGTGTAGTTCACCGGTTTTTTCCCATGTCAACTGTCTATGACAATGGATCTGCTCAGGGGGGCTTGAAGTCCGTCGAGAAGATCATGTCTCTCAGGAGGGCCTTCCAGGATTCCAGTGCTGCACTCACTTCCTCGCCTCCCCGATTAATCCCTTCTTCCCAGGCCCTGGTTTCAGCGCTGGTCCATCTCTCCATTTCCCTGATCCAGGGTTCAAATCTGGGGCCTCCGGGAGATTTCCAAGCCATTGCTATCGTCCTCTTCGTGAGAATGCAGGCCATGTCCATTAATTTCACTATATGCTTAATTTTGCTCAGTCTGGGATACGTGCCCAGGAGACATTCCTTGGGTGTCCACTCGTATCTCTCCACTCCGGCCCCCCTGCAAGTCCTCTCGACGGCGAACCAAAGTTTCTTAGTTCTGGGGCAGGTCCAGAACATGTGGATTAGGTCTGCAGGCTCGCTGGTGCACCAGGGGCACACTGGTGAGGCTTTATCGCTGAATGTGGACACCCTATGTGGGGTCATGTAGGTCCTGTAGAGGACATTCAGCTGGATAAGCCTGAACCTGGCATTGCGGGATACTTCCTTCGGGTACATCAGGGCCCTGCCCCACTCGTTCTCTGTGATGTCGGTCTCCAGATCTGCCTCCCACCTTTCTTTCAGGTGCTCACTCCTCGGGTTGCGTCTGTCATTTAGCTGGGCATATAGCCTCGACGTGGGTTTCCAGCCATCGCTCAGGTTGTGCATCTCCTGCACCAGGGGGTGTGTTTCTGGTTCCTCGGGCCATGTGCTCCAGGTCTTCTTGGCAGCGTGTTTCACCCTCTGATACCATAAAAATTGGCCGGCGGCAAGCCCTTCTTCCACCTGTAGTGAGTCGAAGTCCCGGAATATTCCGTCCGCAAACATGTCCCCCCACGTGTAGAGGCCAGAGTTCTCCCATTTCCTCATTGCCGGTAGGTCGGTAGGTGACTTGCAAACACCGGCGAGCAGGGGGATTTCGGGCATGTATGGTGGGCTCGAGCCAAGCGATGAGCGGACTTTGTTCCAGACTTGTCTCCCCAGCTTGACCAGCATGGGGGGGTCGGAGGGCCCCACCTGTGAGTTCCATATTACTTCTTTGGGGTACATTGGTGCTATCAGTTGGCGAAGGAGGCCTGTCTCGGCTGTTGGTTCATCGGACAACCACTTGACAACGTGTGTCAGTTGTGCTGCGAGGTAGTATTTCTAGAAATCGGGGAGTTGGATTCCACCCTCCCTGTGTGGAAGTGTGAGGGTGTTCAGCGAAAGTCTGTGTCTGGCCGGGCCCCAGAGGAAATCTCTGAGTAGGGATTCCAATTTCCTGAAGAAGGGGGGAGGAATGTAGTACGTTATGTTGGTGAAATAGTACAGGAATCTCGGTAGTATTATCATTTTAGTGATAGCCGCTCTGCCCATCACAGAGAGTGGGAGTCTGGACCAGAATTTGGCGGATTTGCGCACCCCTCGCATTGCTGCCTCCGTGTTGTTTTCGTGTGTGGAAGCAGGCGTGTGCGTAATGGTGAGTCCCAGGTAGCGAAACGCTTCTGTCCGCCACTGGATCCCAATCTCAGGTAGTTCTTCCGTTCCCCTCCCCAGGAGCCCGGCCAAAGGAAAGGAGCATGACTTCTGCCTGCTAAACTTGATCCCGGAGTATTTCGCAAAGTTGTCTAGAATGTCTAATGCTAATGGTGCATTCATTCGGGGGTTACTCAGGTACAAAAGGACATCGTCTGCGTACAGCGAGATGATGTTATCCGTCTCGCCTATCCTGATCCCTGCATCAAAGAGCTGCTTCCTGAAATAGATCGCTACAGGCTCTAGGCCGAGGACGTACAGCATTGGCGATAGTGGGCATCCTTGCCTCGTTCCTCTTTGAATGTCCCAGGATTTTGACACCGTGCCCCCTGTCTTTACCCTCGCCACTGGGGTGTTGTAGAGTACTCTGACCCACCGGATGAAATGCTCACCGAGCCCGAACTCCCTCAGAGTCTCAATCAGCCATTCCCAGAAAATTGAGTCAAATGCCTTAATGGCGTCCAGCGAGAGTACTGACAGTTCCTCCTCGCTCTCTGCAGTTTGAGCTATGACATGCTGGAGCCTCCTCAGGTTGGCTGTGGTATTGCGTCCCGGGACAAAGCCGTTTTGGTCCTCGTGTACTATAGACCCTATCACCCTGGACAGTCTTTTCGCCAGTATGGTTGTTAAGATTTTGCTGTCATAGTTCAGCATTGCCAAGGGGCGGTAAGAGTCGCACTCGTCGGCGGGCTTACCAGGTTTAAGCATCGGGATAATAAGCGTCTCTCTCATGGTGCCAGGTAATGTGCCAGTCTCGTATGCCTCTTCATACACCCCGTGGAGTATCGGGGTTATGATCTCCTCGTAGGCTTTGTAAAATTCTGGTGTGAGGCCATCCGTACCGGGAGTCTTGCTTGTGGGGAGGGACCTGATGGCCTCTGAGATGTCCTCAGTCGTGATGGCCTCACCCAGCATCTCTCGTTGCTCCGAGCTCAGTTTGGGGAGGCCTACTTCAGCCAGGGTGTCCCGAATGTCCTCTACTGGGACTTGTTCATCGTGGGCGTAGAGCTTGGCATAGAAGTTTGAGAAGACATCATTGATCGCCTGTTGTGCCCTCTGGGTTGCGCCATGTTCATCCTTGATTTCCTTGGGGGTGTGCCTTGGGTGCTCCTTCCTGCAAAGCCAGGCCAATATCCTGCCCGGTTTGTCCGCTTCCTTGTGCGCCTGTGCAGTGCGTGCAGAGAAGTCGAATCTGGATAACCTCTCCCAGGCGAGACGGCAGCCGTCCCTAATTTCTGCCAGCTTAGGTTCCCTCTCGCTGGTTGGGGTCGGGCTGTTTTCCAGTTGTCTGATCTCCTCTTCCATGGTCTCAAGTTCTCTTTTTAGTTGCCTCCTAATACCGCCTGCTTCTGCTATCACTTGGCCTCTGGTTACTACCTTCATTGCCTCCCAGAGCGTGCTCCATTTCTCGACCGACCCCTTATTGAGCCTCACGTATTCTTCCAGCCTTTCCCCTAGGGTGTCCCTGAAGGAGGGGTCAGCCAGAGTTTCCGTGGGCATACGCCACATCGGGATGGGGGGCCTCGGGCCTTTCAGGCTTAGTTGCATGAGCAGAGGGGAATGATCCGAGATCGACCTGCCCAGGTAGTTTGCGGAGTGCACCTGTGGGAGTAGTTCGTCATTGACGAAAAAGTGGTCTATCCTGGTGTGGAGGCCATGTGGAGATGAATAGTATGAGTAGGATCTATCGGCTGGGTGTAGGTCTCTCCAGATGTCGACCAGTGCCAGGTCGTCCACTGCTTTGCAGAGTGCCCTCGAAGCGGAGTTGTCGGAGGCTCGTGGCATCCTGGACCTGTCCAGCTCTTCGTTCATGACGCAGTTGAAGTCTCCCCCCCATAGGAAGGTGTCGTTTCTGTGGTGCGCAATTCTGGCGCATAGCTGGTTCAAGTGGGAAGGCACGCCATGCTGGGGGAAGTATGAGTTTACAATGCATATCCTTGTGTTCTCTATCATGCCCCACACCACTACGTATCTTCCGTCCTTGTCCACATCTGTCCCCATTTGATGAAATGGTGTGTCCGGGCTCACCCAAGTATACACTCCCCGTGCGAATTTGGAGTAAGATGCGCCGCAGCCTTGCCCCCCCCAGTAGTCGGCCAGTTTGTGTGTGGTGTCTGCCAGGAGGTGTGTCTCCTGGAGGAGCGCGATCGACACCTTCTTGCGCCTTAGGTATGAGTGGACACGGTTCCTCCTTACGTAGGATCCCATCCCCCTGACATTCCATGTGATTATGTTAAGTTGTGGTGCCATCCCTTGGGTGTGGTTGTCGTTGTGGTTGGCCCCTTGTCTCGCCCCCATAGGGTCTCTTGCTACTACGCGTCATGTCTTGTTCTGCTTTTGCGGCTCGGCCAGCCTTATTTCTCGGTGTCGGGTGCTCATTGATTGCATGGGTGATTCTGGGGTGAGGGACGGTCTCAACGGGAACAGTGAAGAAAAGAAGGAGAAGAAAAAAACAAAAAAAACAACTGTAACTGGTGCACCCAGCTCCTGCCGGTGAGGTACAGTGCTCAGGTGCTCTCGCGCAGTCTGGCCCCATCAGGGTTTCCGGCGCGAGCAGGTTTGTGCTGGCAACAGGCCTGCACTGATCTTCCGGGGGTTGTCGTTGCGTGCCCATGTGTGGGAGGCCCGGTAGGCCACGTAATCTTGTTGCTGTCTCTTAATATAGTGGTGTTCCAGCTTGTTTGTTGTGCCCTTTTGCAGTGAAGTCCTTTGTGCGCGTCAGGAGAGAGGGACTCCAGCGCCGTGTTTTCTATCTTTGCGGGTTGCAGCGCGGTTCTCGGCGGTGGGTTCTTCGGGGACCTCAGCCAGGTTGTTATGTTCCATCCACATGGTGGCTGCATCTGGAGTTTCAAGGAAAATCGCTCTCCCTTTGTGGATCACTTTCAGCCTGGAGGGGTACAGCAGCATATACTTCAAGTTTAGCTGTCTCAGTCTGGCCTTTATCGGGATGAAGGAGTTCCTTGCTCTCTGTACCGCTTGCGTGTAGTCCGGGTATATGGTGATTTTGGAGTTACTTCTGTCTATCACCCCGCCCTCTCTCGAGAATTTCAGGATCACTTCCCTGTCTCGGAAGTTAAGGACCTTCGCGATGATGGGTCGGGGGTGGGAACCCGGAGGGGGCTTCTTCTGTAGGGCTCTGTGAGCTCTCTCTATGGCGAAGCCCTGGGAGAGCTTCTCCGCCCCAATTTCCTGCTGGATTAAGGATTCCACATATGCCGTCGGGTCGGAAGTCTCCATCCCCTCGGGGACACCGAGGATTCTGATGTTGTTGCGCCTGGCGCGTCCTTCCGCCTCCTCCGACCTCGCCTCCAGGATGCCCACCCTCCTCCTTAGGTCTGCCACCTCAGCTTTAAGGTCATTCGTGTCTTCCGCCGTTTCCTTCTGGGTGGTTTCTATGTTGGTGACACGCTCTGTCAGGTTGCGGGCGTCCTGACGTATAAGCTGTATATCGGCCTTTACCTCTCCTATCTTAGTGTCTATAAACTCCCTTAAGGCCGCTATTGCTTCCAGTACCTGGCTATCTTTGGTACTTTCCTCCTGGGTAGCCTGCTGCGTCGCGCCTTTTGGAGTGGATTGGGCGACGGGGGGGGCCCTGGTCGTGAGGAAGGGTTCCATCGTGGCGGTCTTGGCCTTGTTTCTCAGGGTGGACATTGTGGTGTTGCTTGGGCCTCCCGGTTGGTGCTGGCGGCTGACTCGCCTTTTAAGGCCGTGTTTTGGTGTAGGCCCGTCCAGGGCCCCGTCCCACCCAAGCTCGTGGGGTGTTTTGCAGTCCTCGGCGCGGGTCGCCTCGTTGCTATGACCAGCGAGCCCCCGTCAGGCGTGTGGTCCTGGGGGCTTATCCGCCCCGGAGGCGTAGGTCCCGCGTTCGTGGCGGGCAGAAGAGGCGTCCCGGCGGGGCCGGGTTAGCGGTGCCGCTGGTGTAGGGCGCTTGGCGCCTATTGCCGCGGTGTGCCGGATAGCTTTAGGCAGTCCACCGGGTCCAGGCCCAGCGAGTCAGGCAGTTCCCACAGGCAGCTCCGCCTCCAAGGTGTCCCCCAGGCCCCCGGATCGCCT
Source organism: Ambystoma mexicanum (assembly GCF_040938575.1). Classification (NCBI taxonomy): domain Eukaryota; kingdom Metazoa; phylum Chordata; class Amphibia; order Caudata; family Ambystomatidae; genus Ambystoma; species Ambystoma mexicanum. Next base: position 339,575,151 of record NC_090932.1, read on the forward strand.
CCGATTCTCCGGGCAATCCAGAGTGCGAGGTGCCGGTGGCTGTCTCTCCCCCGAAGCCTCCCGGGCACAGAGCTGGATCTCGCGGCGCCGGACCAGCGCTTTCTTCGCCCCACCGTGCTCCTCCAAGCGGCGGCCAAGGCAGGGTCTTGATCGGCCGCTGCTGCCGACGGATCGCCGCCTTCCTTGTTCGCGATCCCGTCTTATCGGGCGGTCATGGCGGCCATCTTGTGTGTCTCGCCCGAGGCCAGGGGGGGCGCCGAGTCGAGGCCTCGCACTCGGTCCCCAAGCTCCGATTCTCGTCGGATGAAGCTGGAAAGTGGGCAGATTCGTCCAGGCTTCAGCTGGATCAGCTTAGTTTCGCCGCCACTGATCGCAAGGATCGTTGCGCAGGATCGGATTACGGGCTCGTCCAGAGCTCGAGGTTTAGCCTCCTCACTCCATGGGCACCAAGCCACGCCTCATCCAATTTAGATGATGCAGATGTAAATAAATCAGAGAAATAAGTCGATGAAATGTGATCATATTTAGATTTTCCTTGATTCTTTTGGACAATTCATCATTTGTGGTTATCTCTTTATATGTACCTGTGCGTTTGACCCCAAGTGTGTGTTATGTTTCCAATATTGAAAACCATACTAATCCAAGTACTGTGTTTCATGGAGACGACGGAGTTTCCACCACAATCACAACATCTCATTTAGATGATGCAGATGTAAAGGAATCGGAGAAATAAGTCGATGAAATGTGATCATATTTAGATTTTCCTTGATTCTTTTGGACAATGCATCATTTGTGGTTATCTCTTTATATGTACCTGTGCCGTCGACCCCAAGTGTGTGTTATGTTTCCAATATTGAAAAGCATACTAATGCAAGTACTGTGTTTCAGGGAGATGCGGATGCCTCCTCTCCAATACAACCATTCATGGCAGTCCATGCAGAGCCAGAGGTAGGGATACTGACAGCTCCATAGAAATAGATCATCACTGGTCGAATACTTGTCGTTTGATTGTTGCACACAATGTTTAAATCGTGTTTGGCTATTGAGATGTACCCGTGTGTTCGTCCTCACGTGTGTTTTATGCTAACAATATTTTGATACCTAGTAATGAAAGTACTATGTTTCAGGGAGACGATGGAGCCTCATTCCGTGCTGTCTATGCGGATACAGAAAATATAGTCGTTGCAGCGCAAGAGGAAGGGAGGACATGCGGAAACGAATCGGAGCTACAGCGTGCAGATGTTGAAGGTCGAGTCAAAAAAGTTGCAAAGAAAAAAAAAAAAAAAAAGGTTAGTTACAAACAGTTCATAACTTTAAAAAAATGTTTGTGCTGGGGACTATTTTATGTTTTTTTCCAGTCAATTGGACTACACTTTATCTTGTGTTTAAACTGAACATCCCTTTTTCAATCTCTCCTCTAGTTACCCGTGGGTGTCAGAACTATACATACACAGACAGTGAAGCGAATGAGAGATGTTGCTTGCCAGACCATGTACACTATGGAGGAACTATTAATTGAGGCGAGGCGTGTTCAGGCTCGAGATGCTCATGTCCAATGGCCAGAACATGAATTAACTGTGTTTGGAGACTACAGCAAAGTTGCATTGGACCATAGCTACAGTGCGACCGCACCACCACAAGAAGATGTTATTGAATGTATTGAAGATAGCTCTGAAGTAGTTGCAGATCAATTCACACAATCTACACCCGCCAAAAATTTGCGGCCAAAAAACCTGTCGACATTGTTGTGTTCTCCCATCAATGTTGAAGTAATAGATGTCGAAATGACAGAATGAACCAGCCGCAGCATCCATAGACGCATCAGAACTTGATATCAGCGATATTACTTTCCAATGTGTTGAAATCTCCACAACGTCACAGGCCGAAACAACGTTGACGCAGGATGACAGTCTAATGAAAGAGAGCAAATACATTGTATTCGACAGTTGTTTGATGGAAATTATAAGTATGCTGACATGTGTGCATTCCATTAGAGGGAAAGTATGTGGGAAGCCATTGATTAATGTGACTCGTCAAATAAAAGGCAGTAACGTCAAAATAAATGCCGCCTGTAGATTAAATTATAGGTTCTCATGGTCTGCACAACCGATGCTGGGGAAACTGCCAGCAGGCAATCTACTGTGTGCAGCTGCACCACTTTTTAGTGGCTCCAGTTTTAGAAAGTTAGAGGCTTTCTTTCAGTTTGTGGGACTCCATTTCATTTCTAAAGCGCTGTAATACATATACCAACGTGATTATCTGTTTCCGGCCATTAGTGATGCTTGGAAAATTGAACAATTGTTTCTAGCAAGTACATTCGAAGGCAAACGATTCAGACTAGCCGGCGATAGACAGTGCGACAGCCCTGGATTTTCTGCCAAGTACTGCACCTACCACTTTCAGGACATGGATAGTAAGAAAATTGTGAGTTTGGTGGTCGTGCAGGTAACACAATGTACATCGTCAGTGGCCATGGAGAAACTAGGATTTATAAAATCAGTGGAATATCTACAATCAAGGGTAATGCACATCGACCTCATAGCCACGGACAGACACGTTTCAATTGCCAAGACATTGAGAGAGCAGTTCCCACATATTAAACATCAATTTGACGTATGGCATCTTGCTAAATCAATCAATAAGAAAATCTCAGCTGCAGGGAAAAAAAAAGGTTTTGAAAGTATTTTGCAGTGGCCCCATTCTATCACCAACCATCTTTGGTGAAGCTCAAAAACTTGTGAAGGGTCAGTGGAAATACTACTTGAAAAATGGCGGTCACTGATGCACCACTGTACCAACGTTCACCGCTGGACAGCAAATCAACATTTCCACCAATGTGAACATGGCCCTATGTCCCCAGAGGAGGCACGGAAGAAGAAGTGGTTGATTCCATCTTCACCGACACACAAAGCCATTGAGAAGATTGTTTTCGACAAAACTCTATCAAGAGATTTGAGAGGACTGACAGAATTCTGTCACACAGGAGATTTGGAGGAGTTCCACAATATGTGCCTAAAGTACAGGCCAAAGCGCTTGCATTTTAGCTTTCGGGGCATGAAACATCGCACTCTACTAGCGGTCTTGGCCCATAACAGCAATGTCGGACGTGAACAATCTAGGACTAGGGGTAAAGTAAGGATGCCTCGCTACACTAAGGTGTTTTCAAAACGAAGTCAGCAATGGGTGATCAAACCAGTCTATGATGAAATGCAGTTCGACTTTGTGAAAGGCCTTATTGTTGCTGTGTTAGAGAAGCACAGATATGGAATTTTGGACGTTTCTGTGCAGAGCAGTGATCCATTGCCACCGAACATTGCGACTGTGCCATGCCCACCCGAAGCACAGCTGGTTGTGAAGTACAAATCCTGGTTTAAATAATTGCAATACGATTGTCTTTTTGTAAATAAATGTTATTGTACAGTTTACCTGTAACCCTAACCCCTACCTTCACCATCATGGGTGGCGAACAAGCTGGGTGTAATCTTTGAATTCTCTCTATTCACCTCATATATGTGTATGTATATATTATTCTCAAGTCTCATCTCATGTAAATGTAAATGCTGCGCACTGTTAACGGAGGGGAGGCTTGCGTATTGCAAATAATAAAACAAACAAACAAACAATAAATCTCACTTTTAACTCAACTCCTGTGGTACTTTATACTTTCCCTGACCTTCCGCCAAAAATTAAATGTCTCAATTTGGGCTGCAAAGCTCGCAGACAACGGGGACAAAATTGGGGCACTTGGAACGTGCCAGCCAAGCGGGCCGTGGCATTTGGGAGAGAAGCCAGTTCGCATTTGCACATTGAGGCGCACTACATAGACGGATTCTAAACTTCAAGTTCTCACAGATGCCTATACTACGTGATGTTGCAAATAAAGAATGCGAAGGACAGCGGCTTTGATTTTCAGCTCGCGCCCAGATGAGGCCCACAAGTCGCACTGGAAGTATAAGGGTCTATTGTTTTTTGACCTTGAGACAGGGACCATGCCGAAAGAACTACATTTGAAGGGGGTGCGCAATAACGTAAGAGACGATAAGGCAGAAAATTCAGAAACTAGACCGAGTTTCATTTTAGTTCAGTATACGAAAAACCGTTGTCAAGAGCACGGTCCGTTTTACAGACTGCATTACGAAGAGACTCAATGGAAATTTCAAATATAATGTAAGTAAATCTTTACACGCTTTTATACCGGAATGAAGATTTAATGAATGGATGCATGAATAAATGAATGAATGAAGAGCTAGGAAAAGCAAGGAAAACGTGTTCGTAGTGGGCACATGGGCATGCAGGTCCACTGGTCTCACCGATCTCGGTCCTTGGCCCAGCCACTTTTCCCTGCACTGCCTACCTGCACTACGGGACTGTCTCTGTATCCTTCAGCCCCTTCTCCCGGCATTTACCTTGCACTTGCCACCAGCTGGCCCTATTGTTTAATTTGTATTCAACTAACCATGTACAGCACTTTTACCCCCCTTCCCCATGTGCGATCAGAAAAACACCTGGTCTAGTAGGATCGTTGTCTGTCTGCCCTTGTTCCCCACCTGCCTCGTCGCGCCTAGAAACACTTGAGTATAGGCGCGTTACAAATGCCATATCATATCATTCCTCACGCATGTAGACTAACTGTCGTTTATCATTGTGTGTTGGCCTCGATTTATTTCGTTACTTTTCGCATTGATTTTAGAGCCGAACATACTCCATTGAACTATCCTTGCAAGCAAATAGTTTCTGATCGGCTGTAATAAATAAAATAAATAATATTAATGAAGATCGGCTGGAGAGACTAATTATAATTTTTTTGTTTTCATAACAGGTATTTGCTCCCCCTGCTACTGCCATCGGTTTGAGACACCAGCAGATGGCTTATACAGTAGACACCTGCAGCTTCGTGTGAACACCTGGAGCACACTGTCAATTTTATGGGACGATCGCCAAGGGCCCACATGCCCTTACGCTGTACTAGTGGCTAGAAGCAACATATCAACCTTTGCGATGGACTAGTGCCTAGTTGATGGAACAGCCTTGCGGTTCACCGTGCTTCCAAAGTGCTTCTTTTAACGAAAAGCAACACCCTGTGTACCATGGCAGATACAGATAAAAGAAAATAAATGGCTTTCGGAGTTCATATGGCAATTGCTGAATATTCTCTAAACATTTAATGTAAAATAAATGTACTTTACCAAATGTACCATGCTGCTGTTTGATTTTAAAGTACAGTTTCATATTCCGAATTGTGGCGCGCTGTGTTGTGAGATGGTCTGTGTTGGTTTCCGGGTCCTGTGTGGAGTCGCGTAGAAGACGACTGGGGCGTTTGCCTACGCAGCACAGTAACGTCACGGAGAGAGGCGGTCAATATGAATGCTTGGATAATGTCAGGCTCAGGGGCAGGGGAATTGATTTAGTGCCGCAGAAGCAGGTCAGCCAGGGCGATGCGGCAAGTGATAGGATTATCAGAAAATAGCGGCACCCTGGTGCTTGTTTTCGTGCGTTTAATGGATGAAAACTCGGGTAAGGTCCATAGGAAAGTTTTCTAAAATCGAGCCACTTAGGCTTAAAAAAACATGGCGACCCGTAGGGACAATGCAATTTTTTACTAGACCATGCCTTTAACAGTGCTGCCCACCAGCCTAGAAGGCCCATCATTTCGGGGACACAGAGGATGACCCACAGGCCCATCAATCCATCCCTCCCAGAGGGGCCCAGTTTTCACTGCAGAGGAGCCAGGAAGGGTAAGCGGCTCCATAAGGAGTGCTCGTGCGCCATCAGGGACCTTTGACTCTCGGAGTCAAGCCAAGTGCACGCCGGCAGTGGACACCTCTGGAAACATCAAGGAGCCCGGTATGGAGCGAGGAGTGTTGTGAGTGGCCTCTCGTCAAAAGCCAACACCCGGCCATCGTGCGGCCAGTCTTCCTGCAACCATCCAGAGACTAGACAGAGGTGGTGCCCTGGCATTCCCAAGTGCAGCGCTGCATACCCTGAACGTGGAGCTGGCCCGTCATGGCCACGCTGGCACCCTGCCATGCTATCTGCCTCCAACAGCAAAGGACTACGCCGATGGGGCCCCTGGTACACCCAGGTGCAGCTTTACCGGCCCTTGTACACTGAACTGTCCTGAAGAAACCTCAGCGGAGATCGGACTGGCAACCAGTGAACCATGCAGTGGACATGCAGAGGCTGGAAATCTGCAGACCGAAATTGGCCCAGCCCATGTATTGAATGTAAATGTGTTTGTGGGTTGCTGTAGTAAGGGGTGCCCAGGGGCGAATCGTAGTGATGCGTCAGTCGGGCAAGGCCCACTCACCCAAGTTAATAAAGGGTGTGCCTGTATGTGGAGTTTTAAACGGGTCACTAGTAGTTCACCAACCCTGGATGTCGCCCTGAGGTAACCTGGGCCCCTAAGTTTGTGAAGAGAAGTTGTAGGTATAGTCTTAGTAGTATTGTATATATTGTGGGGTGATGTTAACTTGTTTGTTGTTATGAAAAGGGAAGGGAGGAGTGTTGCATGTCACCCCTCCTGGGAGCATGGTAGCTCCCAGGACGTGGTAATACATCACGTGGCAGTAGCCACGTGACCATCTTAATAAATCGGACGAGCCGTTTCCGGCTCGTCAGTCCAACGCAGATCTGACTCTGGTGTCTCGTTTACCGCACCATGCTGGTGCCGCACTGCGTGCGTGAGGCCCAATGGAGGGGCCTTGCACGAGGGCAGTGCCCCTGCGGGGCAACACCGTCCCACCTGAAGAACATGGCCGTGTGATCACGGCTATCTGGGCAACCCTTGCCTGGGTGCCCCCAGAGCCAGGGCTGCAGTGAGCTGGGTGCCTCCAGCCCCCGTGATGTCCTCCGGTGATCCCTGCTGGACGTTGGCTGTATGGATGCAGCCTCATGGGTTATGTCGGGTGACCCCAACATCAATGGTGGCTCGCCCCAGTGATCCGGCAGCAGGCCCCCAACAGTCGTCATAGTGTCTGAAAACCTGTTTTTTTCATTGTAGGATTCATTTGGACTAAACACAGCAGAAGGTGTTTATTTTGTGTAAGTCTATTGCCGAGCAAGGGATGGGCACGCTGCCTCTGAAGCGTGAGAGGAATTAGGTGAAAGAAAGAAGGTCAGCCTTCGGAGCAGTGAGGAGAGACAGACGCAGGTCAGAGCTGCTGAATTCTGATCTGCTGTTTGAAAAAGCGTCCTCGGCTGGCAAGGAAGTACACAAGAACATTGTTTGACCTCAATTCAGAATGAATATTGCTGACAACAAAGCTCCGAGACGGATTGGCATTTGGTTTGAGCTGCGCAGCTCCGGGTAAAGGCTGAGATACCATGTTGTTATGGACTGTTGTCCCCCTAATTTGATTGGCTGAGATCTTTCTGCCACTATGTGCAGATTTTGGTGTTTGCAGGAGTTACCGGTCTGACATTATATCGACATGATGGCCCGGCATACACGCACGCACCCAACCATACATGCAGTGACGTCATCGTCGTCACCGCATTAATGAAGACCGTCACGAACGGCTCCCAGTCCTTTATTGTGTAGGCAGCATCTCATTACTAATAACCAGGGACTAGGCGCCTGCCGCACACCCAGGAAGGAGCAGACAACAGCTGGATAAAGATGGCCAGTGATGGGGAGAATGCTAAGCCAGACCAGTGGTAGACATGTACCAAAGAAAGAAGTGCAACTCTGACCCAGGCGGGGGATAGTGTAGGCAGGAACGGAGCAACGTGCAACACATTTCTCAAGGTTTTCAGCCATGCAGGTTGACAGCCAATTGAGTTGAAACAGATATCAGTTTAGCTGTAACCGCTATCAGGTGGAGAAGCGTGCTTTAGCTTCACAAGGATCAGTTCCTGGAATGGCGAAAAAGGTTGCAAAAAGTAGTGGAACAATACAAAATCAAAATAGTGGGACACCGCTCCCGACCATTCCCGCTCACTTCGACCACTGTGCCGGACCAGCCGCCTCCACCCAGGCTAGCCTTAAAGGCTTCCCAGTTTGCTACCTCATCCAATCTAGGTCTCGACGTACACAAGTTCCCGTCAGCACTGGGTTCCGATCGGCCTTGTTCGTCGAAGGTTTGGACATGTACTTCACAGCCTCTTCTGTTTTACTCAGGTGCCGGAGTACATAAAACATTCAAGAGGTTTAGAGTGACATTTTCGAACGTCACATATTCGACATGCCATTTTTTCGACACAAAAATGGTGAGAAAAAAAATTTCAAATTGTTTTTTTTATTTCATTTTTTTTAACGGGTGGCGGCTTCCCCCCTCAAGCCCCCCCCAACCCCCCGTTTTTTTTTATTGCCACTTTTTCCCTACTAATGAAACAAACATAAAACATATCAAATTAAAAAAAACTATTCGAAAACATTTTTTTCAACATTTTTGTTCCGAGATTTTGGCATGTCGAAAATATAACTGGATACCCATTCAAGACAATGAACACCACTGATCGGACTTATGCTGCGAAGAAGAAGGCTCTATCCGAATACTTCAACCATCAAGAACCATGAAATATGAACATTTTTGTTTTCCGACAAGCTAGTCAGCTAGTAGATACATCCATAGACACCTACCAGGTGTGTTCCCAACAACCTGCCCTCATCTTGCATTGGTTTGTGAAGCAGATGATGTGAGAGCTCGAATGATACATGGCTGTTGAATGCCAGATTGTCACCCAATCCTCTGTGAGACACGGCTATCCCTACTACAAAATACTAGGCTTTGCCACTCCCACAGGCTTACCGACGCATGTGCTGAACGCGTGGAAGTGGCGCTCCACAATCTGGAGGTTTGGGATGTCAGGCAGTACCGAAGAAAGTCTATCAGATGGAATCCTCATGGTTCAGCACTGTTCTTCATGGGAACTCTCCTGCCGCAATAGCAGGATACTCCCCTGTGCGATTACTGTGACGCACACTACCTCTTAATGGCAGATGCCCAACCAGAGTGGTAGAATGTTCCAATTGTGAAAGCCCTGAATCACTACACCAAGGTCTGCAGATCTTCCCCAGGTCATGATCAGCCTCCTGAGGGCCATACAAGATAAAACCTCTCAAGGTGAGTCGGATCCAGGCAAAACATCCCCAAGACATCGCAACCTGATATCGGCACTAGGTCAATCTGCCAAAGGTCGTCACCATCATCATCATCATCCCAAAAGCCAAGTTCACATCTCCAAAATCAGCATCCCAGAGATCAGAGATACTTTAGCATTGATTATGTGATGGGACAGTCATGGTTTGCACGGCTGAAACCCCAGCCCCCTTCTGCAACACCATGCGAAAATGTACACATATGGCAGTCACACGTCAATAATCCTCCGTGGCATGTTCTGCACTGAGGTGTCTACAGTACTATCAGCATTCTCTTCAAATGCTATGTCACGAAAGTCAGCGTAGCAGCAAAACTCTGCTGTGATGTCGCAGATGATCACATACTGATTCACTTGCATGTGGAGTCGATGAGGTAGAACTGGAGGACACTCTGCGAGGACGTGAAGACCAGCTATAGACTGTCTCAAGGTAAGTCCGGCTACACATCGGTGAAACCTGCCAACTGGGGGGTCCTCAAACACAGGAACATACCATTGCAAAGGTGGAGAAAGAGCTAGAGAAGCTGGACGAGGCGGAGACCGTCTAATGTGTTCAAGGACCAATCCTGTGGGCATTGGTTACATGTCTTTATAATGACACATTTCATGTAGAATCACATTTACAGTGAAAAAAACATCAGGATTCTTTTTGTTTGGGGGGGGGCGGTTCCAGACACCAAACCACCGTTTCCCACCCCTAAAAACCTCCCCAAACGTTTCGCCCCCAAGATTTAACCCTTTACCCGCCTCCACATACATGTTCATTATATTTTTCAATATAAACGTTTAGTTATATGCGCATGTCTCTATAAACGTTTCGTTATAAAGACGGTATACCGTGGGCATTGCCCATTATTGTAGTATGAAAACCAAAAGAGCCAGCTCATTCCAAATATGCGTAAACATGTGCCTCCCTAACAAAGCGATTAAAAAGCATTGCGACCCCACAACCACTATTGATGTAATTATTGCAGACATCCAAGGACCTCAACACTTTCCACTTTCCACTTAGCGCTGGCTTTCACCAGATTCCATTACACTCGGACTCGCACTACATAAATACGTTTTTGTTCACATATGGAATTCACCGCTCATAAGACTACATTTTGCGTTCCCCTCAGCTCCAGAGCTCTTCCAAGTTACCATCAGGGGAGGGGAGTCCTAGATTCCTGGAGTGATAAATGTCAGCGATGACATTCTCTTCTTCGCACCATCCATCAGCAAACACAACTACAGACTGCGCCAGGTTCTTTAATGCCTCCAGGAATAAGGTCTCATGTTGAATGTAAAAAAATGCATACTCGACAAAGCGCTACTTGAGTTTTTGGCTAGGTTAGGTCAGCCCAAAGTTTCTGACATAAAATCTGTGGCCCCACCACAAAACCAGTCCAAAGTGTGCAGCCTTCTTGGGGCCTCGTCACGAGTTGGGCGGTATCCCGGCTGTAATACTGCCCAACTGTAATAGCGTTAGCGCCCATCGGTCTGGCAGTATTAACGGGTTCACGGGTTGGGAGATTCAGTGTGTCTTTGACCCAGGAGACAACAATCGGCTGATTTTGTGTTGAGACATTTGTGAGCAGTCACTAAATGCAAAGAGAGGGATGCTTGCAAGTTGGGGCACACCACAAATAAACCACTATTGCTGGATGAATAAGTGAAGGCATCCCATGAAGAAAAATGCATTTAAAAGAGCACTTGCCATTGGCAAATGAAACTGCAAGCTGAAGGGTGCATTGTCTGACGATCTATACATATTCATGAATTACACAGGATCTGCTAATTTGGTAAAATATGGGGCGTATGAGGTTGTGTATGGCATATTAGGATAGAAGCATGATGTCTAAGGCTTCCCTGTCTGGCGACTTTACAGTGCTTACTGGCAAGGTGGCTTGCTCAATGGGGAAAGAGCTCCCCTCTGACCTGGGTTGCTTCCAATGTTGATAGATTCAGTCTAATTAAATTTGGAAATAATAACTGATATTGTTACAGTGCTTGAAAGCAGGATGAACTGGCATGAAGTGCTATACTAAATCTCAATGTAATAAATATGAGACATTTTCCCATTACAAGGGTAATTAAGGCTGCATTTGGCATATGTTAATGTTAAAGGATATTTATACCGTGCACTATCACCACCGGAGTGGTCCCCTGGCGCTCTGGTGGCTCTGAAAGGGGGTGGGGGGTGAGTTAGTGGGAATGAGCTGGAAAAGTGCAAGAGAGCAGTGATGTGCTGATGGCAGCCTCAGCCCGGTGGGTCCGTCGGCTGGGGTTGGGGTGTTTTACGGTCGGTAGTCGTGTGCTGTTGTGCAAGTCTATGTGGGGTTTGTTTTGTTGTTGCAGTGTATTGAAGTTAGTGCGGATTGCTGCGTTTTAGGCTTGTGGTTGTGTATGGTTAGAGTTTGAGAAGTGTATGCAAAGGGATGAAATTGTTAGTGGATTGGTTAGTTGGCATTGCTGTCCTTGCAGTTATGTCTATGTCTGATGTTTGCTATCATTCACTATTCCATCGTTGCTAATTTTCAATATTCTGTCTAGATGTGAGGCAGGCTAGTGATCACGATTCCAATCAAGTGTTGCACTTACCATCATTCACAGTTTCATCCAAGTGTGGCACATGCTAACATTCATATGATCACAGCAACTAGATATGTGAGGCTCTGTCTTACATATGATTGCTAAACAGACATTAACCTGTGTTAGAGGGCAATTCTGAGGCATTTCAGGCAGCGCTTGGTATGTGACCTGCACTTACACCAATACACGGACGGTACTCAGCTGTAACTGAGATTAAAAAGCCCACAGGACATCAGTCATTTCCGCGATTACCTAGCCCTCAAGCAGTCAAGGCTGTCAATTGCCTAGCTCAAACTTAACCCATCCAAGACTGAATTTGCCCTCATCGATCACCCCACTAAATAAAAACGTGTCCAACAATGACTCAATGACATGCGTCTGGAAAGATTTGATTGCAACACTTGGATTTAGCAAAATCCTTAGGCTTCACTATTGACAGCAGCCGTCCTTCCAGTAACACATAGCAAAGAAGGCCCAGATGACCTGGCTCCAAATCTCGAACGTTTGCAAAATCAAATCCTTCATCAAGCCGCAAGACTTCTGGACCATAGTGCAGGCCCTTTTGGTTTTGCACAACTATGGGGGAATTGCCTTCCTGACAAGGCTCCCAGTTGATCACTTCCTAAAAGCAGTCCACCACACTTCAGCACATCTTTGTGTGCAGAAATGTGTCTGAATTGCCCCCATCCTACGTGGACTACTTTGGTTTCCTCCCCAGCCCATGATACTGTTTAGTACTGCATGGATCATCCACAAAGAAGTCATGAGTAGCATACCAGCATACCTGGCAGCTAAGCACCACTTATTTGGTGGCACATGCTCCTTTTGCAGAAAATCGACCAACCGGCTTGAACCACAAGTAGTCAGCAAAGCGAGGACCTGCAAAGAATCCTTCTGTTTGCATGAACCAACCCTCTGGAAATCGATCCTGGAACGGGCTGAGAATGCCCCTACAATTCTCCAATTTTGCAAATCTCTCAAAACGTGGCTTTTTCAACAATACCTGCCCAGTGACAAATCACAATGGATGCACAGACTGCAACTCGCAGTACCGTGCTACTGCTAAACGAAGCCCGCCAAAACTTGGCTACACACACCCTGTACAGTGCTCTGCTACTCTCGTTCTATGTCTGCGCTTGAAACAATAAAATAATCAATAATTAAGCAATATGACCCGAGCGGCGGGGGCATTACCGACTCAGGTAATGCCCCCGCCACGAGGGTCATATTGCTATTAGTACCCCGGCCCGCATTATGTGCGTGACCAGGGCACTAAAAGCATTTTTTTCTGTCCCGAAACGCTGCAGTGTTTTGGGACAGAAAAAAAAAAGAAACGACCAAGAAAATGGCCGCCATGCAAAGGGAAAACGGAGTGTTCCCAGCACGTCCGCTCCCAAAAAAGAAAAAGAAGCAGAAGGTAAGTGATGTTGGGAGGGAGAGGAAGAAAGAAAAAAAGAAAAAAAACGTACCTGCGTCCCCGGCGGGGGACGATATAAGCTTCCAGCTCCGAGTCTCCACATTGCTGGAGACTGCTATCGTCCCCCACCGGGGAGGCAGGAGCCAGCAGGTAAGTGGGGTGGGGAGGGCAGGTAGGAGGAAGGGAAGGAAAAAAAAAAAAAGCTTACCTAAGACCCCGCCGGGGGACGAAGGCAGCCTCTCAGCCGTGGGGAGGCTCAGTGCGGGGATGGCTGCCAAGCCCCCTGCCGAGGACAAGGCGGCTGGAATCCCGGCCGAGAATCGAAGGATTCTCGGCCGGGTAAGGACCCGGCGAGAGCCAATCAGAATGCGTGTTGCATTCTGCGTGACTCTCGCCGGGTACTAATAATAAAAACATTTAGGTTGTACCTTACCAGTGGTGAGTTTACCAGGCATATTAAGTATTTACTGACATTATGTTGCATTCCTGTAGCAGTTGAGGCTGCAATTTCATACAATGGAAGCACCTAGGGAAGTGAGTCTGCATCTTGCACATGGAGCATATACCATGCGAAGGGGGACAAATTGACATTAGGTGACATTTCTGAAGCTTGTAAGGATGAACCTGGCATATGACAGTATAATCTGCACATGTGAGGCTGCACCATACAAATGGGACCCATACCAGAGCTATGAGACATTAAGTTGAATTGTATTGGTTTAGGAGACCACACTTTGCATTTGGCAGCACCTGAACATGCCAGGCTGTACCGTACACATTATGCAAAATAAAAGAAGTGATGGCTGGAAGGTTTTGAATTAATCTTAACCTCTGGCATTGCTCTGGGCAACCCTCCAAACCATCATTCTTCAGTCTGCTACGCCATTACAGAAGGGGAAAGACCATATGCAATTCGGGCTTTGTCTCACCCCAAAAGGGGCAGTCCAGCCCAAACTGCTAGGTCACATCCCTTCTGCACGAAACCACAAGCATCCCCAAACATGTTTTGGCCTAATTGGGTGTCATCAGTGATGAGTAGCTTGGGTCTCTAGGACCAGCTGGCTTGGGACCCAAACCTGGACACACTCGTCCCACTAACGGTGACATATGCAAAACAGAAGAGGTGATAGCTGGAATTATTATGTATGAGGTCAGGAGTTTTAGTTGGCATCCATAGAGTTCAAAAATCTGAAGTGAGAGAATAATGTGTGCCTCCAGTTATATGGAGAAATGATTAATAAAAGTCGAATGTATGTAATGTGGCAGGATTGTCCTACTGCTATAACATGCTGATGTTCTCTCAATGCTTTATCCCCTAGATCCTTCATCTTGCCTGGGACTAAGAACTCCTACTGCACCCGGCCCTTCTAACGTGCCCATGCCCCACCTTTACTCAGCAGGCGATGACCCAATGCTGCCCACAGGGACACAACTGCCAGCATACCTGGCAGCTAAGCACCACTTATCTGGTGGCACATGCTCCTTTTGCAGAAAATCGACCAACCGTCTTGAACCACAACTAGTCTGCAAAGTGAGGACCTGCAAACAGTCCTACTGTTTGCATGAATCATGCTGCCAGTGCCTTGCTATAACTGTGTACAACATTACCATATAAGGAATATATCAGTTGTTTACGCCAAAGCCGCTTACTGATATGGCCACACAAGGTACACTGCATGTAACCGCAAGGCTTCATTACAGCAAGCTGCTTTCTGCTATTACAAGATGTCTAGAAACGGCACGGAAAATAACACCAGCCATTATGAAACTGAAAGAACATATTAGTGATAATGCTTATGCTATGCTATTTAAAATAAGCTCTGAGCCAACATCAGGAGAGCGCTCCATCTGACAACTGATTGCCACTTGTCATTCTATAACTTTGCTAATACTCTATTTACTGTATGCTTCTTGCCAATAAGAAAACTTGGTGTGTCTATCAGCTTGGTGTCCCGATTCTTCTTTGCTGTGCTGCGGGGGTTCCTTCAGAACCAACCCCCCATTGGAGATCCACTGGGCCTCATCACGAGTTGGGCTGTATTCCCGGCTGTAATACTGCCAACTGTAATAGTCCTAGCACCAACCAGTCCGGTGGTATTACCACCAGATCATGGGTTGGGCCTTAGTAGTACATCCTCATCCTCATTCCTGATTGGGTCCATTGGATCCAATGGGGAATTTGCGGTGCTAATACTGCAGGCTAATAATACTGCCGAAAACAGGGATTTTCACCTCCAGATAAAAGCTGGTGGTAAAACAGCTGATTTAGCACCCAACTCATGATAGGGCCAGCTCTTAAATGCAGCGGTAATACCGTTACCACTGCATTTAAGGGCTACAGCCCAACTCGTGATGAGGCCCAAAGTCTTACTTTTCATTTGAAAAATTGCAAATTTTAATCAAATATTTTTTTAAACAATCCGTTTTACACAGTTGGCGCACACAAATATATATACACAATAACAAAGACAATCTACATTCAATAATGATGATAGAATAGGTCAATAGTAAACAACAAATGTAAGTTTAGTGCTTTCATGACTTCTGTCTAGCTAATTCTAGACAAACTAATGAGGTAGAGAGGGTCTGTAAACCAATTTCAGATCACTTGGAAATGTTTCCAATTGTAATGCCCAAAGGTTGATACCCCTGCCATTGTGTGAAAGGCGTCCCTGCCCTCCAGACCACTGTTGTTTGGCCTGCCCTGCCATTGCAGAAGGGGAAAGAACATATCCAGATCAGGCTTGGCCCCAACTGAACAGGGATAGTCCAGCACGAATTACTGGGTTACATCCCTTTTACGTGAGCGCATAAGCAGCGCATGGGTTGTTGGTGTCCCAGCAAGGATCTACAGACAACAGTGAAAGAGGACTTCATCTCTAGCAAGGCCCCTCTCTACCTGTTTGGAGAGTCACAAAGTAATTTACTCATTTGCACAGCGTTGAAGGCTACACAATGTCCAGATACAGGGAAGTCCTCCCTCCTGATGATGCTGACTAGCAACAACTTGCAAGACTGCAAATTGGCTGTGCCCACCAGTTCAAGGAAGGAAGACATCTTGGAAGGCCTACACTCAGTGCCAGCCTTAGGGTAGGGCCACCCGGGTGACCACCCGGGGTGCCATTAGCCCCCTGCCACACCAGCTTGGGGGAGTCTTTCAAGGTCTCCTCTGAGCTGGCGTGGTGGGAGAAGGCGCATCAGGTGCCCTATTGAAATTAAATACACCCTGTTCTCTGGAGGGGGGGGGGGGAACAATAGGACACCAATGCTTTCACATCTATTGAAAAATGTGGTGCCCTCCCCCCTGCATGACAAGGGAGGCGCAGGGAGAGGGGGGGATTCCAAATGTTTGTTTTGCTGTCGGGGGGGGGGGGGAGGGGGGGCACTGCCGCCACTAAGGCCGGCCCTGCGTACCCTGCTCATACGTAGACAGAGCTTTGCCTTACTGGCAGTGGTTTATGCAACGGGTGTGACAGCAGCAGCTTCCAGCGTCCCTCTGTGACCTCTCGTGTTTTAGTTTCCAGGTTCGAGTTCTCGACTTCCAAAGGGCTCCAGATCCTTTCCGGATTAATAGAAATATGGGATGCGTGAGACCCAGTGTTGAATAGCTCAAAAGTAAAGCACTAGCCTCTCACATGAGGGCTTCGGTATGTCGCAATAACGAATCCCACAGCAAAGCAGTCTTAGCCTTTCATTACTCAGGTGTCAATACATTGAGTACCATGATAAGGGATGATATCCTGTTTTTACTGTGCTTAGCAGCAAGAAGACTCTGGAATGAAGTGCTATATAAGCACAGAAACTATAAATATTCGTATTGTTATTATGAGCTGAAGCATTCAAACCCTGACTGAATGTCTATTCCCTGGACAGCCAACTCAGCCATTCATTCGTCACATCATTCTGGCTTGGATGTGCATTGGTAGCCAGTGATGATGTCGCCAGGGAAATGGCCACCAGGTGGCGACATTTCCCTAAAAATCAAACACTTTGCCCAAATATTCTAGGATTGGAGGTAATAATATATAATTATACCCCTTCTAGAATATTTGGGGAAAGAATTTAAGGTGTCAGGAAAAAAAAGTTGCCAACCTGACAACTTTTTCACAGCAACATTATCACATGGAACGTGTGCATTAGGGTGTCTGGGACATCCTGCAAACACCAAGTCAGTTCACAAGCAAACAAAGGCTCTTTCTTGAGTCTAGCCAGAGCCTCTGAAAACCAATGACCCAATATGGCTATTTCCTACCACCGGTCGGGAAGTAGATGGCCAATGAAGCCAGTGAGCCGAAGCGACAGGTCGGAGACAACGGGCCTCATTACGAGTTTGGAGGTAGCCATGGAGCTATTAGCTATTAGCTCCATGGCTGCCTCCAAACCGGGCTACATTACAGGGTTCTTGCAATGAGGAATAACCGGGTCATTCCGACATAGGAGGACCCGGTAATTCCTCCTTGCAGGAACAATTCCCCACTCCCGTTTGAGCCCCCATAGGGATCAATGGGGATGGGGAGGGAGGTAATAACGGGCAGATTTCAACTGGCCCGTTATTACCTCCCTCTTCCCCTCGCGGGACCCGGAAAGGACACCTGATTTTACTAGGTGTCTGATCCGGGTCCCGCAAAGGGAAGCTTGTCATCGGCGCTCCCGTAATGAAGGGGGCCAGTACCGTACTGGCCCCCTTCATTACGGGACGCCAGGGTCATAATGAGGCCAAACAAGTTTAGCCATTTCAACGTCTTACTAGTCAAAACGCCAGCAACTGGTAAAAACAGGGCTAGGGTGCACAGGATTGTACCAAAAAATCTAAAATGCGTGTATGACTGCCCCCAACCTGTTTGAGCTACACTGCTTAAGTTAAAGGGTAAAAAAAGGGGGCACATGGTTTCCTTGCACTTTTATCCCTAAAGGAGGTAGTAGAAAAAGAATCAACCAGTGCCCCAAAATTAAATTAGTTGAATTAGCCAATAGGGTTGAACAAAATGGCCCAGGATCACAGTTAGTCAGCAGATATGCTAAAGGTCGCATTGAAAGAGATGGGAAAGTTGCAAAAACAAAACTCTTTTCTAACTCTGCACCAACATATACCCAGAGACTGGGCACAGGAAATATAGAATTGTAGAAGCTACTGTTTCATTTTTACATGACGTATTTGTATATAGTGCTCCATCCAGGATTCCTTCCGCTTTTAAGCCAGTAACACTTCCGCCTTATAGAATGAGTGAAGGGTGTTAAGATGGATTTCTGAACTCCGACCTGGTGGCCAGAGGTTCAGAAGGCCTGCCTAGTTTCTTGGAACAGGGTAACCCTCTGGACAAGTCCGACCAATCAAATTGGCAGCGGTCAAGACTAGGTCTCAGGAGAGGTGAGGGTGACCAAAAGACCGCAATGAGCACACACAGCAAACAACACCACAAATTACTCTGTCAGGTGTATATATAAAAAATACATATATATTTATTAAAGGCCTTTTAAATCAAACACAAGAGGAAACCACAGCAATATTAACAATACCAACACAACACTATACTAGGAAACATATATACAGTAACTATTGTCCTAAAGTAGTATTACATTAGTAGAGATCCTCAACCTGTAACGGAAGAGGGTCAGACCGTGCAAATATACTTTAGGCAGTTCTTCAACAGTTCAAACCCTAACTAATAGGCAGTCCAATCACTATGAAGTGTGGAGCCTTGTGCTCAAAGGTACATTCAGCGTGGCAGCACTTGATCGTACGGTCAAGTACAAAACTGGTCTCTTCAAGGGGCTGTAGTGGTTTAGGAAGGTGATGGAGAATAAAGTTCCACTATTCAAGGAAGGTCTCCCAAAGAGGGCAGAGTGATTTCCAGGAATCAGGAATAGGATGGTAGCGCAGGCTACCCTAACAAAGGAGAGTGGCCCTTGGGAGACACTTGTGCATAAAAGCCTATGGATGCACCAGGGACCACTGGCAAGTGTTGCAAGTACTCACCGACCCTCGATGCAGTCTGGACCAAACTTCACCAGTCAAGTCTAGTTCACTTGCAGGTTCGAGTGGGGGCGACACTGCGAGTGCATTGGCTCTCGCTCAGGCAGACTCTCCTAATTCCAGACCTAGGAATTCTCGGTTTATGAAACTCGGCGAGAGAGTGCATTCTCTCAAGAGCTTACAGTTCCCAAAGTCTCGGTTCGAAACTCGAGACAGTGGTGGTTCCAAGGCAAAGGTCCCTTACAAGCTGGTCAGTTAACTGGGTGGTCCAGGAACACTTTTGAAGAGGTGCATTTTCAGGCTAAGCAGGAGGTGGCGAGAGTAGTTGGTCCGACTACTGCAACGGGTCGAAGCACCCTTGCAGGCTTTCAGTGATCGATGAGAAACAGGGGCTCCGACGGGGCCACAGCAGGGGCATGGTGCCAAACCATCCAGCGGGTCACCAGCAGTTCCACTGACCTGCTTCTTTGGAACAGGATACTTTGCCCCTTTAGTAACCTCGGTGTGGACTCAGAAGATTGACCTGGAATAGGTCTAGCGTGTCTTCTCTTAATCGAAATCTCCTTCGCACCAAAACTATGCCAAGCAAAGCTTTAGCAACTGACTTGGCAGTTACTGTCTTTAATGGGATGGCCTCAGGATATCTGGTGTATTGTCGACCAGTACCAAGAAAAACCTATTGCCTGGGGATGTCTGAGGGTCAAGGGGACCAACAATGTCAATCCCTACCCCCTCAAATGGTTCCCCCACAACTGGGAGTGGTACCAATGGAGCATGGATTGTTGTGCCACTTTCCCCAGATAACTGACATGTGGCACAACTCCTGCAGTGAGTTTTTTCGACCTGGACCACCATCTTGGGCCAGTAGAAGTGTATGGATAACCTTTGCTTGGTTTTCTTCATGCCAAGGTAATCAGCAAGGGGGACTTCATGTGCCAGCTGCAAGAGGAAGGGTCTTACATGAAGGGGAACCATCAACCTCCTATGGTCTCCTCTGTAGACTTTGTGGGCTCACTATACAGGAGCCCACCTCTCCAATAGATCCTATGCTTCCCAGGCGGTTCACCCTCAAGCTGGGAGACGGCCTTTCTCCGTAGGCCTTCCAAAGATGGGCACTCACATTGGCCCTTACTAAACTCAGCCCTATCAGGACCACCTTCAACCAACAAACCCTGAAGTTCAGGATGGTCATGGGGGTTGAGAATTTCAGGCAACACCTCTTCTTAGTCAGGTTCTGGTGTTAGGCCAACTACCTCCACCTCAGTGGTAGGTGAGTTAGGGGAATGTTTTCTTTCCCTCTCTTGTCTTTCTTGACTCCTTTAGCCTTGGGTTTCCCCTTTGACTTGGGTGTTGCCTTGGTCTTGGCTAGAACAGCCAGTGTGTGACCTTGTGCATGGTCTCTCTGTTGTATCATCCACAAGACCTAAGTCTCTGAGATCATTCCTCAGCAGGACCTTGCCTGGGACTTGCCTCTGTATGCTCACCGGAATCCTGACCATTGGACCATTGATAGTAAGATTTACAGGCATTACTGGAAACTTGAGAGGGGGACCATCAGCTAACTTGGTGGGCATCAGAGGAGCTCTGGTAAGGTCCTTTGGGTTTACCAAAGTGTAATCCACCACAGTTCTGCTGGCCCCACTATCCCTAAGGGCAGGAGTATCTAGTCTATTGATTAGCACACTGTCCTTAAAATGGTGCTTGGTGTGATCTGACATACTAGCATAAGCTTCAGAGATGTTAGGCTTCCAGGAACCCAGGGAAACTAGGACTACCTCAGATTCTATCCCACTGGGGAAGGAGTCTGAGGAGAAGAATGCCCCTGTGATCTCTTCCTCATCATAGGAGGGGAAGGCCCGACTGAGTGGACTCCCAAGGTTTTGACCTTACATCTGGGGTCCCCCTTGCTCCACAAGTCACACAAGGTGCACTGGGTCTTGGGACATAGAGAGGCTTACTGTAGCCAGAGTTCTGTCTGGGAAGATAACTCCCACTAACCTGAACTTTCTCTTGGGACCTACCCTTGTTTTCCTTTTCATGGCATTTTTGGGAGTACATTTTCTCAGATCCCCACCCTCCTTATCTTTGTACTTTTTCCCCCTCCTTCTGCTTACCAGGAGTAGTCTTGTCCTTATGGGACACTCTGTGTGACACCCACAAATCTGCTGCACTGGCCAGCTACTTAGGATCTATCTTCTTAGAATCAGCCAAGTGCTGCTTAACCCCAGGGGAACAAGATGCAAAAATATGTTGAAGCATGACCAAACATATCATACCCTCAAAGGTGGTGACCTTATAGCCTTCAACATAGCCAGTCAAGTTTTTCAAGGAATCAGTAACACAGGACAGCCAAGTGTTACCTTCTTTCTTTTTGTACTCCCTAAATCTCTTCAAGCATTGAGCAGTAGTCTTCCCAAACTTTAAGATGAGAGATTGCTTCAATCTTACAAAGTATTTTCTGTCAGCATTTGACATTTCCATAATGGCACTGCAGCCAGAATGGGGTAGTCGACTGAGCAACCATGCAATCTTGTAAGCATCCACAAACTCTTGTACTTCACATCCATACTCAAATGCAGTCTTGGAGGAGCCAGTTGTAGCCTGAATCTTGGTCAGTTGCAACTGGTGATCCCTGTCCTTCTGTGTTTCTGCTTGCTCAACTCTCAGCTTTGCCATGTTGAACTCGAGCCCCACCACCTTCTGCACTATCATCTGAACTAATGACACTGAGCTGGACCTCTTGCCAATCCATGATCCTTTGGATAATTACACCTTTGGTACCTTGAGCGGATGAGCCTCTCTCGGTGTCTCTGATTTTGAAGCATTCAGAGTTATGTTAGTTATTGTTTCCATGTTTTAAGATAGGTTGTTAGCCTTACAGTTAATTTTCTACTAAGGTCACTATGTGTCCTGGGTAACTGCAATCTGTGTACCTTTACCAGTGCGCAACACAGGGTACCCTCGATCCTATCCCACCACTATACACCAATTTGTTAAGATGGATTTCTGAACTCTGATCTGGTGGCCAGAGGTTCAGAAGGCCAGCCTAGTTTCTTGGAACAGGGTAACC
The DNA here is from genome assembly GCF_040938575.1 of Ambystoma mexicanum. Classification (NCBI taxonomy): domain Eukaryota; kingdom Metazoa; phylum Chordata; class Amphibia; order Caudata; family Ambystomatidae; genus Ambystoma; species Ambystoma mexicanum. The sequence continues at coordinate 339,597,285 of NC_090932.1, forward strand.
TTCTGGACAAGCCAGACCAATCAATGAAGCATTGGCAGCTGTCAACACTGGGTCTCTGGAGGGGTGAGGGTGACCGAAAGTCCACAATGAGCATACAACACCACACATTACTGTCAGTCAGGTGTATATATCAAACATACATATACATTTATTAAAGGCCTTTTAAATCAAACACAAGATGAAACCAGAGCAATATTAATAATACTAACACAACACTATCCTAGGAAACATATATACAGTAACTATTGGCCTAAAGTAGCATTAAATGAGTAGAGATCTGCAACCTGTAACAGAAGAGAGTCAGACAGTGCAAATATACTCTAGGCAGTTCTTCAATAGTTCAAACCCTAATAGGCAGTCCAATCCCTACGAAGTGTGGAGCCTTGTGCTGAAAAGTACGTTCAGCGCGGCAGCACTCGATCCTGCGGTCAAGTACAAAACGGGTCTCTTCAAGGGGCTGTAGTGGTTCAAGAAGGTGGCTGAGGTGATGAAGAATAAAGTTCCACTATACAAGGAGGGTCTCCACAAGCGGGCAGAGCAATTTCCAGGAATCGGCAATAGGATGGTAGCGCATGCTACCCTAACAAAGGAGAGTGTCCCTTGGGGGACACTTGTGCATAAAAGTATATGAATGTGCCAGGGGCCAACAGTAAATGTTGCAAGTACTCACCGATCCTCGATGCAGTCTGGACCAAACTTCACCAGTCAAGTCCAGTTCGCTCACAGGTTCGTGTCCCGCAGTTATGCGTTTCTCTGGATTTCAGGGGCTGCGTTCCGGGACCACACTCCGTGGCAGGACAGTGGCCTTTTCTCCACTTATGGGGAATGGATTGGGCCTGTTCCACTGCAGGTCGTTTTAGGGCACAGGAGGGCACAGCAGCAAGGCACCCACAAAGCTTGTCACCACAGCAGGGTGACACGGGTATCACATTGGCTCGGGTTCAGGCAGACTCTAGTAATTCCAGACCTAGGAATGCTATATTGAATGAAAATCGGCATGAGAGTGCCTTCTACCTAGAGCTTACAGTTCCAAAAGTCTCAGGTCGAATCTCGAGATGGCGGTGGTTCCAAGGCAAAGGTCCCGTACAAGCAGGTAAATTCACTGGGCGGTCCAGGAACACTTCCTAAGATGCTCATTTGCAGCCTAAGCAGGAGGTACTGAGAGTAGTTAGTCCCACTACTGCAAAAGGTCGAAGCACCCTTGCAGGCTTTCTGTGATCGATGAGAAACAGGGATCCTGATAGGACAACAGCGGGGTCCGGGTGGCAAACCTTCCACGGATCACCAGCGGTTCTACAGATCTGCTTCTTTGGTTCAGCATACTTGGCTCCTTTACTAAGCTCAGTGTGAACTCTGAAGATCGACCTGGAATAGGTCTAGAGTGTGTTCTCTTATCCAAAATCTCCTTTGCACCAAAACGAGGAGAAACCAATAGGAGATCTGCTCACATTTAACCATTCCAGACATGGACCAATCACAGACCACAGTGGCCCCAGTCATTCCAGCATACCAGACATCCTGGCACCCAGGATGTGTATTGGAACTAGACAGCTCCAGCCCACATCCTGGGTGCACACACACAAGGCATGCAGATGCCTACAAAAGCTTTGGTTTGCGTGGGGGCTGCATGACCAAATAAGGAATTTCTCAGGTATGTTTGACCTGGGGAAGGCAAAGGGACAAAATAGCCAAAGGACAGAACAAAGGATCTCGTGGCATGGCCATTTTAGGCACTGGCCACTGTCCTAGACCAAACGCAGTAAACGCGGTATGGACTATTGAAAAGATCAAAAATGCTTTAAAAGTAACTCCTGCCATCAGCTCTGTCCTGGGCACACTTGCATATTCATCAAAAGTCCTTGAAGGGTGTTTAGGGCCTTAAAAATTCAAAAGAGACCCCAGCGTACTGTACTGGAAGGTACATTGTCCACTGACAAAGTGTTGCCAAGAAATGGCAACAAAGTGAAAGATTAAGGGAAACAAAGTCTCCCAGTGCTGACAGTCTGAAGGGCATGTCAGTTTCCCTATAACAAGATGAGCAAAAGCCCAGCAGTGTACACCAGAAGGCTCGGCTCCACTGGAAAAAGTCAGGCTAGGATGGTTAGACAAAAGCAAAAAGTTGGGGGGGTTCAAAGCTGGAGGGAAATTACCCATAAATGGAAATCTTTCCTAACAAAGGGTCATTATCGCACTATAGTGCTCATCTCCAGGTTATTGCCTCAGGTGAAGCTAAGGGCAATACGTTGGAGGAAGGGCATGTTTCGCAAATGAAAAGGCCATTTAATTGAAGTTGGAACGTTGGTATTAGATTAAAAGAATTAGAAATGGTTAACTGAATTCCAACCATTCTTATTCGATTAGAGGAGACCAACAATGACAGCCCTGGGTTACTTCAGCACACAGCTTTAACAAGGGCCGAGTGACAGCACCATCCGATAAAGGCCCGAGGCGGAACATTATTGCTGTTGGCACCCTGGTGATAACCCCTGGACTGGAACGCTGACAAATGAAAAAGAAAATATAGGATATACATACTGACTGTTTTTGGAAATTCAGGATGAACTTTATTGGTTCACGCTAACTCTGATGTCAGATTTGGGTCTGATTCACAACATAAAGGTTGAAAAGGAAATGGAACGCAGGCATCTGAGTGGAGCCCCTGCCCTCTTCTATGTTCACAGTCCCAGAAGGGAGAGGTTTGTGTGACATAAACGGTATTACCCAAAGTGACCTTTTGACACAATTGCCCAAATTTCAGTGGTCCTAATTGACCTTTTGTACAATTGACCGTTTAGTTATTATTATATATAGAGTGGAATGGTTTGGGTTTATAATAATTTAAGGGGATTGGGTTGGCGGTTGCGGGGGGTTTGGATTGGGTGGGGGGTTCCAGGGTGTTCCCCCCCGCATATGTATCCTAATTGACCTTTGAAATTTTGGTCAATCGTACAGAAGGTTAATTGTGAATCAGTCAATAGTAATAAGATCAATTTGTATACAACCACGTAAAAAGGCCGGGTGGTGAATGCCGGCTGGGTAAGCAGTGTCATGGACCAAACAGTGAGTAGATGCTGGGGGTAGCGAAAGGAAGCAGAGGAGTCGGAACAGAACATCTTTGGGGACCTGGAAGACAGCTGCGTGGAACGCGGGGCTAGACCGTTAAAAGGAATACAATATGCCTTGTTGCCCCCCAAATAGGCTAAGTATGGAGGTTAATGGCAAGACACAATTCTTTGATGACCCCAAAGGAAGTGCTGCACTAACTTGAAATTATAACTTGAAGAGGATGTTAACGGCGGAGGCAATTTTGGGTTGGACTCGAAACCTGTTGTACTCAGTTCAACTATGATATATAGAGCAACACAATAATCCGGAAAGGGGCATGCTGTTACACATGCAAAAGTGTGGCAGTTAAATATGTGACAGGGGGTACATGTACAGTCAACTTTTGGAATGATCCAAGCAATACAACCTTATAAAACATGAATGTCTGTTCATCTCTTAGACCTCTCCCCTCAAACTGGGGGGGTTTAGTCAGGATTTTATCCTGAAACGCTTTGAGCAGAATTTACTAAAAAGGATGGAATACCCATCTTAAGACCTTATGGGCTTCATTACAAGTTTGCCGGTATCATGGCAGTAAATCCACCAGGATAGCGCTAACCTGCATTACCGTTACCGGCACTCGGTCCAGCGGTATTACTGCTGGATTACGAGTACTGGCAATGGTTGTAAATCCCCATTCCATGGGGGGATTTGACAGTATTACTGGCACCGCTAATGTCCACCTCCCCCACCGCATCATACCCCTACCCGGCCCCCCCAACCCACTTACCTTCACGGCGTCACACTTCTGTGTGCGCCGCCGACTTCCCGCTATCCCTGCGGTGTTGGTTCCTCCCAATGGCTTGGGGGCAGTAATGGGAATCAGTAAAGTCCCTATGACAGTGGTGGTGCACAATGAGGGCGACATTAGGTACATTGCCGCCCAAATGGTTTCCTGCACCATGCCATTCAAGCCCATTCATTTTAAGGGCTTGCAGAGGGCATATCTCACTGCAGCAATACTGAAGCAATGCACACGACAACGGCACTAGGTTTGGGCGTGTACCGGCTTGTCTTAAGCACATCTAGAGGGGAGGTGCCATTGTACATGAAATCTGGGACGGTAGTGGGCATTTTAGTAGACTTTTCAGGGTGGGCTCTGGCAGTCTCTTTCCAAGTGTGCCTGCTGGGCTGTTCCATGTTAGGAAAAAGTGTAAGCTCAGAGGCAAATGTGAGCTTATGGGGAAGGTTCTAGCAAAGCATGAAACAGCCCAACAGTGGAAATGTTCCTGTCTGTGGTCGAAGTGTACCAGAAAAACTAGCAGAACTGTTACCCCGACAGGTGACAGAGTAGGCGGGAAGCGAGCAACGTGCAACACATTTTTCAAGAGTTGCAGCCAGAATCGTTGACAGCCAATTGAGTTGAAACAGATTACAGTTTTCCTGTAACTGCTATCCTGTACTGAAGAGGAGAAGTGTGCTTTAACTTCACAAAGAACAGTTACGGAATGGTGAAAATTGCTGCAAAAAACTTAAAAATAAAAGTAATGGAACGCTGCTGCCCACCGTTCCCGCACACTTGGACCACTAGCTCCTGCCCTTTGTCAATACCAGTCTGGACAAACAGTGTCGGTCAAATGGGCCACAGCGGAAAGGGTCATACGACTTCGAAAAGAGGGAGGAGAGGAGGATGAACCGACATATTCTCTATGGGACCCTTTTCTGATGTGACATTGAGCTGAATTAATGCCCTCATAGATTGAACTATCTATACGCTAATGGGGAGGTTTCACCGTTGAACTGTAAAAGGAGGCGGATGTACTGATAAGAGGCAATAGCTCGGGTAAATGTGGAACAACGCATTGTTTTAATATGCAATCCGATCAACTGTAGAGGAGGGGCGCGCGACACGCGATGAATTGGGCAAGTTATTATTTGTGTTGCTTTTTTCTTTTATTGTGTTGTGACACAGGCAATGATCCATGAACAATTAACACCTTTACACCACTAACTGACTCGCCTCTCCATCTACTACCACGTTACACTGCTCGCACAGCCAAATCTTGTACACAGCAGTTATTAGTCTTCAAACCCGCATTAACAAAGCAAGGCCACTGCTCGCACCGCACCTTCCATCACACCCGATTGCACTTCGGTGTGTCCTGCACCTGGAAGGGAGAATCCAAGTGTCCCCACCACAACACACCACTCAGAAAAGTACTGGGGGCACCCAGGACACTGGCACTTCAGGCAGCATGCAACTCTCAGGATTCACATCTGCCCCACCACCTCCTCTATGCCCCCAACAACTCCAAGCACTTTTTTCTCATAGGGCTGCATGCAACTTGGCTGGCATCATGGCAAAGGTGTGTTATAAAAAGCTGTTTTCCCTTACATTATAAGTAATAGCAGAGCTCGCAACTGCAGCCAGCTGCTTTGGAATAATTCTGGAGGTGATGAAATAAACAAAATGGAGGTGGCGCCCTAATAACATGCGCAGGGTCCTCTCCTCCCTCCCTACCTCCCCCCTGGGTAAGAGGGAGGTGTCCAGGAAGCAGCCTGAGGGCCGTGAAGCCCGCGAAACCGACAAAATGCCAGTGAAAGGAGACAATAGGAGGGGCCGGGCCTAGCGGCTTATAAGCCGCATGGTTTCCTTCTGCGGGAGATTCCATCTCGAGCAGAAGGATGCCCACCCATTGGAGGACCTGTTGTGTTTTGTTTTTGATCCAGTTCAAGGACCTGTTCCGGAAAGAAGAAGTCGGAAGCTGCGGTGCCCCAGCATTGCTGTGGAGCCTGGAGTTGTCGAGTGCCAACACAGAAGGGGAGCTTCGGTGCAAGTGCCTGGAGGCCGCCGCAAGGTACCAGTGTCGCAGTACCGAAGAAAGAGGCTCTGGAGCGGTTGCAGTATCGGCTGGAGGTGCTGCTGAGGGAGGAGCTGTCGGGGGAGCCGAGGACAGCGTTGCGTTGAAAACAGCTGGTGTTCCAGCACAGCGAAGGTGAGCGAGGGAACAGGAGAAGTAGGAGGCGCGCTTGACCGCCTGGTCCGGGCCACTGTGTGGCGAAATTACCTTGTTTGTAGACCCGGGCCACCGCAGGGTGAAATAACTTGGCTTGCTCGACGCGGGCAGCCGCAGGGTGAAATAACAACTTGCTGACATTAAAACACTAGACTGGGGCAGCAGCGGGGTGAACGAATTTTAGGGCTGTAATGGTGAGGATCCGAGCGGCTGGGTGAAAGTTATTTTAAAAAATTTATGAACTAACATTTTGGGGGAAAGAAGATTGCTGCAATCTGTGTTAGATGTGTGTGGCTGTTATTCTTGACCCGGGCCGCATTGGGGTGATAGATTTGTACCGCAAGCGGGCTCATTAGAATGCTGGGAATTCAGCCCACGTTTTTATATAAGCTTTGCCTGGGTGAACAGTGCTAGATCCGGGCTGCTGCTGAGCGAAATTTTACTGCAATACGATTGTATTCTGCCCACGCGACTGTGGTATAGACTTGGCCTCATTGACCATCTTAATCCCTGAAAGCAGTTGGGGGGGAAAACAATTATTTCCTGAAGGCTGCTGCTAAGACAATCTTCTGCAGTGCATGTGCTGGGTGTTGCTGCTATGGAACAATCGTCGGCAGTGCATGTGCCTGGAGGCTGCTGCCAAAGAAAATTCTTCTGCCGTGCAGATGCCTTGAGGCTGCTGCTAAGAAAAATCTTCTGCAGTGCGTGTGCCAGGACGCCGCTGCGACAAGGAAAAACGTCCACACAGGCTCAGGGCAAGCCAGGGTTCTGCTGCCCTGATAAGGATCTGGAGTAGTTTGTATTGATGGCACGGATGGCAGCTGCCAAGCATGGGCCAAATTGGTTGCACATGGTGGCAACACAGCTGGACGATGAAGCTGCTGGACCAAGCCAAAGGGCGGAATCACCATTATTGTTCCCAAACTTCACAGCTGACGAGGTGATGCAGGAGATCCAGGAAGGAAGCGGAAGGAAGGAAGAGGAAGAGGAAAGCGGGCCCAGCAAGGAGGAGGAACCTGCAGCCAAGAGGAAGAGGGCTCTGATCTCTAAGGCAAAAGCCAGTAGGCAGCAGGCAGCAGGCAGCAGGCAGAGGCAACCAAGAAGCGGAAAGCACCAGATAACGCTATGTAACTGTAGAATGCATATGAAGCACTCTGTATAACTATGCCTGTATTACTGTAACCATGAGACATTCTACCACTTGCCCTATCACTGAATCAAAAGTCCAACATTTTCTTGTAACAGCGCCGCGATGCGCCTGAGCTGCAACTGCGCTATACAAATGCAAATAAATAAAATAAATAAATAAAAGAGATTGTGGGTCTTACGGGGACTGGAGAATGGGGTCCTTTCGCAGGCGCTCCTCCTGGAATAGTCGGCCCAGTTATCAGGGGGAGCAGGCGGATTGCTGGAAATTTGAGGAGGGGTATTGCCCCTTTGCCAAAATCTACAGATGTAAAGACAGAGGTGGCATAAATGCAGGAAACCACAGCTCCTCTTCCGGTGAGGGGAAGCAGAGGGGTAGCGCTAAACCCAAAGAGAAGGCCAAGCGTAATTGAGACTCACATTCCCACACCCGTACTCCTGCATAAATTGATTCCTTTCCTAAACACACATCACAAATGTGTAGAGGCTGAATTGCGGTGGGAAGGTTTCAGATGCGGGTTCAGGATCCCTTACGAGGAGGCGGAGGGGAGCAGGGAAGCAAACAATTTAAAATCAGCATTGAGAATGCCTGATGTTGTGGCACAAAAAGTTGCTAAGGAGATTAAGCTGGGGAGGGTGGCAGGCCCTTTCACCCCCCGCCATTGGAGAATGTTGTAGTGTCACCCCTGGCATTGGCACCAAAGAGGGAGGAGGGTCTGTTTCACCTCATACAGCACCTTTCCTTCCCTGAGGGTGTGTCTGTTACCGACGGCATAGCCGAAGAGAAGTGCAGGGTCCATTATTCTTCATTTGCTGATGCAGTAGAACTGGTTAGGATGTCAGGGAGAGGCACACTGATGGGGAAAGCTGACAGAATTTAGCTAGTTGCTTCCCTTGAGCATGCAATTTTACAAATACTAGCAACATTCTTGTTAATGGTTAAAGTAGAATTAGGATAGTGGCCCTATTCTCCAATTGAACGTGGCTCAGCGGCCACCATATCAGTTTAGAAATATGAGTGCTGAAAAAGTGATTAGTTTTGATGACAAATATGGTGAGGAACTCTTGGCTAGAGCCTCCATTTTCTCAGAGGAAGGAGAAGGCTCACTGATCTCGAATCTCAGTAACTGGGACAAACTTTTACAACTCAAAAAACGCCTCATTAGGACAGAGTTGCACGGCTCTATCATGATAGAGTACCTAAGAGCAGGCACCCTCCCTCAAGGACTGATTGTCCATAACGAACCCCGGTTGTTCCTGGATAACAAAGAGTTTGTTATAAAATAGAGCTATATTGGCAATAAGTGCGGGAGGGACTGGCTTATTCTCATTATAGACACAGCCAGTAAAATGTCCATTAAAATATCAAAGGATCTCTCAGCGATGGAAGACGAAATAAAGAAACTGGTCCCGTTAGAAACCTTTAAACGTAGGTTAGAAGAGATCATGAAAGAAATGGTAGACTTTTTAAAGAATTTACCACAAAAGAAAGAATAAAAAGGATGAAAAAAGACCTTACAGAATTCTCACATGAGAAAGCGTTTAAGTATACCCAAGAAGGGTATGACCCCTCAAAAAAACCAAATAGTACAATTCCAAAAACAACGGAAGGTCCATTTTAGGAATACCTCTTTTTCATCAGGATCCTCTGGAGAGGACAGTTTTCCAAATTCTAGAGCCCAGAGGAACAGCAGTCGCCCGGCTAGACAGCAAAGCAGAGGTAGACGGAACAACAGTAGAGGGCAGAATTATAACAGACCCTCCGGAGGCAGACAAGGACCCCCACCACAAAGGCAGCGTTTTTTAGAGGAGGAAACGCACAACGAGGACTGGGATTATGCACCTCCCCATTTAAGGAGCACCAGGGGTTATTAGTGAATTTGTCAAATTAAATTCCAACCCCGAGAGAAGAAAAACTGTTGAATAAAGGCCTAGGGTTTGTGCCAACCACAAGCTACGATGGCTTTAGGATGAGAACCGAGATCCATCAACTTTTCCGTAAAATCCACCTAAAACAGTTTTTCACAGATAAGAGCTATGAAGGTGAAAATAATGGCAGTGACTTAAATAATTCCTCAGATTTTCATCCCCCTTTCTCGAGTCTAACACCAGAAGCAATAGTTTTTGAAAAAAAGGTTCTAACTGAATTGAAACTACTTGAAAAGAATAACATCAACACTCATTTATTTCAAAATTGAATACAGGACGAACGGAAAGCTTTGCAACAACTAAAAAGCAATGAACAAATTATAATCAGAAAGGCTGATAAAGGAGGGGCAATTGTGCTACTGAACCGTAACTTCTACATCTCGGAATGCACTAGACAGCTAGATGATACATCATTTTACAAGAAAATACAGGAAGACCCGACACCTCGTCTGAAAATAACAATTGAAGAAAAAACAAGGAAAGCTCTGGAAAGAGGCTGGATCTGCAAACAGGAGTATGATTTTCTAACAGCAAAGAAACCGTCCATACCCAAATTCTACATCCTGCCAAAGATCCACAAATCACTACTTGACCCTCCAGGCCGCCCAATCGTGTCAAGTGTAGGTTCACTGTTAGTGCCACTTTCAAAATTTGCGGACAAATACTTAAAACCGTTTGTACTTGAGATGTACTCATATATACAAGATACTACAGAAGTCATAACTTTAATCGAGAACTACCCTTTTGATAACACGCGGCAAATACTAGTAAGTCTCGATATAGTATCTTTGTATACGTGCATTCCACAGGATCTTACTCTCGATGTTTTGGAAGAAGTGCTCCTTGCGAAGAGAACGGAAGGAGAATGTCCTAACAGTTTTATACTCTGGTGTGCGTCAATGTCCCTAAAAGAAAACTTTTTCAGTTTCAATCAGCAACTTATCCAACAAGTTCATGGAACGGCGATGGGCTCATCGGTAGCACCTTCTGCAGCCAACCTGTTTGCTGAATCTTTTGAAAAAAGCATAATCTATAGCCCCTCCAATCCTTTTTTAAACCATCTTCAGATTTGGAGGCGCTATATAGACGACATACTAATCATATGGGACTGCGATGTAACCACGTTTGAAAGTTTCAAGGAATGGTTAAATGGACAGAACCTGTTCCTAAAATTTACGGCAACTACCAGTGCAACTGCAATCAACTTCCTGGATATCACGATCTGGGCAGACAACAGTGACAACACACTTAAAGTGAAACCGTATCATAAACCAACGGATCTGAACTCCCTTTTACAGGAACTGCCATCCTAGCCAAATCAGGAAGAATTTACCAGTAGGCCAATTCTTGCGTCTCAAGAGAAATAGCTCCAGCACTGCAACCTTTGAAGAAGCAACAACTCTAAGTCTTAAGTTGCGCACATGAGGATATCCTAATAAGATCGTGAGGCGAGCTCATAAACGAGCAAAGAACAATACCAGAGAAGCCCTCTTAGAATATCGCAACAAATCACAAGATAATGATCAAATTGTGTTTGTCAGTACATTTAACACACTTTCGAACAAAGTGAATGCTATCATTAAACGAAACTGGCATATTTTAGACTCTGGTGAATGCCCCATTAAAAAACCACTCTCTGCGTTTAAGAGAGGTCCAAATATTAAAGACCTGGTTACTAGAAACGACATCTCAGTTCAATCACCCAGGCTGACCGTGACTGAGTCCTGGGGTTTGCCAAAACCCACCGGACACACACCCTGTGGCCATTGCAGTTGCTGTTCGAGCATGAAGCGCACAAAGAAAGTAGACTTAGGTTTAAGAAAACCTTGGCAACAAAGACAGTTTACTAACTGTAACTCACAGATGGTAGTTTATGTGATTTGGTGTCCCTGCCCTAAAATGTATATTGGAATGACAGAAAGGAAAATCAAAACAAGGATCACAGAACATAAAAGCTGCATTAGAAATAAGAACATAACAGCTCCCATGGTGGGACATTTTCTGTCCATGGACCACACTCCGGAGTCTTTCACTTGGAGTGTACTATCACAAATGAATCACAAAGAAAACACAACGGCTAACAAGAAAAGATTATTTGACACAGAACAAAGACTAATATATCTTTGTAATTCTGTAGAAAAAGATCTTAATGAGTCCATCGATTGGAACAGACTGTGAAGGACAGCTAGTGCAGTGCCCTGCAGAATTATTCTCTGTCAGGTATGTTATAGGTGCATACCTACACAATACCAGAATTTGTCCACTGTTCAAGGATACACTCGGAGTACAATGGTCAGTCTTTTCGATATTTTCCAGTACGTACTGTTTTTACATGTACAAAAATACATATCGAAATAGAGGAGCTCCCAATTATTAATTGAGAGACTAGTACACCTTATTAAATACATTTTATTATCTCAGCAAGTCTCACTAAGTTTAAGGTTACTTCAGGAAATTAATAAACAACAAATTACATACTGGTGGCACAGAGACATGCCGATAGTTTTTTCGCTTCACGGTTAGAACCGCAAGATGAACATAGTTAATACTAGACTCTTTCCAAGATGGCTCCCGCAATATACACTTACGGGCATTGAAGGTTTACTCCGTTTTCAGTTTCTACGTCCCGTTCGTATTAGTATCGTATGTGTCACGACGTCAAGCAGTCACGTGGTCTTGATGCAGACACACGACCGAGAGGAGACCGGGAGAGAGAGAAAACACAGTGCAAAAACCACGTTGTGAGTATAGAAATAAATATACACAAGCCTTATGTAATGTTCTGAGTTGCCTCTGAGATGTAGATTTCGAAGCCGCTTTAGATTAAATCTGTGTCGGTAAGAGTCCATTTCTTGTTGTTTTGTCATTTCCATTAGGTGGAGCGAAGGACGTGCATGTTTTCGGCACAGCGTTTTGGAATTCATTTCCGTACACGTTGCTACAGCCACTGCTGTTCATGTAACCCACGCACATATAAAAAATGTCATATATTAAAAAAGTTTTAATCTAAATGCAATAATAAAATAAAAAAATATATATATATTTTTTCAGTCAAGATTGTAGTGTCATTTGTTGCAATCGAGGAGGTGAGTTCATAATGTCTCCCCATAGATGAGTTTAGATCTGAAAGGGTGAGTTTCCGAGAGGAGTTAAGACCCTTTGTTTTTAAATTAAACATTTTGTATTGGGCGCTGTGTTAAGCCTCCATTTCCAAAAATCCCCAGTCCTCTGTAAGTTTTTCAGAAGGCTGACATTGAGTCTGCTTTCAGGCTACTGCCAATTCACAAGGAGAGCTAACATTTGCTGGGCTTCAAGGTAAAAGACGCTTACTTTAATGACAGGTGCTTACCGATGGGTTGCGCTATTTCCTGTGCTTACTATGAAAAGTTTAGTATCTTTCTCGAGTTTGCTTTGAAGCAGAGGGCACAGGGCGGATGGTAATGCATTACCGCAACTATTTCTTGTTCATCGGGAAAGAGGGGACAGATGATTGTGGGTAACTCATGAGCATGTTTCAGGCATTGATGGAGGAGATGGGGGTCCCTTTGGCCAAGGGGAAGACAGTCGGCCCACTCACGAGGCTTACATTTCTGGGAATAGAGATAGACTCAGTGGAAGGGAGGTGTAGGATGCCAAAGAACAAGGTGGTGAAGCTGAAGGAAACAATCAAGGAATTGAGGGCAGGAGTAAAGCCACTATAAGGGAGCTGCAATCTGTGGCAGGGAACTTGAATTTTGCGTGTAAGGTGATCCCAGTAGGGAAAGTTTTAGCCAGGAGCATTGAGCTCAAGACGGTAGGGTTGCAACACGCTTCCCAGCATGTGTGGCTGGGGGCAGAGGTGAAAGAGGATCTCAGAATGTGGGATGGGTTCCTGGATGATTTCAACAGGGTACTACTGTGGCGGGAACAATGGGCCACTAGCGAAAAACTCAAGCTCTTTACTGACTCATCAGGCTCACATGGTTTTGGGGCCATTCTGGGGAGCAACTGGTGCGGCCAGGCCTGGCCGGCATCATGGCATCAGGAGAGGATTATCAGGGACATCACGCTACTGGAGCTGTTCCCTATCGTGGTGGCTTTCAAGCTGCAGGGAAAGTCATTAACAAATAGGAGGGTGGTGCTCCGGTCTGATAACTTGGCAGTGGTCCAGATCATCAATCAAGGGATATCCAGTAACGTGAGGGTACTAATGTTACTGAGAGAGCTGACAACAAGCCTTCTTAAAGTTAGAGATCAACACGTTCCTGGAGTAAAAAATGTGGCCGCTGACTCTCTCTCTCGCTTACAGTGGGAGATATGTCAGGGGAACTGTCCAGAGGCAAGCAAGAAGATGACCCCATTCAAGGCACAGTGGTGGGTCATGATTGGGGGGGTCTGAGCTCTTTTATTCCACACTGCCCTGGCCCCTAGCACAGTAAGGAGGTACCAGGGATGCTGGGTCTGATTCCTGGCCTTTCAAGGAGAAATTTTGATGGAAGGGCAGAGGGGAGCACCAGTGCCCGCCATTGTCGGATGGGGCTGGCAGTCTGGGAAAACCAGATCCTGGATGTCTTATCATTTGGCGACAACAGTGCATTATTTCAAACTCAGGGGGAAGCCCAATCCTACCAAAGAGCATTACATTGTAATGGCAATGAAGGGTTGAGCGAAGCAGACAGAGAGGAAGCCTGATGTAAGGCAGCCCATTGATATTGTAAAACTGAACAGTTTAATTGAACCCCTTGGACTGTTTGCCATAGCGAAAGGGAGAGTGTTTTGTTCTTGGCTGCCTTTTCATTGGCCTTCTTTGGAGCCTTTAGAGTGAGTGAGCTGGTGCCTGAGAATAGAGAGGGATGGGGCTATGGGTGTTTAAGGTTGGAGGATGTGCAGTTAACAAAAGAGCGGGTGTGCATTTATTTAAGAAAGTCCAAGACTGATCAGAAGGGAAATGGGAGGACGGTCACCCTTTATAGCATTCATGGAAGCATAGTGCATCCAGTAGCGGGGCTGAGGGCTTACCTCCAGGAGAGGTAGCAGAGGGGTGCGGGCTCTCCCCTATTTTTGCATGGGGATGGGTTGGCCTTGAGCCGTTTCCAGTTCAGGGGGGTTACGGACATGGCATTTGGAAGGGATGGGGGTGACAGGAAGCGTGTTTGGTACACACTCCTTTAGGATAGGGGCAACCACATCAGCGGCCGAGTTAGGCATAGGTCCAGAAGCAATCATATGAATCTCATGAGAATCGGGGGATGGAACTCGGGGTGTTTTAAGAGGTACATAAGGCCGGACAAAATGTAGTTTTAATGACCTCATTCTCATCTCCTTCCGAATAACAACAGCTCGAAGGAGGCGATGGTCCCTTTGGGTAATGAGGCATTCATTTGTGTCTAGGGCAGGGGCCAGCTGGAGGGTAGAAAGAGAGGAATTGACAGCCAGCGAGTAACGGATTTGGTGGCACGGGGTGCCTGAAATGAGATGGGCACAACTGCAAGGGCACATCAACAAATTGCTGGGTAAGCAACACAGGCCTGAGGTCTTGATTATCCATCTAGGCAGCAATTATTTGACAAGCTTGGGTAGGGGGGCCTTGATGAGGGAGATGATGTTCACATTGCAGGAGTTGTCCTCGCAGCTGGGCGAGACAGAGATCTTGTGGTCTGAGATCATTCGAAGGCAGGAATGGAGGGGCTGTGAAAGCCATTCGGCAGTGGAAACGTCGAGGAGGAAATTGAACGGGGCAATGGCAAAATATTGCAGGGGCAGAGGTTTCCCCCAGATGAGGCATGGCCTGATCAATCTGAAGTCCCCGGAATACTATTTGAAAGACAGAGTGCATTTATCATCATCGGGCATGAATCTGTTTTACTGGAATTTGTGCACTACGCTGCTGGATTTATGAAAGTAGAAAAGGGGGGAGTCATGGTAGGCATGGACCCACCATTGGCAACGCAGTGTTTTGGCAACCAGTGGCAAGATACAGACTACGAATGAGCCGTGGTAAAGCCAGAAGGGTCTTTGCTCTTCTCTAGACCAGCGCTTCTTGGGGGCCTAAGCGGCAGAGGCACTGGAGGTAGCAATGAGGGCTCGGCTTCCCCCGACTAAACGGCACTCCCCCAGCCCAGGAACACCTGCAAGGGCAGGCGGGGCTCAGACAAGAATGGTTGGGGGGAGCTTTGGCCTACGGTGGACTTGGTTGGGAAAGGGGGGAAGCAAGGTTTGGACACAGAGCAGTTGCCGCACCTTCAGAACTATTTTCACAAAGTTTGTTTGCAGTGTTTTGAGTTTATTATGTTGTGAAAATAAATCTGCTGACTTTCTATGCCAACAAAGAAAACGTGCCTCATTCTGCACATTTCCTGGGTGGGGTACCAAAAGGGGCGAATAGAATGAGCAAGTGCATTGGTACAAAGATGGACAAATGCCCAGGTTATTGAGGTGACGACGTAAACAAAATGGAGGAGGTGCCCTAATAACATGGGCTGGGTCCACTCCTCCCTCCCCCCTGGGTAAGGGGGAGGGGTGCAGGAAGCAGCCCGAGGGGCGTGAAGCTGGCAAAACCGATGAAATGGCAGTGAAAGGAGACAATAGGAGGGGGCGGGTCAAGCGGTTTATAAGCCGCCCGGTTTCCTTCTGCGGGAGATTCCAGCTCGAGCAGAAGGACGACCCGCTGCATCAGATGACCTGTTGTGTTTTTGTTTTCCTCAAACCCACCATGCTTATAGTACAGCGGAATGACAAAGCCTGGCCGTTGCTGTCGCAGAACAGCGAGGCAGTGTTTTGGCAACCAGTAGCAAGATACAGACTCCGAATGAGCCGTGGGAAAGCCGGAAGGGTCTTCGCTCTTCTCAGGACCAGCACTTGTTGGGGCCTAAGCAGCAGGGGAGCTGTAGGTAGCAATGAGGGCTCAGCTTCCCCCGACTAAACGGCACTAACCCAGTCCAGGAACACCTGCAAGGGCAGGCGGGACTCAGACAAGAATAGTTGGGGGGGCTTTGGCCTACGGTGGACTTGGTTGGGAAAGGGGGAAGCAAGGTTTGGACACGGAGCAGTCACCGCACCTTAAGAACTATTTTCACAAAGTTTGTTTGCAGGGTTTTGAGTTTATTATGTTGTGAAAATAAATCTGCTGCCTTTTTATGCCAACAAAGAAAACATGTCTCATTCTGCACCTTTCCTGGGTGCAGTATCAAAAGGGGCGAATAGAATGAGCAAGTGTGTTGGTACAAAGATGGACAAATGCCCAGGTTATTTCCGAGCTTGCTTTGATCACCTTGCCCTTTTAGCACAGCATTCCTCATAACTGCTGGCTTAGTTAGTCGTGACCCAAATGCAATTCTCATGCCAGCTATCACTAAGTCACTGGCATAGTCCAACGCACAGTACTGCCCTTCCAACAGAAAACAACTGCTAAATCAAATGTTACAGTACTCGTCATCTTTTCATTAAAATAGCTATCACTGTGGCAAAGTAATTCATGTGCAGCCTTCACTTGCAATGTTCAGAGCAAGGTCTACCGACTCCCTAGACAACCAACAGTGCCTTGAGCGCATAACAAAGGTATTGAGGCACTATAGAAATGTCAAACACCATACCAGCTGAACCCATTGTATCATGTGAGCTGTCTCTATTTCTCTCTCTCTCTCTCTCTCTCTCTCTCTTTCACTTACTCTCGTTATCTTGCCTTCGCCCTCCATCTGTGCTTCAGTGTGAGAGCCTCGTTGAGCTCACCCTCTATTCTGTCCATGTAGGTGTCCTGAGGTGCATGGGAAGGAGGGGCTGAGGCTGAGTGAGGGAGCAGGGCCTTAGCTGTCTGTAGAGCTTTGTTGTGTTTAAGTATTCATGTGTGCTGTGGGGGGCAAAATAAGGAGCCTCGCTGACTTTAGGAGAGGAGAGGGTGAGAGGGGAGATGGGGGCTGTATATGAGGGGGGTGTAAGAGGGATGATGATAGACTGTGAAACTGGGAGCAGAGGTTCTGATGGGGTCAGACCAGCAGGCTGCATGGTCCACAGCTTTGTTATTTTCTGATGTTTGCCAATTATTAGTGTTTGTGGATACTGTAACAAATGTGAAGAAACAGACCATTGTTTTTAATCTGAGCACAACTCTTTTCAAGAAGGAAGTCATTTTGAGAGACACAATTATGTGCATTCATGGAAAAGAAAACTTTTTTCCTAACATTGTACACTGTCTTTTTTCTAATTTTACAGTGTTTGTTTTTTATCACTTGCAGTGCTTACTGTTGTCCTAATAAAAATATTACACAGGTCTTACTGAGAAAAGAACTAAATCAACACTTAGAATCAACATGCCAGCTATTTTCTATTATACTCTTTCGAAATACCATATTAGAAAGGGGCAGGGTACAAATAGCAACCACGAGTATTCCTGGCTGCTTTTCAGAAAATCAAAGTGCATTTTGGACACATACGAATATCTATATGTCTTTATATTTGACATCTCATATATTCGAAGATTGAGAGGTTTTGGAGTCAATCAAATGGTTTTGTATATTGTGAGCATTAAGCACTTTTTTCTGGCAAAGAGGTTCTTTAAATAATGAAGACTGTTAAATGACCATTGCGATGCACCATGCACTTTAGTTGGAGTACTAGTCACTTTGGAAATGTAGAACATCTGCTGCTATAATGCATAATGCACTTTATCCAGGGTACTAGATATTTTGGATGTTGTAGAATCCCTGTTGTCATAATGCACATTGCACTTTATTCAAAGGGTTAGAAATGACTTTTGCCATCCTTGAAATAATTAGGTATGTTTGCTGCTATACTAGCATGATTATTGCCATTGTGCACTATGCACTCTATTCAAAGCACTAGACACTTTGGAAATGTTTGAATATCGGCAGCTATAACGCACAATGCACCTTATTAAAAGCACTTAGCACTTCAGTAATTTGGAAGATACAGCATGGTCATGATATAGGATGTACATTTCCCAAGATATTGGTTACAGTTTGAAACTTGGAAAATGCACAGCATGATTATTGCTATATTAGCAAGATTAGACAGATTTATTGCTATACTAGCATGACTATTTCCACTGTGCACTATGCACCTTATTCAAAGCATTACATACTTTGGAAATGTGGAAATATCTGCTATAATAATGCATAACGCACTTTATTGAAAGTATTGGAACTTTAGCCATATGGAAAGTGCAATACGGGCATGATGTGAGAAACCGCTTCTTTTAAAAAACATGGGTTACTGTTAATAATCCACGAAATGCAATGTTTGATGTAGAAATGTAAACAAGAATATATGCTGCTATATTACTAAAACCACAGATTTTATGTAAAACACAAAAAATATTGGCTCCATCAATATTCCTGAATATATGCTTTAACCATTCCAAGATGACACTCATAGAAACATGCATTGGGCATGAGGAGTTGAGCTAATGAAAAGCGAAGAAGGACTTTTTCCTGTTTGTAAAAGTGTTTAAAAAGAGGAGCCTGTCATTTATGTTTACAACCAGACGAAGCCTGTAAGGGTGAAACGCATAGTTGTTTTGTTCTCTCCTGAGCAACTTGTCCACTATATCTGTTGAATAAAGGACGTTTGATGGAGATCCTTTTTTAAACGTATCTGGGTGATTCTTTACCACTGAGGAGAGTACCGTCCAGAAAGCTGTATCCTGCTTTCACGTTTTCTTTGTTTCTGTTATAAAAGGTGTATATGTTTGACTCAGACCATATTGGACACTCGGATTCGTGCTCATTTAATTTTTCACAACACTCGCCCTCACATTGAAGTGTTTGTAACCATGAACCATACCTACTTATTTGAATATTAGACTTTATATGGGAGGATACATGCCTGCAGAAACTGTACCTCTTCTTGGCCTTTTGGCTAAGAACAAGTGTAGTACTTGCTACTTAAAGAGCTTGATCCATCAGAGTTAAGTCCTTTGGCCAGACAGTGGCCTTATACCAGGATAAACCCTTGTCTATGTAACGAGCATGGAGGCCAGAAGTGTGAGTGGACTTCCTAACAAGGTGCGTGTTGGAGGCACATGGCATGGTAGAGTTTGGAATGAATATGGAGAGTATGTTTTGGAACAAGACTCTGGAGTTCTTGTGACGCGTGCCGAGTATGGCTATGTAGACCCCAATCCTTAAGGGTCAACTATGTTAGGAACATCTACTACCGAGAGATGAGAGAAGGCCAAGAAACGCTCAGAATGGTTCCCTCTGTGGGAAATGGTGGACATAACTTTGCCAGAACACTGAACTGAGACATGGCCACAAAAGCACGTTGTACCTACAGGGGCATGATAGACAGATCAGGCCCAGACACGATCACAGGTGAGTGTTATGTTATGCTCCGGGGCACCAGAGCAGACCACAGGACCCAGGATCACCTGGGGATGTAGCGGGCATGCTACTCAAGACACACGAGGGATCACCCTCATGTCGCGGAATCACCCGCTGGTACTGTGTTACTGGGGTCACCCAGCATGGAACGCCTAGGCACTGTGGTCACACAGGCCCAGGCAGCCACAATAAAACAAGACACAAAGATCGCAGGAGCCAGGAGTTTCCACTAACTGGGTCTCCACTGCAGTGCCGTACGTGCCTGCAGTGGCCCCTTTTATTAACCTGGTGACGAGGTGATGATCCGTGTCTACTGGCCACACCCCTCTTAAAAGGCCACTACATTACATCCCTCCTTTATTATAATGAAACAAACAACATTAACAATTAACATAGGCTTGTCAGCCGCAAACATGTTTGGTGTCTTCCAATCCGCACCATTTGTGATTAACGTTAATTTATGATGAACACTTTGGCATCCCTCCCCTGAATGCCTCCTTCCAGGCTGCTCATCGTATCCCAGGGTCAAACACGTCCATTCCCAGCAGACCTCTTTCCCCTAGGCTGTTTCCAACTGTCGGTGCCGGCCCACGATAGGAGGAACACATCCTCTTCATCCTCCTCGTCCTCGAGCATGTATTGGTGCTCCTGGTTCTCTTCTACATGAACCACTCCATTCTTGGGCGACTT
Source organism: Ambystoma mexicanum (assembly GCF_040938575.1). Lineage (NCBI taxonomy): Eukaryota > Metazoa > Chordata > Amphibia > Caudata > Ambystomatidae > Ambystoma > Ambystoma mexicanum. The sequence continues at coordinate 339,617,428 of NC_090932.1, forward strand.
TCTTCCTGACGTTTGTCGTTGCCTTTCTTCCTCCTTGGGTGTTGGCTTCGCTGCGCTGGCGGCTGCCGGTGTAAGGCAAACCCTTGCAAAGTGTCCGTCTTTCGCGCACCTCCTGCATTTGTGCCCTTTCGCGGGACAGTCATTGGCAGCAGGTCCCATCCGCACTGGGGGCACATGTCGCCTGCCTCTTTCCGTGGCCATTCCCCTCTTCTGCCGGTTCTGCCTCCTTGCCATCGGCCTACTGTGCACGCCTCTTCCAGCTTCACTCGCTGGAAAGGCTCCTCGAGCTTGATGAACTGCCTCGAGTTGTCCATGACCGAGGCGCGCACCTCTGCCAGCTTTTGGGCCCGGCCCAACTCCAAAATTCTGTCCAGACACAGCCCAGATTCCCTGAGAACTTGCCTGTATAGCTTGGTGGAGCTGCACCCGTATATTATTTGTGCTCTCACTTCATCCTCCTCAAAGTTTCCCAGGGCACACAACAGTGCAATTCCCCGAAGTCTCCCATGGAAGGCATCCAGGCTCTCCCCTTCTTCTTGTCTTGTGCTACGCATTTTATCTCTCGTAGTCCCCGTTTACCATGGGCATGAAGTATGCATTCAAGGCTTGTATTGCTGCCTCGTATGTTTGATCCCTGGGCCACAATGTTTTAAACAGTCTCTGGACTGGGGGGCGGCTGAATATAGAAGGGTTGGTCTTTTTGCTTTGTCCTTGACCTCTACGGCTTCAAAGTATAGTTCTAGATTCTCGACCCATGCTGCTCAGCGAGGGCCCAGGCTGGTGGGTGCTCCCACCACGTCAAAGATCCGTAATGGGGCGGATTGGCTATTTTGTCGAAAAGGCCCTTGGGCGGCGTCGTCTTCCGTACTCGTGAGGGGCCCTAATGTGGGTTCCCCACTGATGCGAGGGCGCACGAGCACTCTGGGGTGGAGCCGCTACCCTTACGGTGTGTTAGGAGTTTGGCACGTGTGGAGTTCTTGTGGAACAGCCCATGGGTTCCCCTCTTCAGTCTTCTGGTGCCCGATTGCAGGAGGGGCACACCTTAGTCTCCCCTTTTTGCCGTACTTGTTGTAGGGGCAAAAGTTTGTTTTACTTGGGATGGTGTTACCTCTCTCTGGTGGGCTGGACAATGTTCTAGGTGGGGTGGAATGGTGATGCCCCTCTCTGGTGGGCTGGAGAGTATTTTTTTCTGCACCTGTCCAACTCCTTTCCCCCCTTTCTTTTTCTTTTTCTTTTGATATGCCAGCTGGGGAATGCGTGGGCGCTGGCAGTGACTGGCCCCTGCCCTGATTTTGCCTTTCAGTGGACTACAGGGTGCTCGCAGCTTCACACAGCTGCATACTGAATAGCTTCACCGCCGCAGGCCCGGCTATACTCTCAGACACACCCCCTTGTGCTATGCGGCTGACGCTGCTCCTCACTTTTGTCCGCTCCCTTGTCTGATGCAGCATAGCCCCTCCAGGGGGGCACCTGCAGCAGCCGCGAGGTGAGCCACAGGCTTGGCCGTAATGCTGTCGGCTCCCCCGCACTGCGGTCCCTCCCCCTCTTACTTGCTGTGGACGCCGCTCACTCGGCCCGCAACCTCCTTCTTGTGCGGCTGAACGTTGCTTGCTTTTCTCCCGCCCTGCTCGGCTCCATGAGGGGGGGTGTACCGCAGCCTCGAATCAGGAGAGGCTGTCCTTCTTTCCTCCCGCCGCCTTCTCACATGGGGGCCACACCTCCTCACAATACGTGGCTGATGCCGCCTCGGAGGTTCTTCTGCAGCGGGTGCCGCCGCTCATCGGCGCCAGTGTTATGTCATGCTCCGGGGCACCAGAGCACAGCACCCAGGATCACCTGGGGATGTAGCGGGCACGCTACTCAAGACGCACGAGGGATCACCCTCAGGTCACAGGATCACCCGCTGCTACTGTGCCACTGCGGTCACCCAGCACGGTACGCCTGGACACTGTGGTCACATGGGCCCAGGCAGCCACAATAAAACAAGACACAAAGACCACAGGAGCCAGGAGTTGCCACTAACTGGGTCTCCACTGCAGTGCTGCACGTGCCTGCAGTGGCCCCTTTTATTAACCTGGTGATGCAGTGATGATCCGTGTCTCCTGGCCACGCCCCTCTTAAAGGGCCACTACATTACAGTGAGCACCCGGTACGTGCCTGAAGTACCGGGGCAGAGAAGTATGCAAGATGGAGTACTTCGTAGTAGCTGAAACTGACTGACACAATAGCTGTATAGGGCAGTGTGACTTATGTGACTAAGGGAACCCTTGGGTACTCCGTCCTTATTGGGACAAACATGTATGATGAGGCACATGGGATTTGGCCGAGGCAGGTAGGGCAGCCAAAGTCTGAGGAAACACTTATGAGGAAACCCTAAATGATGCAGTAGTGTAGTAAAGAGCCAGTGCGCACATCTAGGGTGGACGAGCAAGTGTGAGGGCCCTGGGGCTGGGCATAGATCCACATCTAGCCCCATGGAGTCCCCTTTATGAGTTCACCAAATGGAAGGACCATGGAGGGGAAAACTTGGGCAAAAACCATAGCTGAGATGAGAATCAGACTCAGTGGAGCAGCAGGCAACATGGGCATGTATAAGTGAACATGTGTGCAGACCACATGTTTTTGGGCCACATGCATGAGTCATGGGGCCATAACACATGTGGTGAGAGAGGTTTCTTGAGAATGTGTTCATAAATGTGATGTGAATGGAAGCAAATCTGTCACTGTATTGTGGTCCAAGGGCTGAGAGGAGAAGCCGGATCTCAGGGGAAGGATGCCTGGGTGTGTGCACAGATATCCTTAAAGAATGATATATTTGGGATTGGATGGAAAGTATAGCCGTGCAGATGCTGCCATCATAGGCCAAACGCTTGCGAGCCATTGACAGGGCGATTGTCCTGAGCGCTTCTTAATGGCTGGAAAGCTGATAACTGCCCGGGGCTGATGAATCGAAGCCCAGTGGGTATGGGACTGGCTGGGGATGTTGTTTTCTTGTACGAGTACTAGGGTGGTACGGTAATGAGGCTGCCTGAAGGTGTTCATGGTGTATGACTGGCAGCTCTTTTTATGTTCACTGTTGTTTGCAATGGAAATAATACATTGATAAATACAATATTATTAAAAAATGATATGATTGAAGCATCTGAGGCTGCATTTAGCTTGATATCATACGTCTAGCAAAGTCAACGGATATAAGGTATCTGCACATGCCCGGAGCTGTCAACATATTCCAAGTGCACCCTCCTTGCCTCCGAGTTACCCTCTTAACCTACCTCCCATCTGCCGTCTAGCTAACAATGTTTCCTCGCCTCTAACCTGCCTCTGTCGCTCACTTCCTCTGCCTCCAGTCCAGCACTTCACCCATCATGGTTACATCCGGAGCACAGCTGGCCGTACCGCCTACCCGTAACAATGCCTAATCCTGGTTTTCCCTAATCCATGTAAATCCACACATGTTAATGTCCTGGCCACTGTTCCATGTACTGCCCTCTGCCACCTGCTCAGAATGCCTCTCAAACTCACCTCAGTGTACGAAGCTCACAGCCTCCCATTCACACCTGATTTCTTATCTATTGTATGTTGTTTTGTGATCAAAGGAGCCTTGTTCCTTCCTGTGTATAAATACCTCAATAAGTCGGTGTTAGTCACCATATGCGCGATGGAATTCATAATCAAGCTTCTTTTAGAATTGCTGTGTCAATTCACTCATAAAAGGCGTGCTGGAATCCTCGAACCAAGAAGTGTTACACCCCATGGCAAGTTAGCTGATAACCTAAGCAGACCCTGTGCCGCTTAACATTCAATTCTGCATCACAGGACAGCAATGCAATTCACACTGTTAGAAACGGTAACACTCAATAAAGTACTTCACACGTGAGGTGCACCCTTCCAACAAAAAAGGAGAGCAAGTTAAACACTGTCCTGTTAAGCCTTTGACATCATGGACTTCAACCACTAGTTTGCCGCAAAAAACAACACATTGCAACTAAGGCACACCCAGAATGCCCAACTTTCCACAAATCATAGTGCCCGAAACCTACAATAATAAATAATAATACGTATACTGGTATTATATATAGTTTTATAGTGCCAATGTCACTAGGAATACAGTTTCAGTGCTCTTGGAATCTGCGGCCCATCATGCACGTGATCTATTCCATTAAAAAAACATATTTATAGGCGCCCATGGTTTGGAGTCTGTGCGCCACCCAAAGGACATCATGCACAATAATTGTTTTCCTATATGCCCACATTTCCAAATGATCGTAACTGCACACACACACACACCAGCCACACATATGGCTGGAGGCGTGGGGTGCAATGGGAAAGCATAGCTACGGGCTTCAGGGCGCTGTGTCAGTGCGTCGGTATGTGGTGTATTACCACGTGCTCTCTACCTTGTTTTCGCGGATTCTCATTCCCTTCAGTCTGTTTTGCCCCCTCTCTTTATTTTCTCTCTCTGGATGTTGCCTATCTCGTTTCCTCTCGCTCTTTCGACCCCCTCCCCCCACCCGCGGACCCCTAATTCCCCTCTCTGCTTTTTTGTTGCTGGTCTTCCTCTTAAGCCCCCATTCCCCCCCCACTCCTGGGTCCCCACGCGTCTCTCCCCCTCTCATGTACTGTAAACGCCCGTGTCCCTCTCTCCGCTTGCCTCTTCCAGTCTTCTCTCCTGCTGCCTCTCACTCTCTTTCTCTCTTCGTCCTTTTATCTCTCACCTTTTGATTTCCGCCCCTTATCTCCTCCTGTGTCTCTGCTCGTCCCTCTCTCCTCTTGCGCACATGCTTGTGTCTCTCCCCGCCACTCTCTCCTGTCGTTCTCTCAGCCTCCTCGTTTCTTTCAACGAGTTCTCTCTTTCCCCCGCCGTCTCAGTCTGTCAAATGCTCCCCTCCCCACCACCCACCCTCTCTCTCATTAAAGACCTGCCCAGGAGTAGCTCCCTGCGAACTACATGGCTATAAAAATATGAAGAAAGCCTGCCGGAGTCTTGTTGCTCTGGAAACCTAAATGTACATACGACGACAAGCGCCGATGCTCAGCCTTGGAGGCAATCAAGGGCTTGAGGATTAGCTCCAATCAAATCTTCATTGGCTCGGGAGCAGACCGGCCTTTGGGAAAGACGTGCCATTTCCCCAGAGGCTAGAGGGGCTGAGGCAGAGTCAGTCACATATCAAGTCAATGGTGCGGCCGTACCATCCCTAAGGAGGCAACTGCCTGTACAAAAGTCTCACCAGTTCCTGCCCGACCAGTGCCAATCCAACTGGAGAGTATTGCTCGGGAAGAATACTTCAGACCAGTTTCACATTTTTAAACACACTGTTATGTTTCGGCCGAAGATGCCCTTAGCTGAGAGAACCCGCCTGGATATATCCGCAAGAAACGGTGTTAAAGGCAAAGAGGCGATGTAAACAAATCGCACACATGCCTATTTTGGGGGCACACTCGGTTTCAATTTGTGTACAGTCAGTCAATCAATATATTCTTTATTCGGCATGGAGCCATACAAAAACATCATATGAATACCAATACATTCAAAACAGTAAAAAGAAGGGAAGACACAGTATTTCACATTAATTCACAACCCTTTAGAGGGAGGGGTATTCAGGGCCCGATTCTCAACTGGGTCTTAAGTACCAAAAAGGTCATTAAAAGCGTCGGTACTTAAGACCTATTCTGAAGGTGGGGCATTCTTCCGAAGTTGGTAGGAATGTACCACTTTCGGAATGCATGTGGCGGTTGCTAGGATGGGTTGGAAACCAACCTAGCAACCGCCACATTCCTTACCTGCCGCTTTGGACTGGTATTCTTGTGGCACTCCTCCAGTTTTATATGTGCGCTAAAGTCATGCACATATACGGTACCATTATGGTGCCGTTATTCTGGAGGAGTGCCACCAGGGGTGTTGGTAGGTCCGCAAAAGATCCAGGGCTTTGCTATTCTTGGGACTGTCGGTATTGGGGGCTAGCTAGCCTTTTTGGTGCAACCCCTGAGCTTCTATCCGGGGCTATAACCCAAAGACCCGGGGCTATAGCCCCCCTCAGTCCCTTCAGCTCCCTCCCCCCAGCAACGCCTCTGAGTGCCACAAGAATTAAGCATTGGGTCTATTAGGATACATTTAAAAATGTAATCGTATCCTAATAGAGACATCTCTGCACCCAATGCAACGTTGATGCAAAGTGTTCATATACACCCGTGTGGTGCATATGAACACGTTCATATGCACCACACGGGTGTATATGAACACACCAAAGTAAGCAGCTTCAACGTTGTATCCTGCAACGTTGAAGCTGCTTACTTTGGTGTGTATGAAAGTGTTCATATACACGCGTGTTCTCTGAAGCATTCTTGTAAAATAACGAATATGTCTTTATTTGAATTGCGCCCGTTATATCTAAAACAGGCGTAATCCTGAAGGTGCACTGTCGTGCATTACGAGGACGCCCAGGTCCACTTGAGAATACTGGTGGAGCCTGGGCGTCCAGATTTGACGCAGTGAATCACCGCACCGCACCACGCCAAGATAAGAATCGGGCTCTCACTATGGCAAAAAAAAGAAAATAAAAAAATAAGTATTATCAACACAGAGGGAGAATTGGCAGAAAGAAATGATTGCAACCCTGTATAGGTTTGTTATTCGCTAACACAAACAGAAAAAAAGTTGAGCACAATAAGTCAATTATATGCACTGATAAAACATCGTCTCTTACAGGGATGTCATTTCACCAAAAGGCCATGGATAGCGGAAGTGACATCACACGACCTCTGAAGTTGACAAAATGCAATTGGCATGCAGTCAGCAGAGTGACTGTGCAGCATTTCCCTACTGCTCCTCTGACTCCAACTCTGGTCTGAATTGGGCTGAATTTGCATCAAAACGCTGGAAAATAACTCTGAGTACTGGCCCTTTAAACACTGTGAAGAACAGAAAATGATGAGGTGAAAACACCTCAACAAGTCTGACGCTCTCAGTTAGCTCCACAACGAGCAGAAACAATTTGTGTACTATTAATGGGTGAGGTTATCTTGTACTTTCGTTATCAGATAATCTGCTGAAATTACTTTCTTGAATTGTATCAATTCTTAAAAAATCCAAACTCAAATGAGACTTATCAAAAGTGCAGGAAATGTTTAATGTGCATTCCTGTCACGTTGTTACTTCAAGTGGCAATATTGAGACAGAAATCAAATACGTGGTCAGTCCAAAGCATATAAACTAATGCATTTCGGTGTATCTACACCATCTTCAGAGTTATGCAATCTTTCAAAATTATAATCCAAAGAATATTGTACAATTATTGTAATTAAAGAAAATGTACATACCACGGCATGTTCGTGATGTTAATGTAAATCATCAGAAAAAAAAAACAGAAAAGGAAAATTATAATCAGTGGCTATATCAAAATGCTACTTGCATGTTTATATAAAAAAAATGTATTTCTCTAATATGCCATTGGTGATAAAGCATACCTCTGTCTTAATTGTGTTCCTCATCCAATGCCTTAAGTAACCCGTATCTATATGATGCCAACTATCTTCCGTCATTCAGATTGGAGTGTGCACCTGAAACAAGTACATGAAAGTATGGGCATCTAGTATCCCAGTGCCGTGCTATAACATTAACCTGTGTACTATGGCACCTCCACAGTCGCGTTGTCCTTCATGAACATCGGAACCGCAGGGACGTGCGGTTTCGCATTGTTTTAAATGTTGCTATGGTGACGTGGTGAGGCGTCTTACTCCGGTGGCAGCCGAAGCACGTATGCCTTGCGTCCCACCCACCCATGGAAACGGGAGGGCGTGAGGGACACCAAAGCAACATGAGCCTATTGGTGTGCATATTGTCAACAATGAGAATAGAACTAATATTTAGTGTGCTCAGGTGAATGCTGGTAAACGATGCGATCGGGTCCAACAGACTCATCCTATGTGTGATAAGAGCTGCATTCGAAGTCATGCACATTAAGGCAAGGTTACTACTGCGCATGCTCCGCAGTGCGTCCACTGCCTTCATCCTCCTCTTGCAGCTAATACGAAGGGAATAACGTATGAATGTTGAATTGGAATGAAAACTGATCAAAGAACACCTGTTTAGCATCTAATGAGAAATCTGTAGTATGGTGTTCAAAGAGTAGTACGTAACAGATTAAGAGAGGATGCCAATGAGAGCTAATCAGAATGATGTCTGCATTATGGTATACATGTGTGTAACAAATATGTTTTCAAAAAAACGTGTTTTGTTCAAAAGAACACTATGACACAGACATGGTATGACAGTTCATGCGAATCAATCAATCCTACAATCTTATAGGTGCTCATGTAAAACATATCAACAATGTGATTTGTAATTTGGAATATAATGCTTAGTCAGTTGTTAGTAGCAGTCCCACCTTAAACAATTTAGTAGGAAAGAAAAAAAGGGGAATAAGACAATAGAAAATAAAAAATAAAACAATAGGTTAATTCTAGGATGGATGAAATACAGTCATCGATACCGAATTGCTCCATTGATTACAAATAGCACATATAGTTAATTTCTTCATTTAATACTTTCGGGGTTAGAGAGTTCATTGGGTCTATCCAAAAAGTCTCTCTTTGGCCTAGTTTTTTCTGGATGTTTTCCTGTGGTTCTCTCTTCATCACGACTTCCAAAATTATAAACTTGATCTGTGCTAGGTTATGTTTCTTCTCGTTCCAATGTCTGGCAACTGCCGAATTAGCATTCTGGTTGTGGATACATGACCTATGCTCATTCCATTTGTTTTTAGCTGCCCTTTGTGATTGTCCTGTGTAATAAAGGACACATAGACATTTTATAGCACAGATGATGTTTGGTGTATCACAGGTAGCATAGCTGTGTAGTCTAATCCGTTCTCCTGTGTGAGGATGATTCACTGTTTCTCCTTTCTGCATATACCAACAATTGCTGCAGTGAAGGCAGGGGTAGGTCCCAATTCTGTCCGTAAATTTCTTTTTGTGAGGCGGTCTTGTATTGACAAGTCAGTCTTTGAAGTTCTGGCTACGTTGGTATGCGAAAGTCGGGAAATCTTTGAAGAGATGCTCTACTCTCTGGTCACATGTCACCGTCCTCCAATTTTTGTTAAGATTTTTTTTTATTCTATTGGTTTGTTTAGAAAATCTTGATACAAAGACTAGGGGTGGCGTTGTGTCCAATTTTTCTTTTTCCATTAGGAGATCTTCTCTTTTTTGAGATTCTACTCATATCTCTGCTGCCTTCACTTCTTCTTTTGAATATCCACTACCAATGAACTTATTCCCCAGTTCTTCGACCTCTTTCTTGTAATCATCTGTGTTGCTTACAATTCTTTTCATCCGTAGCATCTGGCAGTAAGGTAAGTTTTTGATGAGGCTAGGTTGATGGAAACTGAGTCTGTGCAACAAATTGTTATGATCTGTGCTTTTGCGGAATATATTTGTCTTGTACTCTGTCTCAGTTGCAGTAATGTTAACATCCAAAAAGTGTATTGTTTTTTATGAATATTCATATGTAAATCCCTGTGAAGCTGGCTTACTAAGCTGGAAGTCTTTCAGAGAGATGAATATTGGAGTTTACCTGGAGCTCCCTCTGCGCCCCGGCCCAAGGCTTGGATGCAGAAAGACCCCCAGGGAAACCCTGAAGGGAAAAAAACCCTGTGCAGAGCTGCTAGGGTTCGTGGATTAGTGATGTTGTTCCCTGTTGACTTGCAGCCCCGGTTGCTAGATCTTTTGATAATTTCTGCTGGTGCCGATTAACTGCAGCAGACAAAGAGTACAGTAGTTAGGACTGCTTCTGGTGATTGGCTACCACTCGTCTCCCTAATATTTTCCCCTACCTCCTTACACTTTCTTGCCCCTGAAGGACAGCTGTGGCTCGGCTACAAAGAGAAGGCAGTGTATATGAGGAGCTGATTCGGGTGGATTCTCTATGAAAGTAAACAAAGAAAGGAGTGAAGGAATGAGGAACGGGCCGGTCGTTAGTGTGGTGGGCCTTTGTACTCTCGAGACCTCGTCTTTCAGCTCCTCAGATAACCCTCTTCTAAATATAGTCATTTGTGCCTCATCCGACAAGGCGGTCTCACTAGCCATCTGTTTAAACCTCGTGATATAGGATAAGATGTCTTGATTCCCTTGCTTAAGATCTAACAGGTGCTCTTGTGATGCCACTCTGATCTCTTGCCTCCCAAACATTGATCTTACACTGTTGCAAAATGCGGTGTGAAAATCTAGAATCGGGTTGTTAGTAGTGACTAAAGGAGTTGCCCACACAAGGGCTGGACCGGTCATCTGAGAGATCATGTACCTGACCCTGTCTCTGTCTGTGTGAAAATATGCCCCTTTGAAAGTAAACTGTATGGCGCAGGAGTCTATAAATTCTTTTACTTTGTGTGGGTTTCCATAAAACTGTCCCCCTGGAAGCGGTCCAGGTGTGACTTCTGAACAATGAGGGATGCAGCTAGCCGCTGCTTGTTGAGCTACCTGTTGGGCCTGTTGGGCAGCCTGCTGAGCGGCTTGTTGCTGATTCTGTCTTAAAGCCATATTCTCCTGTTTCAGTAGTGAGAGACTGAACCGCAGCTATTAGCTGCTGAATCTGTTGATCCATAATGATCAAGTCCTGGGAGGGTAGGTGCTTTCCATGACCCCTTATGACCCTGGGCAATAGTATAGGTGTTGCTATCTGTTATACTAGTATACAGTTTTACACCAGAAATCTGATCAGTCACCGGAAATCACCTACCTGAATCCCGTGGAAGCTGGCTTACTAAGCTGGAAGTCTTTCAGAGAGATGAATATTGGAGTTTACCTGGACCTCCCTCTGCGCCCCGGCCCAAGGCTTGGATGCAGAAAGACCCCCAGGGAAACCCGAAGGGAAATAACCCTGTGCAGAGCTGCTAGGGTTCGTGGATCCGTGATGTTGTTCCCTGTTGACTTGCAGCCCCGGTTGGTAGATCTTTTGATAATTTCTGTTGGTGCAGATTAACTGCAGCAGACAAAGAGTACAGTAGTTAGGACTGCTTCTGGTGATTGGCTACCATTTGTCTCCCTAATACTTCCCCCACCTTCTTACACTCTTACCCCTGAAGGACAGCTGTGGCTCGGCTACAAAGAGAAGGCAGTGTATACGAGGAGCTGATTCGGGTGGATTCTCTACGATAGTAAACCAAGAAAGGAGTGAAGGAATGAGGAACGGGCAGGTCATGAACAGTACCCAACAGCACAAGGAGATAGACTATAAGATTCCTACTGCGACATAAGGGAGAGATTCCAATCCCATGGGTTCTGAATTGTAGTATTGTGTAGGCTGGAATTCCAAGAAGGAATGATGAATCTATGGAAGAGATCGAGAGCACTGTTACCGCAGACCTGAACACAGTAAACACCCAGGGCTCCGCAAGAATTAGAGAAAGGAATCTACCACGAAGAAGGGGAGTGGCTAGCAACCAGGAAGGAGAGCCTTTTCTGAGGGCAGGAATCGATAAGTCTATCCACGTAAGAATTACAAGTGATCTGAATGGAAAAGAACCACGGATTAGTGATAGTCAGAATGAGAATAAGACATTTAGAATAGAAGAAAGCTTTTCACAAATAAGAAACGTGATCCTAAACTAAGCGAACTCACGGAGCGTAGCATGACTCGTTGGAGAGAAGCACCGCGACGTGTATTGGAAGCTTACCCCTGATATACTATTTCGGAAGTGGGCGTCCTCCACCACATACTTTTCCAGGCTGGATCCTCTAGTCCGCATATAGGTACAAACTAGGGCTCCATCTTGGATGTACTTCTCTTCTGATAGTAATTACTCTGAATGTTATTGCAACAGAAACTGTTCATCACAATCTGATCCAAATTTGTAGGTCTTTTTTCCATATCGGATGTTGTAGGACATGGTCCATTTCAAATGTATGCATGAAGGCATTTGCATACAAGGGGGCAATTGTCACCCCCATTGCGGTCCCTGCAACTTGTAGGTAGTATTGTTCTTTGAAGTGGAAATATGAGTTTTCTCCTATGAATTCTAAAAGTGCCAGAATGAATTCTTTTTGGGCAGGTATTTCTCCTTCATTTAGAAATATCCATTCCACTGCTTCTCTTCCCAAATTGCGGGAAATTGAAGTATATAGACTTCTTACATCGATTGTGAACAGGATGTGGTTAGCATTAAATTGAATTTAACTAAGATGCTAGAGGAAATGGGTTGAGTCTTTTATGTATGTACATGTTTTTGAATCAGGGGCTGGAGAAAGAAGTCTATATATTTACCCAACGGTTCAAGAAGGCTGTTAAAGCCGGCCACAATTGTTCTTCCTGGTGGTTTGCATGCATCTTTATGAACTTTGGGTAAAGTGTAGAAGTGTGGTATCTAGGGATGGTCATTAGTAAGGAATGTACGTGTATTATGGTTGATCCATTTTGGTTCTTCTGCTTTCTCTAAGAGTTCATCCAGATTGAGTTTGATCTGATTGGTGGGATCTGTATCTAGTTTGGCGTACGTATTCTTATCATTTATTTGTCTCTCGCATTCATGTTCGTAATCGACTGTGTTGAATAAAACCAATCCTCCACCTTTATCTGCTGATCTAATTGTGATTGATTCATCGCTGTATAGATTTTTAATGAGCTGCAGTTCATGAGGTTGCATATTGCGATGACCTGTTTATTTAAATTTTATTTTCTCTAGGTCTCTTGTGACCTGTTTTTGAAAAATGTCTATTGACGGAACCGTGAATGGATGAACAAAATTGCTCTTACTCCTAAATTCTTTGAAGCCTGAATCATCTGTTTTCTTTGCAGTGTCTGCATCAAGTTCACTGAAGAATACTTTATTAATTTGTACAGTTTGATTTTAGTATCGAAGAGACTACTGTTGTATGTAGGTATGAAATTCAAACCTTTTTGCAAAGTTTGTTTTTCTTTTGATGACAGAACTCTTCATGAAAGATTTATTACTAGGTTTTCCTTTGTTGTAATTTTGTCTTCGGATCTCCTCTTTGCTTTTCTCTTGCCCCTTCATGTTCTCCTCTGCCTCTTCCTCAAGAAGATTCTCTTCTTGTATTGGGAGTACCTGTGGTCTCGGTTCTTGAGGTACTGGGTGCATTCTCTTGTTCTTGGTTTCTGGTTCTTTAACTGTTTCTGCTCCTGAGCTCGATGTTTCACTAGTGTTATTTTGTTTAGGTTTTCTCAGTGGAAGTCCATACTTATCCATCCAGCTATACACTTCATCTTTAAGATAATTGCATGTATCCCTCTTGAATTTTCTGATTTTCTTTGATTCTAATTCGGTCTTATATCCAGCTAACTTTGTGTTAATGTCTTCCAGAATGGCACCCACTTCTTCTTTATTGAGAGTCGCTATCAGTTCTTTTTCTATTTCTTGTATTTCAATGTTCAGATCTTTCAGATTGTTTGCAAGCTCTTCAATTGTGAGAAGGATTAGATCTAACGAACACTTATTCAGAATTGCTTCCCATTTCTTTATGAATTCTTTGCTTTCTTTGCACAATGTTGGGCGCAATTGAATGCGTAAACCTCTTGGGATGCGTTGGTTTCTATAATATCTTCGCAAAGTAACTGCATGAATTTTCCGATTAATTTCTTTGCGAATCAGATATTCTAATTGTTTGAGTCTTCTAGCTGGATCTTGTTTAGTCGTGTTACTTGTGTTGAATCCAGAGTTGTCGATTAAACCAAGTATTTTGTCCACCTCTTCTGCTGAAAAGCCTAATGTTTCCGCTTTTTTTGTTGTCAAAGCTTCTATGTCTGCAAATGACATATTCAATTTTCACAGGTTTTTCTTCGTATAATGTAGAAAAAATGACAAAGAGGATTTTTAGAAAATAATGTTTATCTTTAGTGTGCCTCCACCTCAATTGTGTCGAGGCTCATGTTGCTTTGGCATGCCTCCCGCCCTCCCATTTCCATTGGAGGGTGGGACGCTTCGGCTGCCGCCAGAGTAGGATGCCACACTGTGTCGCCATAGCAACCGTTAAAACAATGCAAAACCGCGCGTCCCCACGGTTTCGCTGTTCATAGAGGACAACGCGACTGTGGAGGTGCCATAGTACACAGGTTAATGTTAGAGTACGTCACTGGGATATTAGATGCCCATACTTTTATGTACTTGTTTCAGGCGCACACTCAAATCCGAATGACGGAAGATAGCCGGCATCATATAGATACGGGTTACTTAAGGCATTGGATGAGGAACACAATTAAGACAGAGGTATGCTTTATCACCAATGGCATATTAGAGAAATACATTTTTTTGATATAAACATGTAAATAGCATTTTGATATAGCCGCTGATTATAACTTTCCTTTTCTGTTTTTTTTTCTGATGATTTACATTAACATCACGAACATGCCGTGGTATGTACATTATCTTTAATTACAATATTGTAAAATATTCTTTGGATTATAATTTTGAAAGATTGCATAACTCTGAAGATGGTGTAGATACACCGAAATGCATTTGTTTATATGCTTTGGACTGACCACGTATTTGATTTCTGTCTCAATACTTGCCACTTGAAGTAACAATGTGACAGGAATAAACATTAAACATTTCCTGCACTTTTGAAAAGTCTCATTTGAGTTTGGTTTTTTAAGAATTGATACAATTCAAGAAAGTAATTTCAGCAGATTAACTGATAACGAAAATACAAGATAACCTCACCTACTAATAGTACACAAATTGTTTCTGCTCATTGTGGCCCTAACTGAGAGCATAAGACTTGTTGAGGTGTTTTCACCTAATCATTTTCTGTTTTTCTAATTATTTGGTCCTTCTGTCATGGGACCATCATTTTTCTGACAGCTCCAGGCTAAAACTAAAATTGAAAGTTATCAATAGCCACTGTAGTTAAGTGGGCTAACATATTGTGAATTCAAAAATGGTGCCCACCCCTTATCCATTCCATTTAAACACTGTGAACACTATATTAGCCAGGAGGCAGCACAAAGCGCATTGCACAGAGTACAGTCAGCAGAGTGTTATGGTGGACTGTGCAGCGTTTCCCTACTGGTCCTCTGACTCTGGTCTGCATTGGGCTGAATTTGCATCAAGACGCTGGAAAGGAACTCTGAGAACTGGCCTTTTAAACATTGTGAACACTACTTTACCCAGGAGGAAGCGCATTGCGCAGAGTGCAGTCAGCATATTATTACGTTGTTGCAGTGGCTCAGGTGCCGAGGGACGCAGACCCTGACAATAAAGTAAGCCCCTACTGCTTTAACGAGATGCCAGGTAAAGCTGAAACAAAATTACATATCAAAAATCATAGAAAGGTAAGCCCTACGTGAAAACTGTTACACTCACAGCATCCCGGGTGGGAAGCATCCCAGCAGTAGTAAAGAAAGATTCCCCCACGAGGGCGGGGGAGGGGTCGCAAAGCGAAAGTAACATTTTTTAAAAAAAATGTATTGGTTAATTCAAACAAAAACAATACAAACCAAACTTGCAGTGCAGCATATCAACATCTCAATTTTGTTTTACAGATTTTAGCCACTGCTCGCCTTATCCCACCCTCCCTTGCGAGCCTATTTCTTCCACATGCTCTGGGTCCGCTTCATGCGGTTGGGTCTCACATCCAGTGGAATCTGTCAGATCCTGTAGAGTTCCGAACAATTCTGTTATTAATGATTTCCATGCCAACAGGGTTCCTACCTCTTCTTGCAAAGCGAAAGTAACATATCGTCTGCTATGGAAGGCAAAATAACTGACTACTATCAGCCTGAAAAAGGAGTGAAAAAGCCAGTTATACCCCAAGTAAACGCAGCGGGAGGTGCCATTTTAAACAGATCTAATTCTGATTTCGGAGACATTGATAATAACTCATTGCTGGCAATGTGCAATTCGCTGCAGGCAGTCACAGGGCTAAGCGTGCAACCCCCCACCCCCGCCTCCCCGCCTCCCCAACAACAGAATCGGGACATGCATCCCCTCCCCCGGTTTACCGGCTTTGCAAGAAGAGAGCCAGCGGCTTTTGGTGTCTCCCGTACTATTCCCTGTTTTGGCACACAATGAAGAAGATCCGAGTACACATAGTAGTGTGATGATTCCGACCACATAAACATTAATAAAACCTCCACAGACGTGGTGCATTTTGCGGTTAAATTGCTGCTTAAGTTGTGTGGTGCAATCTTTGAAGGTGTGCAAAAACAGGCCAGGATATTAGGTACTATTGATGAGAGAACAAAAATATGGGGACATGTAAATCCTCCACCGGACCACAGAGAGGTAGATCAGTCAGAACCATGCTCACCTGTTTTTTACACACCAAAAAGACAGCGAAAACAGGGGAGGTCCGAAGCATCGATCTTAATGGAGGAGGTTTTGCCAGAAGCATCAAATTATATGACAAGGAAGGAACAAAGGTGGATAAATGTGCAAAAGGCCGAAATGCCGTCTCCCCAGTACTAATTAAAACACTGTCTACGGCGCCCCTAAACCCAACTGTTATTTCTTCTGATGCATGGAAAAGAAGGAAAGTAAAGAGGAAAGCCGCCCAGAAACAAAAGCTGCTAAGGAGATCAGCAGGCACACTAACGGGTTGGTTAGTGGGTGATGGACAAAACAATGTAGAATCCACTGGAAGTAAAGAGCCAAGGATAGTACCAGCCCGTACACCACTAGCAAATTGGTGCAGATGCAACCCACGAAGGATGACGTTAACCAACTACAGCCCCCACTGACCCAATGTGGGTGTGCCTCAAACATGGCCTCAGAAGTAGAGGTAGAAAGGGGTGGAAAGCCCACGAACCTGGAGGAAAAGATGTTCACCCTGGTTCGGGGGTCCTCGACCTTCACAGAAAAAATAACAAATAGGTCAGACCTATTATCAATCTGAAATGAGGTTTTGGCACTACGAGTATTATCATCTGCAGACTTCAGTTTTGTGGAACCTGTGGTATCGGAGAGCGGAAATGACGTGCAAGTACACTGTGTGTAATCAGAAGTGACGGCCCTAATTAGATTGCATCAGGAATCCATCCTGAGGGTGGGCTACCAGGTGGATTGCCCATCACATGTCCCTCTCAGAACACAAGTAGCCACACAGTCCTTTGCGCAGGTCCTAAAAAGTGGCATGGTGGGTGCACCCTCAGGTGGAGGCGGAGAACAGCCGAAACCAGTCATAACAGAGGACGAACAGGGCTGAGAATGGTTCAAACGTTTTCTGATGAAGAACCTGACAGAGACCAAATGAACTGTGAAATTGGCATCTTGGAATACCCAAGGGCACAATAACCTCCTGGGAAAAAAATGAGTCCCTAACCCTACTGTGTGAGTACGATATACTATTCTTACAGGAGGCGTGGCTAACAAAGCCCATACAGTTAGAGGCGTATACGCTGTTGCAGAGGCTGGCGGTAAAGGGCCCCTCGTGGCTGTCCCATTGGTGGCCTAATTGTGAGTATAAGGAACAATCTCCTAGTAGAGAGTATAAATCTGCTTCCTGACTGGGAAAATATACTGGCTCTAGGGGTATAGTGGAAAAGGGATAATTTGCTGTACCATGCTCTTGGTATATTTATGTCTCTCCTACTACAGCAAATCGGGAACCAATGTTTGAAACAATTGTCTCTATATATGTTGATCGGCTCTCCATAAAGGGGAACGAATTTTTAATCATTGGTGGGGATTTAAATGCGTGTTGTAGGGACTCAGACAGGAGTGGAGCATTTAAGTCAGTGTACCCAGTGAGTGCGATTAAGCCGAGAGGTGATACCAAGGGGGAACAAATGGTTGTCGTTCTTTAAAGAATGGGGACTTACCATGTTGAATGGTAGAACCGTAGGGGACTGCCCAGGAAATTACACCTGCTCCATGAAAAACAAATCATCGATCCTGGACTACTTCTTCACAAGTAATGAGTGTGCAGAGAGCATGGAGTGTTTGCAGACTGAAAGTACACAGTATAGCGACCACTGTATTCTGGCTTTGACCCTAAACATGGGTGTATGTGGACCAATGCAAACCGGGGGTGGTGGGCTAAATGTAAATCATGACAAAAACTGGCTAGGCTGGCCCCAAAGGAATATTGATGGAGCCACGAGGGCTGCGTTACAGCTCTATGGACACGAGCTATCTGTTTTTTCCCAGTACAGTGGGCCTCATTACACGGTAGGCGGTAGGGGATTACCGGCACCGGTAAGGGCATCGATGCCGGTAATCCCCTACCGCCCTACAACGAGGTCCCTCAGCGGGCCCCGTCCTTAACGTGTGGTCAGACCACACGTTAAGGAAGGGACCCGCTGAGGGACTTCAGAGCAAATAGCGGTACCGTTATTAGCTCTTTCCCCATTCCCATTGAGCCCTATGGGGGCTCGAATGGGAATGGGGAATGGCAATTGGCATGGGGATTTACCGGGTCATCAAGGGTCTGAATGACCCGGTAAATCCCCATACCGCCTACCTGGACCCAGAAGGCGGTAGGGGTTAGCCATGGTGCTAATTGCGCCATGGTTACCTCCTACCGTGTAATGAGGCCCAGTTTGTCCGAAATGGGTGACCGTTTGAGTGCGTTGGCCTTCAAGTCTGGATCCATGGGCACTAGGAGATTGGTAGTACACTCATGCAAGCATAAAAACCTGTATGATAAAGAAGTGCAAGAGGAAAAACTGAGACTGCGTGGCTCTATCAGACAAATACAGAAGAGTGATGGGATAATCGGAAACACGAGGTCCTGATAAAGAAATGCAAAACTGCCTATAAGAAATGGCTATCGAGAAGGAGAGCACATAAAAAGAATAGTCAGTGGCAGCAAATGCTATCAGGATTGTGCAGCAAAAACTCCAGAGGTATCTGGCAACAGTTGGCGAAAGTAAGGGGTGACGGCCAGCGGGACCTTGGTAATCCTGTCCCGTCCCCGAAATGGACTGAGTATATTCTGTATAAATATATAACATCAGACACAATGTTGTTTGAGTATATAGCTCAGGATCATTGGCCTTTTGGTGCTATAGTTGAAGAAATATAAATGAAAATCATGAAGCTAAAGGGCTCGCGGGCGGGAGGACCAAATGGCCTGTAATGTTGTCCTAGAGGCAAACCCTGTGGAATGGTCCAAAATCCTGAAGATATTTTTCGACAAGGTATGAAGAGAGAGGGCGATACCGGAAAAATGGCAAAGCCCAATTATGCCTCCAGTCTACAAGAAAGGCGGTAGGGAGCAGCCAGGGAATCACTGACTGCTTTTGCTCCTAAAATGCTGAAGTGGGTAGGCAATGCAGATACACTGCATGCTACACAGATGGGCTTTAGGTGGGGATCAAACACAACCCACAACATTAGGATAGTGGATTATGTGATCCAGGAGGCGACCAAAAGGGGAAGCCCTGTGATATACCTTATATTTGTCGATTTTTCATCGGCCTTTGATTCAGTAAACTGTGTGATGTGGGAAAAAGTATACAAGCTGGGATGTCCCAACTGGCTGTTAGAAATAATCATTTGCCTCCAATCGGATACAAAGGTGCAGATTAGGCTGGACGTCTCAGGAACGCTATCAACCAAGGTCAAAATTAACAGGGGGGGGTCAAACAGGGCTGTCCATTGGCCCCCCCTGTTGTTTAACCTGTACCTTTCGGATCTTCCAAAAGCGGTCTCGAGTGAGATAGGTTGCCCGATAAAGATGGGTACTAGCTTAGTTGCATGTGCACTTTACGCAGATGATTTGGTCCTTATGGACTGGACCATTAATGGCGTGAAAGCAAAGTTTAGAGCCCTGCTGAACTATGTGTCGAAAAATGATCTTGCTATAAATATGAATAAAACAAAGATGATGGTAGTAGCGGGAGGTAAGGTGCAGCAGATGAATCTCAAATTTGAAGTGGAAAAATTGGAATATGTCAGTAGCTATATTTACCTTGGGCTCGAACTGGCTGCTAGCAGCATCTACAACACTATCGTAGAAGCCAAGAAATGAAAAGCCAGTCAACTAACGTATGCCATAAACACATTTGCAAGACAATCTGCAGGCTATACGCAGGGACGTCATTTGGGGGTCGCCAGGTGTCGCAACTGTGACCCCTGAGGTCTCGCTTGCTACCCCTGTGGTCTTCCTTGCTAACCCTAAAGAAAAATGTAAAAAAGAAGTGTCTTTTAAAAAAAAGAAAAAAACATTTTTAATGCAAGCTCCTGGGCTGTGGTCAGCGCCATGTGACTCTTTGGTTCTGGAAGGGCTGGTTTTCTTGTTCAGGCCAATTTTAAAAAATGAACAGGGTTTCCACAAGGCAGTGACACTAAATAAGAAAGAATAGGAATACCAAATGTGTTTTTCTGGAATTCTATGCAATAATTGCTGGACTCATTAATGGTTTATTTCAGGCACACTTCAGGGGGTGAGTCACTGATTTAGTCTTTTCTTAAACACCTCAACACAGGTTGGGTGACATTGGGGGTCATTACGACCTCGGCGGTAAGGGATTACCGGCACCGGTAAGGAGACCGGTGCCGGTAATCCCTTATCGCCCTATTTCAAGGTCACTTGGCGGGGACCGTAAAGAACGTGTGGTCTGACCACACGTCCCTTACGGATCCCGCTAAGGGACCAGGACGCTAATAACGGGCTTGCAAGTCGCGAGCCCGTTATTAGCGCCCTCCCCATTCCCATTGAGCCCTATGGGGGCTAAAATGGGAATGGGGAATGGCATGTTCAATGGGGATTTACCAGTCCCGCCAGGGTCGGACTACAATGGTAAGTCCCCATTGAACTACGCCGGTGCCGGACCCGTTATTGGTGGCAGTCATGGCGCAAAAAGCGCCATGACTACCACCAATCTCGGAATGAGGCCCATTGTATGTATATTTTTTCTATATAAAGTGATTATTGTAAGTGCTATTTAATAACATATCATTATCATTTGGCCATGGACGTCTCCATGCATTCACAGTAATTTGGTAATATGGGCATATGCACACTGATCTTAATGATACATATGGCGATCCATTCTTGTATGAAATGTATATCACATTATAATGATATTGTAACCATATTTTTCGTACTGCACTTAGCAACAATACTATGTGATGTCACTTCCTGTTTTGTCAAGGGGTGATAGGTTGTGTTGCATCGCTTCCCGCGATATCACTTCAGGGTGGGATTAAATGACATCAACTTCTGTGATGTCATCAGAGGTCAAGGGTCATGTGATGTCACTTCCGCTACCCCTGGCATTTTGGTGAAATGACGTCCCTGGCTATACGCTAGAAGAATTTATAAAACCGTATAAGCAGAGTTTTGTCCCAGCCATCTTTTAAGAACTGGAAGCATTAGCCATGAGGTACCTAGCGTGGCTTGACATTCTAGACAGCGTCTTTTGGAGAAAGATTCTAAGCCTCCCCCCGGTGACTCCCATGGCCTATTTGAGACTCGAGCTGGGCCTGGTGTCTCTAAAGGCCCAGGCATTGATTTGCAGGGGCTTGTTGTGCCTGAAGCTAAGAATCAACCCAAAGTGTCCATTACTGATTATTCTGGGGCAAGGCCATGACACGCTCAGAAAAGGGGGCAAGAGTAAAAACTATTGTGACCTCAATGAGGATTGTTTCCATTTGTTAGGTTGGGTGCCAGATTTTGGAAGAGGTACCCAATACAAGATAATAAAAGCTGTCTGTACAAAAAAGATGGAAAACTGGGATTGGGTAAGAAAATATACTCACCTGGAAAAGCTAAGAAATTATAGATACGTATATATATCAGCGATCCGAGTCCAATTCTAGTGCTGTTCTATTTTCAACTTGCACGAAGTGCACTACACAGTGCCTGCTAGAGCACTCAATGTCCCATACAGTACAATGGATCACAGCGACAGTGTTGTGTTCGTCTTTTCAAAACCAAAATTAATGTTGAGGTATGGTTACAGTTTTCTCTACTTTATGGAGTGCTACCTTCATCCGCTAGCCCAAGTCACCCAGCCGTTTTTTGATCTGACACCAGAGGGCCTCATCACGAGTTTGGCGGTAACTCTTAAATGCGGCAGTAATGCTATTACCGCTGCATTTAAGGGTCCGCCAAATCACGGGCTTGGCGGATTTACCCCCAACTCTGAGCTGGGGGCAAATCTGCCGAATTTTGCCAATTTTCGGCGGTAATAACGCCGAACATTCCCCATTGGGCCCAATGGGGAATGGGGAATTACCATTCCACCAAACCCTTGATCCGGCGCTAATAGCGCCGGGGGGGGGTTGGCGGTAGGGCTAATAGCCCCGGCGGTAATACCGCCGGGGTTAGCGGCCAATTCGTGATGAGGCCCAGAGTCAGTGCAGATAGCACTGTACCGTCTATGGTGTCAGATTAAAAAACGACTGGGTGACTCAGGCTAGCGGATGAAGGTAGCACTCCATAAAGTAGTGAAAACTGTAACCATACCTCAACATTGGTTTTGGTTTTGAAGAGTCGACCACAACACTGTCACTGTGAACCATTGTACTGTATGGGGCATTGAGTGCTCTAGCAGGCACTGTGTAGAGCGCTTCGTGCAAGTTGAAAATAGAACAGCACTAGAATTGGACTCGGATCGCTGATGTATATACGCCTATCTAGTAAAAGTAACTGTAAAATGTAAACGAATGAATCAGAGGACACCGCTATTAAAGCGCTTTGAAGTGTTTGAAATGTTCGGACAACAAAGTAGTATTTTTATTATTGTTTACTACATTTTGAGAAGGTGTTTTAACACTGGATGATGTCGAAGTAGTAGAAGAAATGTGTATTTGTATCTGTACTTTGAGAACCGAGACCCAAAGTTGATTAAATAATTTGGGCTTCATTACGACCCTGGTGGTAGCCTTGCCCTTATTAAGTGCACGGCTGCCGCCGGTAAAGATTTTTTACCAGAGCCCAGAAAAGGGCAATAACCGGGTCATGCCGACCTTGGCGGACCCGGTAATTGCCCTTTTCCAGGCTCCGGTAAAAATGAATCCCCATTCCCATTTGAGCCCCACAGGGCTCAATGGGAATAGGGTAGGATGCTAACAACGGGCCTGTTAATGACGGGCCGTTGTTAGCATCCTGGTCTGCTACCGGGTCCCGCTAAGGATGCTTGGTCTGGCCAGGCGTCCTGAGCAGAACCCGCAGCAGACCTCGTAATGAGGTGGCCCGGAATGAATGGTGCCGGTCCCTTACCGACACCGGTCATTCCGCGGCCGCCAGGGTGATAATGAGGCCCTTTAAACTTGTCCTGTATGATAAATGAAATATTTTTCTATTTGTAAAACTCATTATTTGCGCTCAAAACTAATAAACTATTATTATTATCAAAATGCAATTCCATAAGGAAGAAGGCACTTCAAGCACAGGGAGAACAGGAACAAGACACTCGGGGGGGACCACAGGCATCAACCCACACAAGAAACACAGCGTGAAGAGTGGTGCTTCAAGACGCAGTAAAACCACAGCACGGAAGCAAATACTTCCAGAATAGCGGCCATACACAGCCTCGCACAGGCACTTTAGGTCTCACGAGAAGCACATCCATTAGGATGACGCATCAAAAGCGTAAGAAAGGCACATTTCTTGCTACACTACTGGTAGGGTCTGACTGGGTGCGAGCGGTCAACATCAGCCCCAGCCCCTTGAGCAACAGGCCAGGCTGATCCGTCACCAGTTAATCAGTCATGACTGTGCAGCTATAACCGCAGTTGAGCAAACCAGGCACAATCTGATATGGTGCCTTGCCCAAGATCACACCGTCTGTCAGTGGTAAACCTAACTCCAATCTTAATATCTTAATCACACCTTCAACTCCCACTTGCGAGTGGGCATGTGGCAATCTCATCATGGCCTTTCCCATTTCCCACCCTCTCTCGTGCAGCTGGTGCATGCCATGTACGCATCCTCATTTGCAAATGTAACCCTAGCCTGATTGGCACAGGGCAGCCCAACCGTGCCATCATTTGACCTGGCGGCACCCCCAGCATGGCATCTGCGATGCAGCTATATGGCAGCTCAGTGCCAAGATGTGTGTATATTTCAGTCGATATCCCTGCGTATGTGGGTAATGTTGTGGGCCCAGGTGGTAAGAGCCAAGACGTGCAACTCCGTGAGAGGCTGCAGGAATGTGTGTTGCTTTGCTCTGCTGGTCAGTGTGAGTTTGTACCTCTGTGAGGGATGTTTCCATCAATAGAAGTATGCCAGGGTAAAGCTGGAAACCACAAAGTCAAAGTCAATGGGGTGCCCTTTCTCTTAATATCAAGATGGCTTCCGCTAGAAGACACCATGTATCTGTACTTCCTTAAGCCTCCACTCTGCACTCCTCTTGTTACGCACACCTCAATGGTGTCTATACTTGCCCTCCATTGCAGCCTACAATTCTAAAATGGAAGAGTGATTCGGGCCCATCTAGCCAAGGCTACTCACCCGTGCTTATCCTCCTGCTTTCCTTTAACTAGTACTGCTGTGTGTTTAGGGCATTGAATCCCAATAAGCCCTTTGCTGTGGAACAATTAACCTCATGAAACTGGCTGCCAGGAATTAGCCAGCCTTCAGCTATCAAGGTTTGAGCTGGATAAGAAGACAGGATAAGATTGCCTCCTGAGAACTGATCACCCAGCAGAAAATAAAGCTATCAAAGGGGGCATTATGTGGTTGGCTGAAGAGGTGAATACCATCTGGGTTGATGGATGGAGTCCCAAGGGAGTACAGAACAGTTCACAGAACAGCCCAGCTGGGGATAGGGACATGAAAGAGGATCAACAGTGAACTTCCTGTCTGAGTGGTCTGCAGAGGTTCACGTGAAGGAAATATGAGCCTGTAACATGAGTGATTTGTAAATGACGATTGGAGTTGGGAGAATTTTAAAGGGACCTGGCCAAGCAGAGAAAAGTCAGGTCTCAATGTGAGAGGAAAAGAAGACCTGAACTTAAGCGTGTGTTACTATTTACATAGTAAACAGTAACACAGCAACACATCAATAACATGCAAACACAGAAAACACTGACGAGCCGACCTGAAGGTCCGCGCCTCTGCCTTTCGCCATGTCAATGTTAATGAAACATGAGCTACTTAGTAGCATCTTGTATCAGCACTTTGGGATAGTTAACATAGCGGTTTCCACTAGCAGGCAGGACCATTCTTAAAGTTAGAGACGTATCCGTCCATATAAATGGCGGGAAAGGCCTTGCAAGTGCCTCTGGCAGAAACTGTTTTCTTTTCTTGAGAGTTTGGGCTTGAGCGGTTAGGTTTGGAGCCGCAGCAACCAGTTCTTGTATTTGACCCATCCCTTTGGCGATTGCACTCTCAGCTTTGCAAGCCATTGTTAAGATAGTGCGAGGCACATGCATCTGGAGGTCACAGGAAGGCGTATCACTGGCAGGCAGAGCTGTCAGTACTTTCCTTTCTGTAGCAGTGACATGTGGCTAATTGGAAAAGGGATTCTCTCATCTCACCAGGTGATCTCCACCATCTTTTCTCAGCGCTTTTTCATTTATAGTAAGTGTGAATTCCATATTGTGCACACTGCTCACCACCTTACCTTTCCTGGGCCATATAATGCTTCCCTGTCACACAGAGAAAGAGCAAGCTGGGGCAGATCCTCAGACCAGCTCTGATCCATTGAGAACTTCGCCCCATGCAGCTGCCAGCTCGAAGTAAGAAAGGATAGGTGCCCAGGGCTCAGCTGTTGCCATCAGGGGGCGGGGCCTTTGTAAATCCTGCCTTCCTGGGGCATTCCACACAGCCACAGTCATGCAGAACTCCTCTGCAATGTCTCGGTGGTGTCCAAAGCCATCTTTACGAGCACTCCCTCTTCTCTACCTCAGGTGCGCGGCTATGAGGGAAGGAGGAAGGAATTTGGTGCATGTATTCAGTTTGCTGGATTTGGGGTGCTTCAGTCGATGCACTCTGCTAAACCACAGGGACCTTTACCTCACAAACAACCTTGTGCGCCCTGTGTTCCCTCCACCCACAGGTCTGCTTCATGGGCTTTCTCAACAAATTGAGAGTGCCCTGGTCTGCTGGCATTGGCTGAGGTGTGTGCATTCATTTTGATGAGCATCTTCCTGCCCCTGCCACAGCCGATATCCCTTATAATTCCACTCAAGCGTTTATGCTCCAGTCCCAAGGAAAGTAAGACTCCTGGGAGCTATTGCATAAAAATAGCCTGCATGCTCCCGCACCAATTTTAAAAAAAATCAGCTTATTGCATCTGTTTGGTCACCTCAGCACTGCACATTTCCCCTGATGCCTATCCTCAGGCTGCCTGCAGGAGCCCGCCCAGAGCGGCGGGTCCTTCTTCATCCACCCCAGGCTAGGCACAAGCTGGTTGCTTAGCAACCATGAGCTCGAACACTGACACTCCAGTTCAGACAGACACTGTGGCGCTGCCACCGCCGCTGAGACAGGAGCATGCGCTTTGTTTTATATAGTTGGTCCCCCATTGAAAACCACACTTTCATTTTAGAAAATGCAAGCTCCAGTCCAGGTGTCGCAGGGGAGACGGCTTGGGTAAAGCTGCCATGTCTGCCGACCCCCAATTAACAACCCTGATCTCTTCGGTCTTCTAAACCAAAGGCCTTGGAAAATAAACGTAGACACTGACCTAAGAAAATCCTCTTCTTGGGTGGAAACTGTTACACTAACCGCCCTCACCATAGGCTTCAAATAGAGACACCTCTAACGTTTGAAGCTTGTGCAGAAAAATGTAAAATGGTAAACAGTCTCAACATCCATGTTACACAATGGGCCTAGGTCTGTGCTACCACCACCCCAAGAATTTGTATATGAGGTTATCTTTAATGTGCCCAAACGGAAGTCGAAATATAAGGCTTGCGCATATAATGGTTTGACATAGTCTAAATATGTCTCAAAGCCAAATTCCAACTTTCTTCCATGATATTTATCTGCCAACTTCAATTTATGGTAATTGCTGACCACAATTTCTCTTTTCTGAGTGATTATAGCTTTCTTGACCCGGGTTAGGTCTACTTTATTAATGAGCTCAGGGTGGCTCCAAAGATCTTGCTCATTCAAAGTGACCAAGGTTTTCTTTACATGAACGGCCGATGGCAAGCTCTTCCCTCCAGTCAAGTAGAGAAAATGGACAATAGCTCGCGATATAGCTCCATCCCTGGGTTACACCACTGCCTTGACCAAAAAACCACTGGTTTCAACATTATCTCTTTGGCAATTGAGGCCAAGACACCCAACATATGGATAAGGGCATTTGGGGTCCCTCAAGATAACAAATACAATTTGTTCAGGAATAAGTTCTCTTCGTTGACCAGATTTAAGATACTCACATAGCCCCCCATTTCTGCCCAGTAAGAGTCAGACAGCACGGTCTTCTTGCTATACAATTCCATTGCAGCAGCAGAAGTAGCTCTTCTGCCACAGCGGTTGTGAAATCTGAAAACCCTGCCACAATACTTAGACAGACTAGAACATGCTTTCTCAATTTGGGAGACCAAAACCCATTTTCGTTAAATCCAACTCCCAAATAATGATAACATTTCACTTGTTCAAGCACAGTTCCCTCAACCCTGACCATTCCGCGTTGTTGTTTGACAAACTTGTGTCTGAATACAAAGGATTGTGTTTTCCCTAAATTGAGGGAGAGTAGACACATGGGTGTGGCTCCCTATTTTTCAGGCAGCCTGCATCTCCCTATTTAAAATGGTTATCCTACCAAAACTGTTATACATCTTTAATAATGTCCCGATTTGGCCTCCTGCTTCCTTCTGGAGCAGCATAAAGTCCCTTATGTCTAGGCTGATTTGGGCGGGAAGCGTCCCCGCATCTCATTGCGCACACTATATAGCCCATATGCCCATGGGGGTTGGAGGTCCCCAACCTGTTTTTTTATTATCTAGTTGCCCAGATCCAATATTCAATCTGGTGGTGGTCCTCGACGAATGAATCCTCACACTCGTTTCTTGAGAGGTTGATCGCCCAAACGGATGATCTCAGAGGCTTCCTTTGGGCCGCCTGGGAGCGTCACCTAGGAGCGAAGGTTCAACCCTCGGAGATTACACTTAAAGCCTGGGATCAACTAGCTAAGTGGGCCGGTATTGGACCTTGGTATTCACCCATGATGGCTATATACAGGGTCTGAGGGATTCCTCATATGAACAGGTCTTTATTCGTCATTTCCAGAATTTGCAAGTCCACTCCCTAGGAGACGTGGCACCGCAAGGTAAATTTATAGCCTGGGAGGAATTTAAGGCCAGGGGTGACTGGACCCCGGTTACCCTGTTGCTGTATTTTCGCCTCTGGGAGGTGTTGAAGGCTAGGTGGCCCAACTTCCCACATGCTCCTGAAGTGTCTCCAATATTAGAGTACGTGGTAGCTCCGACCTCGCTTAGAAAAGTGATCTTGTCCTTGTATAGCCTAGCCCGAATGCTTGGGTCTCCTGCCTCATCCTCATGTAGGGTCAAGCGGGAGGATTGTATGGCTCACTCACTATCAGAGACTCAATGGGGTTATATACTGGCCCAGAACAAATCGATCTCCATCAACAATAGATTTCGTTTGACCCATTTTAAATTTCTCCACCAATTGTACTACTCTCCTCTCACTCTGCATAAACTGTTCCCACTCAGACCTCCGAACTGTAAGAGATGCCAACAGACTTCAGCTGATTTTTTCCATGTGGCTTGGTCCTGTTCTTATATTCAAACTTTTTGGGGGGCTGTTGCAGAAGTTATGGACCAGATGGTGGAAGCCCCGATCCACTTTACTCCGGAGACCTGGGTGCTCGCCTGGGTGGACCTGCAGGCGCATAGTGATAGGCGCTTGGTTGGGATGGCCTCTGCAGTCGCAAGATCACTGGTGGCAGGCACCTGGGGAGCGGCTTCTGCTCCTTCTGTACATCAATGGGTGAACCTCATGGTGACATGCGAGCGGAGGGAGACGCAGTAGAATCAAACGCTCCATTTCCACAGTAGACCCAAAGACTATTGGCAAGCCTTTAGAAGTTTCATGTTTTGATAGCTGGACTGTGAGAAAGCTTTGTCGTCCCCAGATAACGGGGTGGTCATGTCTACGGCATGTTAAGAGTCATCGAACGTATAACTTGACCATCCTCTCTGCTTTGGGGTGGGCTCTGATTGGGGTTTGTTTACTTTATCATGGTATTTGGACTCTGTAAGTTAAGTGCAGTATGTTGTAACAGGGATACTCAGACGCGTCACAGCTGCATGAATTCATAACCTGGAAGGGGAGAGGTGGGGGGGTGCAGATGGGAGTGGGGGGGTTACCCCAACGAGGGTCACTGTTGAGTGTTTTTCTTCTTTTCTCTTGGTCTGTTTGTTTGCTTTTGATCTGATGTGTAGCATGCAATTGAAAATGTTAATAAAAAACTGTTTTTAAAAAAAACTCCCTCATACTTCCCTCCCTCAATATCTCTGCATGGTACAACGGCCTTTCATTGATGCCCGTTTTTCCGACGGGTGTTTTTTGGTGGAATCATTGATGAAATAAAACGGGCGGGAATTCAGCGGGAAAGGCACCTGTCGTAAGGACGGGTGTCGATGAAACGACATAGAACCCTCTGGACTGCCAAACTGCACTAGCCAGTGGCTCTAGCAACTGGGTAAACAATGGAGGGAAGAGGGGGAATACTGCCTGGTAACTGTATGCAGCTGAAATTCTCCAGAGGGGACTCACATTGACCTGCACCTTCATCATCGGACATTATAATGGACGCTATCCTAGATTTAAAATTGCTACCCACTCCTGGTCTTTCCAGGGCCTACTACAATAATTGCCACTTTACTCGATTGAATGCCTCTTTTGGCAGCTAGTGAAACAAAGCATGCATACTCTCCTTAACTTTACGTTGCGTGAACAAGGTTGAGTGCCTTTTTAAGATTGTCTACCTTGTGTGAAACCTACCTCAGCCCCAATGGATCAGTGTAGGAAGCACTCTGTCCAGTCTATTTCCCAAGTCTTTGCAAGAATTTTAATGTCCATGTTTAATAAAGAGTTGTTCCCCCCCCAAAAAAATGAAGGAGAGTTTGAGCTTGCAACACTTCTTCACGAATGATGCCAGAATCACCTTAATTAATTCGCAAACTATCACGTCAAATCATCAATACATATCTTAAAACAGTTCACATTAAACATTTCCCCATTACATATACTGATTAAAAAATAATGCGTTTCATCTAATCCCCTTAATCTTTCAAAACATGTTTTTTTTAAAACTAACAGCTGCAATTGTAAATGAAGTCTCCTCCCAAGCGCAGACAACTTTCCACCACTCATCCGCAGCAACTGCTGCAAATGGTAACAAAAAGCACTCAAAGTATAATGTTCTCAAAATAGTTACATTTGTGCCAAAAAGAAATATATATTTCAGCATTTCCTTCTGATCAGTTTTCTTACAAAATCTACATATATTGACTTGTCCCTGATCCTTCATACAAGTTATCAAGACTTCCTGGGTGGGATGGAAATTGAAACGTAGCCTTAAA
Organism: Ambystoma mexicanum; assembly: GCF_040938575.1. Lineage (NCBI taxonomy): Eukaryota > Metazoa > Chordata > Amphibia > Caudata > Ambystomatidae > Ambystoma > Ambystoma mexicanum. The sequence goes on from NC_090932.1 coordinate 339,647,829, forward strand.
AAACTAGTTCTGAAATGTAAATTTGGGAATTTAATTGAATAGAAAGGCATGGTGTTAAAAGATGTTTCTTCATGGGTAAAATGATAAAACAATTAAAAACCTCCGAGCACCTTCATAGGTCGGAATCCAGTTCTTTAGCCACAGTTTCTCCTTTATCAGATCTAGGTTCACAATCAACAAATCCGCAGGAACCCCCAAAGCTTCTAATATAATCAGACAATCGGCTTTCCACTTTACCAGGGTGCTATCACAATCGTTTTTCATTACTTTATACAATATATGGAATAATGACAGGGAGTCTTACATTAAAAATTTGCGGAAGAGAGACAGTCTTTTCCAGTGTCTCATTGCACCCAATGATAAAAGACCTTATCGTATTTTATAAATTGTATAGGTACGCCCTTACGGGCCGGTAAAATCTTCTTCCAAAATATGCCCTCTAAACCAATCCACATCTTATCTGGCAGACATAAGGATGTTTCAGCCCTGTATCTTAGTATAGAAACCACTTTTCCTTGTAATATTCCACTATCTGTGTAAGTGAATATTGGCTGTATCGATAAAGTATCAATACACCTTGAGCTGCCAAACTCTTTGCCCTCATTTTTAAGAGCTCAGCACCTGGAGCATCCACACTACTAGAATGTATGCAAATTCCCGAATATGAAAAAGAGGGCACTTTTTTCAACAGTTGCCCGCATATGCTCCACTAGAAGTTATTCATCTTCCTTCTTCTGGTCGGATGTAGCACCAGTATGGTCGACTTCGTAGCATTTACTACTAACTCATTGACTTGCACATAGGCTTGTAGCCTATCCAACTGATGCTGCAAGCCAATCGCTGTCTGGTACAACAGGACCAAGCCATCTCCTTACAGCATCCAACCCACTGGTAGCCCATCAAATCGAAGTGGGAAGGATCAAGCCGCATTCAGCCAATCGGCCAGATCAGAAATAAATGATTAAAAAGTCCTGGTGCAAAAGGGCAGCTTTGCTCTAGGTCTTTACCTGTTTTAATTTCTTTTGACAGCAAACCCTTTTGATTTCATTTTACTTTCAGGAATGTATTTGCATACAATGCCCTGATCATTGCCAATAGGTCACTAGGGCAGCCTCACTTGGCCATTTTGGACCATAACAGCGACCAGCTTACACTATCCATCGCTTGCACGAAATAAATACCGGCCAAAAAAACAGTTGTTTTATTAGATAGCACTTGACTCTTGAATACATTTATAATAAGGGCATTTAAACCTGTTCCTGCACCCCTAATAAAACCTGATTGGTACATGTCTTTTTGATCAGTCTGCTTAACCCACATCCTCAGGCGATCCAGGACCAGCGACGCAAATAACTTCTGTGGGGCGTCCAAACAGGCGATAGGGCAGTCATTTTTTGGACCCGTCCTACCGCCCTTTTAAAAAATAGGTACAATTACTGCCTTCTTCCACGCCAGGGGTACCCCCCTGGTCCTCACGTTCTGGTCAAATAGAGCTTCCAGAAAACCTGCCTTTAGCTCTGGGAATTGTTTAAGCATCAAATTCACCAAAGCCATCTAGCCCTGGAGCTCTTGCATTACTTGCATGTTTAATCAGGGTTATAATGGCCTCTTTGTCATATTCCAGCTTCCAATGCACATCCCTATTTCTTCTTCAAGATCTAACCCATCCTTACTTGACTTTTAAATAATCCTTCAAAATGAGCAATACCCATGCCATTTGAAATGGTATTTGTTGGGTACCCTCATCTTTTAGAAGTCGCCAAATCTCACCAGTCTGCTTTTATTTTGATTTCATCGATGTAATCATTAAGGCCCCTAATGGGACTCTGTGTCCCAACATTTGTTTTACCTTATGAGGAATCAGATTGAAACTGCCCCAATGGTCAGACATTTTATGAAAATAGGGCACTCCCACACAGAACTGAAATGGGTGGCACTAATGGAAATCCGAGGTCCCTGTCAATGTTCCATCAACCGGAAATGATTACAAATGGAACAAAAACGTATTTCTTTCATACAGTTACATTAGGGGCCTTACTGATTACATGGATCAGAATTCTGCTTGTTATCCATCATGTAATGCTCTCATTACGTGTGATCTTTTCCGTTTGTATTGTTGTGTGTCAGTATGTTGGAATTATACTCCGTCGCTACGCTTTATCAATCTTGTTGGTTAGCTGGAATTTGTTTTCCAGTGTGGTAAGAATCATGGTGTAGTTATATTTATGTGGGGTACCTGCAGTATTCCACAGTGCCATGGTGGCTCCCCTGATATCGTTTTCTATTCAGGGGTTAATGGTAATTTAATTCTCCATTTAGTGCACTCTGAGTGACATTACCATTACGTGTGCCTTCCTATGATGGGGCATAGTTATTCACCTAGAGATTAATGCAGTGTTTTAGCGCGTTTGTCCTTCCAACATGGCGGTCATATTGCAGAAGGGTCATTTGTGGCTGTATACCGGTTGTGGTCGCGTGTTTGTTTCACTTACACGCAAGTACGTAGGTTGCAACGTTCCATCACATGACACCTCTCCTTAATACCTATGCTTTCAGTTGTTTGGCTACAGGTGCATTGTCGGCTCTGTATTGGTACGTTGAGCAGAAAGGAATAGGTGAGTTGTGAGTTTGGGATGACTCTTCTGTGTAACACATGGCACAGTATTTTACAACTGGCGTCTGTGTGGACTACATAGATACCCTTTGGTTTATTTTGCAGGTGGTTTTTGCAAGGTTCCACACTGTAATGGTTTTGTATTGGGCCAGTGGTCAGATCTAGAAGAGAAGTCCCTAGATGAAGGACTGTTTTTTATTTCTGTTTTGTAGATATTGGTCGTATGAGCGTTGAGATGACTATTGATCCAGTTGAAATAATACACATTAATGGTGTGGTTCATGATTCATCGTGACTTATTGCTTGCCTAATGGACAATAGAAACAGGTAGGTAATCTTTTGAAGTGCCATAGTGATATATACGCATTTATAGTGTTGTGGTGAGTTTGACACGTTTTCTAGGGGTTACATTGTAGTGATTCATTTTTTTCTTGTTTCATGTTTTAGTCAGGTGAATGAAGAGAATTTCATGGTGGTGTCCACACACTAGATGAAGACTGTTGCGTCTACTTGATGAGGATTTACAGAAGACTAAATCTACCTTGTGGATACCATTTGCATTAGATTACTCCTGAAGAATATTGAACAGTCAAACAATGTCGACAGAAACATGTTGGGTCTCTAAGTATAATTCTTGTATGCCTTATCATTAGGGTTGAATCAACAACTTTGCATGCCCTTTTGTGTGGGGTTTGTGAATAATCTTTTTGGTCACTTCTTCGTGTTCTTAAAATGATATATTTTGTTATGATCATGAATGTCATTTTGTATTGTATATTTGGTAATTTTATTTGAATTATGTTTTAATAAATATCATATTTCTACCCCTGGTGGGTCAACATTTGAAACAGCCTTTGTTTGTTATAATATTTGCTGATATCTAACATTTCCTTGGCCCTTATTTTCTACTATAAAGTTTCAGAGCACCTGGACATAATCTGTTTTTTTCTTTATTCCATCCTACAGCTCTGCTTCAATAGAAGCCTTATATTGGTGTGTACATTTCTGTCCTGTTTCTTAACCTACTTCTTCCTTGGCAGACTTTTAGTTTGAATTATAGATGTCCGTCTCCTTTACTCCTTGTACAGTCCACCTCACTTTCACAATTATGTCTTCGCTTGAGGGACAGCAGATCACCTGTAGACTAGAGACAAATGGGGCTATATTGCCTGAAATTACCACACACAGATTGTGGTTCTCTATACCAAGTTGCCTGTGCTCGTATGTCCCCAATGTCTGCCCATTAAGGACATATAGATCTCGTGGTTGAAGCATCTTTTGCAGCTTCCACCCATGGATCCTTGCTGGTGCAGCCTCTATCCCCAAATCCTCAATCCTTCCATTCTCATCAATCACACATAATGCTTTTAAGTCACCCCCCGAGAATTATTGACATACACTCTATTTCATTAACCAAAGTTTCTAACAATTTTGTCAGACTCTCTAAAAAGGTTTAATCAGTTACTGCCCTTGGATTTGAGTAAACATTACAAATGATTGTTGCTTCGAACAGGGACTCTATCAGTATCCCATTGCAGTTTGGTCACCTGGATGTATGGGTTTGGGTCCTCAATCTCTATTAACTCCTCCCCAGGCCATCTTCGACTACAACTACCAGCCTCGATGAAGGCCTTCCCCTCAAGTCCTTTAGTGCAGGGTTCAGCAACGTCATGGGTTGGCTGTTTACATAACCAAGTTTCTTGCAACAAAACAACATCATAATCCTCAAAACTAAAGTTTCCCTTATTAGAACCCTGAGCCAGTGAATAACCCTTTCCTATTGGTCAATTTGCAGCCTATAAGAAACGGTATAGCTCGCAGTTTCATTATAGCCCGCAAATTTGGCCTTTGCTTTTTTATAGCTCGGAACGTCGAGCACTAACAGTGCTTCACCCCCCTGTAGTGGCCTTCTTTAAAATAAACTTTGCCTACAAATACCATGCTTTTTTCGTTCTTGTTTAAATGCATGATGGCTGGAAGTCGCAGTGAAGTCAGAGAGGGACCCCTTTACATGTCCCTCACTCCTCCCATTCCGTGAGCCCGAGCTCTCACCTCAGGCTGTGCCCCCTCACTTACCTTCCCTGTGCCCCCTTCCTCCTCATTGTGCACTCACTCACCCGCCTCAACTATCCTTTCTCTGCTATCCCTCGCTTTTTGTCATGTTGTTTTTCATGTTTTTTATAAACTTAAATATTCCACATGGAATATTTAAGCTCCCTCCACAAATTTTTTTTTTACAAAATATATTTTACATAAACTTTGTGTGTTTGCCCATGGGTTCTAATAGCTTTATATACCTGACCCCTCTGGCCGTACCGTCGTTATTGGCCTCATACCTCGCCATTAACTCGGTCTTCAGGGCACATAACGCCCAGTAGGGCCCTTGCTGCAGGTTTATAAAGCTATATTAAAAAGGTGAACCTGTCCCCTAGTATTCCAAGACCCAATAGTTAATGTTTAATTCCTAGAAGTATCAGACAGCCCTTTTTATTCAGCACCAAAGCTTGGGCTAACCAGGGCCATGACTCCTCTTTTGCGGCTGTACCTTCATCCCTGAAATCTACTACTTTCCTCATCAAGGTATCTTTGGTAACTGCCCACACCACTTGCAGAGGATCATTCTTATACTTCTCAGTCCTTGCCTCTTGATCCTTTTCTCCTTGCATATTGTTAGATACCTTTAAATCTGTACTTTGTTCGTTACTAAACGCCCTATCACATGGCCATAGCTGGTTTCCCCAACCACGTTACTTCCTCCCCTTCTACATTTATTTGCCTGTCTCAAAGATACAAACAGCTTAAAACCCAAGGGAACCAATTGCTGTGCCACTTCCATCAGTGTTAATCTCACAAGTCTTGAGTCAATGTGTAACGAGACTCGATCTACCTGGTTATCATTCAAGAATTCCACACAACGGATGTCCCTGGAAGCAATAGACCGCACACTAGGTACATGATGGAATACATCTAACACGTTCCATCTATTTAAAATTAACCCATCTGAACTGGATATCCCAGCCCCTTGGATGAGTAGCATTTACCCTGGAGATGGATGGGGATGCAGATTGTATTCATACATCAGTAATCAAAACGACTCAGGTAGTTTGGCAAAAGGAAAGCTGTTTTAATGTCAATTATCTAAAACGGAAAGTACAATGAACATCAGCACTCGCTCGATCCTCTTACTCAACGAATCTTACAAAAAACGGAGGTTATACTAAGAAAATTCATCATCAGTGACGTCTTGACCTGCGTCATTACCAATGTCATCCTCCATGGCAAACTGCAAAAACCTATTGAAGGAAGTCATAGGCTCTAAGTGAATATCTAAGTATACGTTCCATATCAGTATGGGACAGTGAATGAAAGTGATAGGGTACTTAACATCAGGTGGGGCAACTAAGCCCTCCCCTCAAAATGGCCACTATGAACGTCACTAAATACACAACGTCCCATTGGCTACACAAACTATAGGACCCATAATTACGTGGTCCTCTACAAATAGTTGGCTTCACCTTTAACCACTCCTTGCACATTTATTATATTCGTTGGTGTTCTGCCTTCTCCATCAGATCCAATCACCTCCTCAGAGCATCTGGATTGATAGCTGTAATAAAGCCCTCTATGTAAATCATTTTAAAGGGCAGCATGGTGTGTAATGTTGCCTGGTTCCTTAAAGAGTCATTCAGAGGCATATATAATTTCAAAAAAGGCATTAAAGCTATCGTCATCCCCGCCATTACATCAACATTCACCATCATGTTACCAAGGCCCTCGGTCTATGTGATCTTGCGGGAGGAGGAAGTTAAAGATACATTTGAGGAAACATCAGAAGGATACACCAAAGCATCAAGGTTATTAGGCTCATTGCTTCGATCTTCCAAGATAACAATTTCATTCACCTCCGATTTCTGACCCTCTGGGAAAGCGGCACTTAGAATTACCCTAGGTAATGCCCTATCATTAGGTATTAATTTGTTTGGGGTTGCAGGTCTCACCGGGCTTAATGCATGCCCACTCCTCTCTCATTCACACATCATTTACCTGTGGTAGTTCAAAGTGCCCTTCCAAGGGAGTACTCAGATTGTCTACTGCTTGATGCTCTGCCCTGTTAACCATAGTAGATACTCTTGGGGTCAATATGGTCTGAGGAGTAGAATCTGTTTGAAACATTTCTTCCAGCAGTTCCACATCTGTAATCGCGCATCTTTTTTCCACATGGTTCAATTTAGTTGGTCCGGATGTTTCCACCATTGATTTAGAAAAAAACACACTATTCTTTATTTCCAGAGTTTTGATTCCAGCCACCATTCTCTTCAACTCTCATTTATAACTGGGGAAGCTATACCTGCCCCGCTCATTTCTGTTGCCAAAGTCTTACTATCCAGCCGTGAGCTACTCGTACAGAGTTGAACACCAGAGGCTATGGCCAAGTCAGCCCACATGCTTGCGCTGGTATGCAGAAAATCCAAAAGGGGAGGAGGTGCGCATTCTCTCCCAAGTTCAGCGCTTACCTTGACTTGGCTACTGGCCTCCGCTGCTGGCTGAATTAGCTTGCTCATTCACCAATATCTGGACTCCATCTTTAATCAATCCACTCTGGGTTATTGGCCCCCCTCACACATGTGCCCAAAAGTTAACAGTAGAAACTTGAATTTGATTCCTGCAACAACCTGGAGCCAGTGGAGAGATTTCAGAGCTGGAGAGATGCAGTCACAGGGCTTAAGGCAAAGAATAAGTCTTGCAGCCCTGTTCTGATTAGTTGAAGAGGATGGAGCGAAGAAGAGGCAGGCTGAGGAAGAGGCTGTTACAGTAATGTAGCCTGGAGAGGACAAGAGCTCTAGAGACATTGAGCTTCTGGGGAAGGTGATGAAAGAGAAAATGCCTGTAAGAAGCTGAAGTTGAAAGTGGGCCTTCTTGGCAAGGTCCAAGATGTGAGGAGTGAAGGAGAGAGAGGAGTCAAAGATGACCCCAAGGTTTCTGGCTTCAGTGGAAGGAGAGGGGGGTGAGCCCATAAAGGGTGACCAGAATGCAGGAGGGAAACGGGGAGCAGGTGTCCCTATAGGCAGGATCTCAATCTTACTGGCATTAAGACAGAGATCATTGGAGGTACACCAAGACTGAATAGCAGACAGGCAGTTATCTGTGTAACACTGGAAATGAGGAGAGAAGTGTCATGCGCCGCGTTCCTTCCTGGCGTCTCTGGCCAAGGACCCGGGTTTACCATAGCCGAGTGCATAGCACGGTCTAGTCTTTTCCCTTGGCTCATGCTTCCTATTTAGGCCCCGCCTTCTTTCAGCGCTTCGCGTTGCAACCCTTTCCGCCAGCTGTTCTCTTCGCTGCCGCTGTTGTGAACGCTCTCCTTCTCTCTAGTTCTGCTCAGCCTCCTCTTTTCTGGTTTTCTCTCTTGTACTCTGATTCCCTTCCTCCTTCCGTGCCCCTCGGTGCCTTGCCCAGCATTGCTTACCTCTCTCCTCTCCCGGTCAGCTTCGCATCCTGTAGCCGGTATTTCCTCTCGAGCAACTTCCCACGGAGCTCAGCTTCCATCAGGACTCCGGTGCCTGCAGCAGGGGTTTTTTCTGCCGCTTGCGGCTTTTTCCCCTTGTTGTCCCTCCCGGGACTGGAGTCCCAGCGGGGTGTCTTTACCTGGCCTCCGCTGTGGCTTTGTCTCGTGGGAGACGCGGTCGACCTACAAAGAGAGGAAAAGACTACTGGACCCGGAGATCCATCAGTCCAGACTGCAGCGACCACACAGGTGAGGAGGAGGGGGAGGAAGAGACGAATACTAGAGGGGCCATCGACCCGAAGCCTGACAGTTTGCAACGCCCACAATCTACAATGGCCACCCCTGAGCAGGTACAGGAACTGGTGGCAGCGGTCCAGAATCTCTCATTGGAGATGCAAAATATGAAAGCCGAGAACACCCTTATGAAACAGCTGATAGCCTCCCGGGAGCCACCTTCCATAGATCTGCCTCCCATGGCTCTCTCTTCAGGCAAGTTCGAGGGCTCACCGAAAAGGCTGAGAGAGTTTCTAGATGCCTGCACAGTTTATTTTACTTTCAGGCCCCGCTCCTATACCTCCGACCAGGCCAAGGCCGGCTTTATGATTTCTAATATGTCAGGTAATGCCCTAGCCTGGGCCACTCCTCTGGTAACCAGTTCTGATCCTGTGCTACAGGACTATGGGGCCTTTTTGGGACTTCTCAATAGTACTTTTGAAAGGCCTGAAGTCGCCATGTCAGCAGGGGAAGACCTGCTGGATGTTCGACAGGGATCCTCTGACGTGCAGTCACATATTTCAACGTTTAAAAGGCTGGCCTTGGAGACTGGCTGGTCGGAACAGTCTCAGATAATTTTGTTCCGACGAGGTCTTAGAGAAGATCTTAAAGACGAATTGGCCCGCTCTCCTCGCCCCGAATCACTAGCCACTTTAATGACAGCTGCCCTTCAGATTGAATTTCGTATGATTGAAAGAGGACAAGAGAAACGACGAAGCCGATCTTTCTTCCCTGGGGGACCCCCTCCTCCTCCTACTTCATCCAAACAAACTGAAGAACCTATGCAGATAGGTGCTACACGCCGCTCTCTTACTCCCGAAGAAACGAAGAGAAGGAGGGAGCAAGGCCTATGTGCTTATTGTGGATCAGACCGACACTCTGTAAGGAATTGTCCTGAATTATCTTCCAAACAGTCGGAAAACGAACACCCTCGATCCTAGAAGGGACGGGATGTCGAGGGGTGCTGTATAGTCCCTATGTTACCATGTCAATCGGATCATCTGACTCCTCCCAAGATTCTCGCCTCATGGTCATCACTGTACAAATTACCATCGGGGAGAACCAGATTGAGGCTTTGGCTCTCCTGGACTGTGGAGCCGCCGGAAACTTTGCTGATACTCTATGGGTCAATCAAGTGGGAGCTAAGCGCATAGACCGACTGGAGGGACAGAAAGTGGAGGGCGTGGACGGCAAACCACTGAGCTCTGGCCTTATTACCCAATCTACAGAACCATTATTGCTCACCATCCACCAACACTCTGAGAGTATAACATTTGACATCATTCGAGCAGCTCATTTCCCTCTCATTTTGGGTATTCCTTGGCTCCGCCAGCATAATCCCTACATTGATTGGGCCTCCAACCGTCTAGATTTCTCCTCTACCTACTGCCAAAGACAGTGCTTGCAGGGCGTCAATTACCAAACAGTGAGGACGTATTCTAGTAAGCCTGCTACTACAGTTGGAGTCCATTCAATTTCGCAGATCCTGGAGGATTTTGATGCAGTCTTTGCTGACTCTTCTCCTTTGGAGTTACCCCCCCATAGACCTGAAGATTGTCCCATAGACCTGACACCTAATGCTTTGGTACCCTTCGGTAAGATGTTTGCGCTATTGGTGAAGGAGAAGGATGTCTTGAGGAAATATTTGGATGACAATCTTTGTAACAGTCTCATCCGGCCGTCTAAATCACCTGCTGGAGCCCCACTGTTTTTTATTCCCAAGAGGGGTTCCACGGATCTGCGACCGTGTATCGACTACAGAGGTCTTGATAAAGTAACTAAGAAGGACCACTACCCCATGCCTCTGATCCCAGATATACTAGCTGCCGTCCAAGGTGCTACAATATTCTCCAAATTAGACCTGCAGAACGCCTACCACCTTCTCCGCATTAAGAAGGGGGACGAATGGAAGACTGCATTCAGGACACCTTTTGGCCTCTTCGAATACCATGTAATGCCATTTGGGCTTGTAAATGCACCGGCTGTCTTCCAAAGATTTATGGACTGCATGTTCTCCGACCTCTTGTTTATTTCAGTGGTTGTGTATCTCAACGATATCTTGGTCTTCTCCAATAACTTGCTTGACCATACCAAACATCTTACCAAAGTGCTGACTCGACTCAAATGCAACCATCTTTTGGCTAAGAGAGAGAAATGCCTTTTTGGGGTCTCTTCTGTTCCCTATCTGGGATTTATTCTGTCACCTCATGGGATAACGATGGATAAGAGCAAGGTAGATGCCATCCTTCACTGGCCGGCCCCTACCTCAGTAAAGGAGGTACAGAGATTGTTGGGTCTAGCCAACTTTTACCGGCGGTTCATAGCAGGTTTTTCGAACATTGTTTTACCCATTACCAACCTGTTGAAGAAATCCTCCGGACGGTTCACTTGGAATTCAAAGGCTGAGGATAGTTTTCGTTGTCTCAAGGAGCAGTTCTGCCAAGCACCCATTCTACGGCAGCCTGATCAGACTAAGCAATTTATTCTAGAAACCGATGCCTCGTCCGCCGCCATAGGGGCAGTTCTTCTTCAAGATCACCAAGGCGTAGAACACCCGGTGGCCTATCTGTCAAAGACGCTTACCGAGACTAAGCGCAACTATTCTGTTATAGAGAAAGAACTATTAGCTATGAAAAAGGCATGTGAGGAATGGAGACATCTGCTCCAAGGTAACACCTATCCTTTTATCATAAGAACCGATCACAAAAACCTACAGGTGCTACAATCTATGGATTGTATTAACTCCAGACAGGCACGTTGGGCACATTTCTTTTCTCAATATGATTTTCTAATTACTTACATACCTGGAAGTCAAAACACATTGACTGATGCCCTCTCCAGGAAGACGTACGGCTCTACGCATCGCACCGGCTCTCTGGAGAGGATGTTTCCTAGAAACAAGATCGTGAGCACACTTTCTTCTTTCTTGCAGCAAGTCAAGGAAGCAACAGTTGGTCACCAAGAACCGTTTGGCCTAATCAAGAGGGATGGTTTGATGTTTAAGGGACACCAGTTGTGGATACCTTCTAAGGAACTTCAAAACAAGGTCCTTTCGTGGTGCCATGATCACGAAACAGCCGGACACAGGGGGCAAACTAACACTCTGGAGCTAGTCCAAAGGACCTTCTACTGGCCCCATCTTATTAAGGATGTCAGATAATTCGTTCAGACCTGCACCATTTGTAAACAAAGCAAATGTTGTACTCAAAAACCAGTGGGGCTATTGCAACAAGAAGAAGTACCTACTCATCCCTGGAGCCATATTTCAACCGACTTTATTGTGGATCTACCGCTCTCACAAGGCTGTTCCTGTATCCTTGTTACTATAGACTCTTTCACCAAAATGGCTCATTTTTCACCAGTCGCGGGCCTGCCCACTGCAGAAACCATGGCTCAGGTTTTCGTCAGGGACATTTTTCGTCTTCACGGTCTCCCGGACAAGATTGTGTCGGACCGCGGGAGCCAATTTGTGTCCCGGTTCTGGAAGTCCTTATGTAAAAATCTAGGCATCGAGAGGGCTTTGTCATCAGGTTATCACCCGCAGACGAACGGGCAAACAGAGAGGTTAAATTCGACTCTGGAACAATATCTGCGGTCTTATATCAATGCGGAACGAGATAATTGGGTGGCTTTGCTGCCCACAGCCGAGTTTGCATATAATAATTCCAGACATTCGGCCATTAAGATGTCGCCTTTCTTCTGTTCCTATGGTTATCACCCTCGTTCTATAATCCCTCGCTCGCCTGTCCATTCCTCACTGCCACACGTGGAAGATGTGTTGTCTCGGCTAAAGGAAGCCCAGAGAACAGCTTCATTAAGTTTATCTGAGAGTCTCCAGGGGTACAAACAACAAGCTGATAGGCACCGTCGGGATGTCCCTGATTGGAAGGTGGGCTCCAAGGTGTGACTTTCCACCAAATTCCTCCCACGCTGGTCTCGCCCCTCCAAACTATCTCCATGGTTCCTGGGCCCCTTTTCTATCATAGCCAGAATAAACCCAGTGACCTTTCGCCTTAACCTACCTCCTTCCTTGAAGCGGGTGCACGCTGTTTTTCATGCCTCCTTATTGAGGAGTGCGGATAATTCCCGGGTTGCCCGTACCTCTCCCGTTCCTGTATCCGGGAACATTAACGAGGAATATGAGGTCTCAAGCATTCGAGATTCCAGGTATCACAGGGGTCGCTTAGAATACCTTGTCGATTGGAAGGGTTACTCCAGTGCAGAAGACTCCTGGGAGCCTGTCTCTCATATCCACGCCCCCATCCTCCTCCGGAGGTTTCATAGGGGGCATCCAGGGAAGCCCGGGGGTTCTCAGTATGGGGGGGCATACTGTCAAGCGCCGCGTTCCTTCCTGGCGTCTCTGGCCAAGGACCCGGGTTTACCATAGCCGAGTGCATAGCGCGGTCTAGTCTTTTCCCTTGGTTGATGCTTCCTATTTAGGCCCCGCCTTCTTTCAGCGCTTTGCGTTGCAACCCTTTCCGTCAGCTGTTCTCTTCGCTGCCACTGTTGTGAACGCTCTCCTTCTCTCTAGTTCTGCTCAGCCTCCTCTTTTATGGTTTTCTCTCTTGTACTCTGCTTCCCTTCCTCCTTCCGTGCCCCTCGGCGCCTTGCCCAGCATTGCTTACCTCTCTCCTCTCCCGGTCAGCTTCGCATCCTGTAGCCGGTATTTCCTCTCAAGCAACTTCACACGGAGCTCCGCTTCCATCAGGACTCCGGTGCCTGCAGCAGGGGTTTTTTTCTGCCGCTTGTGGCTTTTTCCCCTAGTTGTCCCTCCCGGAACTGGAGTCCCAGCGGGGTGTCTTTACCTGGCCTCCGCTGTAGCTTCGTCTTGTGGGAGACGCGGTCGACCTACAAAGAGAGGAAAAGACTACTGGACCCGGAGATCCATCAGTCCAGACTGCAGCGACCACACAGGTGAGGAGGAGGGGGAGGAAGAGATGAATACTAGAGGGGCCATCGACCCGAAGCCTGACAAGAAGGCATAGATCAAGTGAGCAAGAGGTGCTATGAACCGGTCATCTGGAAGCTCTCTGTTCTTAATTCCTTCTTGGGCCACTGTTCTTCTCCTGCCTCTTCAGGTTGAATGGGTTTATCTCCTCCTCTTGTCTCCTCCCATCCACCACACCAGATGGCAATGATTCTATTCTCCTTTAACAGTGTCGCCACCTTCACACCAAATGACCCCTATCCTCCAATCTTTTTAGTATCAACCTTTGACCTCCAAATGTCTCTTCTAGGTGTTACCACCTTCTTACTCCGACCTCATTCAACTCACTCCCCAATCTCCAACTCTCTTCTCAAATTCTTCTCGGAAAATACCTTTCACTTCACAACTTCTTCCTCCATCCCTTTCTCAGATGCTCCATCACTCTTGTTTGAACTGACTGGCTTTTAATGATCCTCGTCTGGTATGGTGCTTAGAGGTATGGATGGGCACTTGTGTAAAGTGATCTGTGATGCTTTGGGATTGAGCCTTGTACTGGGAAGTCATGTGGTTTGGAGAGAATGTATCCTAAGGTTACATTAAGGCCTGCCACCATTTTGGAATTCAGATGGGTCCCTGACATTTGAGGACTCCTTTTGCCCTCTACGAGTCCCTGCTGCTAATGCCTGTTTCAACCTAGGCCCCTCTGCTCTCCCAGCATGCAAATATGGAGTGAGAAAATCACTCTGGTAAGTCTGTGAAACTGTTATATTTGTAAAACTTTAATCGTGGATCATTTGCAACTTTATAATCCCTGCAACGGCGGCAGCACCAGAGTGATAGGGTTTGTTAATTTCCTTGTTCGAGCACTCTGCACGAGCCAAGTGCCTGGCAAAATATGAATGGGAACTCAATATAATATCCATAATGCCTTTTCACTTCCTGTCATGGATGATATGCCATATGTGTCCCATATCTGCCCAGTTCCACTGTTTCAACCGATTCCTTGTTTTCAAACCAGAAGATCCAAGAAACCCAACGATCCATACCATATTTTTCATAATTCCACTCCAAATAAGGCTATAATCAGTACTGGAAATTCAATAACTGTGGGATTCCACCAGCGGAGGGGGAATTTGGGGAGTGTGGGTAAACAAGATTGTTGGCGAGTGGAGATTTTTCTAAGTCCTTCCCACATAAACATTTATATTTCAGGAGATTCATTATTAACACCTGGAAAATAACCCAAGAGAGAAGGAGTGTTTCCTATAATATTGCAAGCAAAGCATAAAAGGTGCACCTTTTAAACCTACAGAGCTTGTTTACATATTTTCTATAGATTACAGTCCTGACAAACATATTCACATGAACTCGGACCAGACACTCAAGTGGTCCAGATGGTCGCTCTCTCGACCATCGTCCTAATGACGTACATTAAAATCCGTGACATTTTTTGCCAGATCCCAGATCTGAGAAAATCTGGTCCAATGACCAGCGCTGGCTATATCGTGATAAAGATCAAATAGACAAATACCATTGCGAATAGTACAAACATATACAAGACCCATATGTTACTGAAAGAAAGAAAGAAACTGCATACTTCTATGTGCAAAGTTCACAAAGGTCTCCTATATAAATAAATGGAAATAAACACCTCTGACAAATTACACAATTCTGACTGCATGCACTCATGATAAAATTAAATGCATATGCACGCATCTTTTACTATAGATTTATAGACCTCGCCCGAGTGCCGTACCAAGCGTTATGGGCCCTGAAGATTGAGTTAAAGGCCAGAGCGCAGCGAGGGCCTTTAACAAGTTATGAGGGCCCATAACGACAGTACAGCCCAAGGGCAAGGTCTATAAAGCTGTTAGGACCCATGCCAAAGAGAAAGAAGTTCATTTAAAAATATATGTTTTTTATTATTACATTGTTTTTTGGGGGCCTTGAATATTCCATATGGACTATCTAATTTTTTTTTAAAACCTGAAAAATAACATTACAAAAAGCTATTAGAACCCATGGCCAAAGAAAAGAAAAGTTAATTTAAAAATATACAGGGTAATTCATAGAAATTCGCACAAAAATGGCGCACGCGGCTGGCGCACAGTGTCCCCGTGCGATACACTGTGCCAGCCGCGTGCGAAAAAATCCTTTTCATCGCACAGCGTATTCATGGATTTTAGCCTCCGAAACCAGCCGTGGCGCAGAGTGGCGCAGCGACCCTGCAGCAGCGCCAGTTACGCCCCCAAGAATGCCCTCGCGCATGGAAAAGCCTTCAAAATCCCCAAATCATCGCAAAGGGCTGCGCTAACCCTGGACCAGTTCACATGGCTGGCAAACAGCAAACGCCAAGCTGGGAACGTGTATTTCAGTGGTTTGCGGGAAGTTCCACACGCGATTATCCTGTGTACGTGTACATCAGGGGTGGTGGGAAGTAACACACACAAAAACAGCAGGGTACGTGTATTCCAGGGGTGCACGGCAAGTATCACACGCAAAAGCAGCAGGGTACGTGTATTTCAGGGGTGCGCGGGAAGTATCACACGCAAAAGCAGCAGGGTACGTGTATCTCAGGGGTGCGCGGGAAGTATCACATGCAATTCCATCAGGGTACGTGTATTCCAGGGGTGCGGGGAAGTATCACACGCAAAAACAGCAGTGTACGTGTATTACAGGGGTGCACGGGAAGTATCACACGCAAAAGCAGCAGGGTACGTGTATTTCAGGGGTGCGCGGGAAGTATCACACGCGATTCCATCAGGGTACGTGTATTCCAGGGGTGCGCGGGAAGTATCACACGCGATTCCATCAGGGTACGTGTGTTCCAGGGGTACGCGGGAAGTATCACACGCAAAAGCAGCAGGGTACGTGTATTTCAGGGGTGCGCATGAATTATCACACGCAATTCCATCAGGGTACGTGTATTACAGGGGTGCCCGGGGAGCACCACACGTGAATTGCACGTGTGGGTCCTCCGAGGTGTTCCCTCTACACCCTCCACGACCGCTGTAGGTGGCCCACACCACAGGGGCCTACCCTGCACATGTCCTGCAGGCACCCCATCCACCATGGCCATGCCCCCCAGCCAACCCACATGTCACCTTGCACTACTGCCCACCAACGCATGTCCCCCTGCACCCCCAGCCACCAGGGGCAGCCTCCACCAGGCCCCCACTCATGTCCAACTCATGTCTCCCTGCACCCACACCCCCCAGCCACCAGGGGCAGCCTCCACTAGGCCCCAACTCATGTCTCCCATCACCCCCACCCCCCAGCAGTGCAGGGGCAGCCTCCACCAGGCCCCCACTCATGTCTACCATTACCCCCACCCCCCAGCCACCAGGGGCAGCCTCCACCAGGCCCCCACTCATGTCTCCCATCACCCCCAACCCACTGCCACCAGGGGCAGCCTCCACCAGGCCCCCACCCATGTCTCCCATCACCCCACCCCCCAGCAGTGCAGGGGCAGCCTCCACTAGGACCCCACTCATGTCTCCCATCACCCCACCCCCCAGCAGGGCAGGGGCAGCCTCCACCAGGCCCCCACTCATGTCCCCTATCACCCCCACCCCCCAGCAGTGCAAGGGCAGCCTCCACCAGACCCCCACTCATGTCCCCCATCACCCCACCCCACTGCCACCAGGGGCAGCCTCCGCCAGGCCCCCACCCATGTCTCCCATCACCCCCACCCCCAGCAGTGCAGGGGCAGCCTCCACCAGGCCCCCACTCATGTCCCCCTGCACCCCACCCCCAGCAGTGCAGGGGCAGCCTCCACCAGGCCCCCTCTCATGTCTCCCATCACCCCCACCCCCCAGCAGTGCAGGGGCAGCCTCCACCAGGCCCCCACTCATGTCCCCCATCACCCCCACCCCACTGCCACCAGGTACAGCCTCCACCTGGCCCCCACCCATGTTTACCATCACCCCCACCGCCCAGCAGTGCAGGGGCAGCCTCCACCAGGCCCCACTCATGTCCCCCTGCACCCCCACTCCCCAGCAGTGCAGGGGCAGCCTCCACCAGGCCCCCTCTCATGTCTCCCATCATCCCCACCCCCAGCAGTGCAGGGGCAGCCTCCACCAGGCCCCCACTCATGTCTCCCATCACCCCCACCCCCCAGCATTGCAGGGGCAGCCTCCACCAGGCCCCCACTCATGTCTACCATTACCCCCACCACCCAGCCACCAGGGGCAGCCTCCACCAGGCCCCCACTCATGTCCCCCATCACCCCCACCCCACTGCCACCAGGGGCAGCCTCCACCAGGCCCCCACTCATGTCCCCCATCACCCCCACCCCACTGCCACCAGGGGCAGCCTCCACCAGGCCCCCACCGATGTCTACCATCACCCCCACCCCCCAGCAGTGCAGGGGCAGCCTCCACCAGGCCCCCACTCATGTCTCCCATCACCCCACCCCACAGCAGTGCAGGGGCAGCCTCCACCAGGCCCCCACCCATGTCTACCATCACCCCCACCCCCCAGCAGTGCAGGGGCAGCCTCCACCAGGCCCCCACTCATGTCTCCCATCACCCCACCCCCCAGCATTGCAGGGGCAGCCTCCACCAGGCCCCCACTCATGTCCCCTATCACCCCACCCCCCAGCAGTGCAGGGGCAGCCTCCACCAGGCCCCACTCATGTCTCCCACCACCCCCACCCCCCAGCCACCAGGGGCAGCCTCCACCAGGCCCCCACTCATGTCCCCTATCACCCCCACCCCCAAGCAGTGCAGGGACAGCCTCCACCAGGCCCCCACTCATGTCCAACTCATGTCTCCCTGCACCCCCACCCCCAGCCACCAGGGGCAGCCTCCACCAGCCCCCCACTCATGTCTCCCATCACCCCCACCCCCAGCAGTGCAGGGGCAGCCTCCACCAGGCCTCCACTCATGTCTCCCACCACCCCCACCCCCCAGCCACCAGGGGCAGCCTCCACCAGGCCCCCACTCATGTCCCCTATCACCCCCACCCCCCAGCAGTGCAGGGGCAGCCTCCACCAGGCCCCCACTCATGTCCAACTCATGTCTCCCTGCACCCCCACCCCCAGCCACCAGGGGCAGCCTCCACCAGGCCCCCACTCATGTCTCCCATCACCCCCACCCCCAGCAGTGCAGGGGCAGCCTCCACCAGGCCCCCACTCATGTCCCCCATCACCCCCACCCCACTGCCACCAGGGGCAGCCTCCACCAGGCCCCCACCCATGTCTACCATCACCCCCACCCCCAGCAGTGCAGGGGCAGCCTCCACCAGGCCCCCACTCATGTCCCCCTGCACCCCCACCTCCCAGCAGTGCAGGGGCAGCCTCCACCAGGCCCCCTCTCATGTCTCCCATCACCCCCACCCCCCAGCAGTGCAGGGGCAGCCTCCACCAGGCCCCCACTCATGTCTCCCATCACCCCCACCCCCCAGCATTGCAGGGGCAGCCTCCACCAGGCCCCCACTCATGTCTACCATTACCCCCACCCCCCAGCCACCAGGGGCAGCCTCCACCAGGCCCCCACTCATGTCCCGCATCACCCCCACCCCATTGCCACCAGGGGCAGCCTCCACCAGGCCCCCACTCATGTCTCCCATCACCCCCACCCCCCAGCAGTGCAGGGGCAGCCTCCACCAGGCCCCCACTCATGTCTCCCATCACCCCCACCCCCCAGCATTGCAGGGGCAGCCTCCACCAGGCCCCCACTCATGTCTACCATTACCCCCACCCCCCAGCCACCAGGGGCAGCCTCCACCAGGCCCCCACTCATGTCCCGCATCACCCCCACCCCATTGCCACCAGGGGCAGCCTCCACCAGGCCCCCACTCATGTCTCCCATCACCCCCACCCCCCAGCATTGCAGGGGCAGCCTCCACCAGGCCCCCACTCATGTCTACCATTACCCCCACCCCCCAGCCAACAGGGGCAGCCTCCACCAGGCCCCCACTCATGTCCCCTATCACATCCACCCCCCAGCAGTGCATGGGGCAGCCTCCACCAGGCCCCCACTCATGTCCCCTATCACCCCCACCCCCCAGCAGTGCAGGGGCAGCCTCCACCAGGCCCCCACTCATGTCCCCTATCACCCCCACCCCCCAGCAGTGCAGGGGCAGCCTCCACCAGGCCCCACTCATGTCTCCCACCACCCCCACCCCCCAGCCACCAGGGGCAGCCTCCACCAGGCCCCCACTCATGTCCCCTATCACCCCCACCCCCAAGCAGTGCAGGGACAGCCTCCACCAGGCCCCCACTCATGTCCAACTCATGTCTCCCTGCACCCCCACCCCCAGCCACCAGGGGCAGCCTCCACCAGCCCCCCACTCATGTCTCCCATCACCCCCACCCCCAGCAGTGCAGGGGCAGCCTCCACAAGGCCTCCACTCATGTCTCCCACCACCCCCACCCCCCAGCCACCAGGGGCAGCCTCCACCAGGCCCCCACTCATGTCCCCTATCACCCCCACCCCCCAGCAGTGCAGGGGCAGCCTCCACCAGGCCCCCACTCATGTCCAACTCATGTCTCCCTGCACCCCCACCCCCAGCCACCAGGGGCAGCCTCCACCAGGCCCCCACTCATGTCTCCCATCACCCCCACCCCCAGCAGTGCAGGGGCAGCCTCCACCAGGCCCCCACTCATGTCCCCCATCACCCCCACCCCACTGCCACCAGGGGCAGCCTCCACCAGGCCCCCACCCATGTCTACCATCACCCCCACCCCCAGCAGTGCAGGGGCAGCCTCCACCAGGCCCCCACTCATGTCCCCCTGCACCCCCACCTCCCAGCAGTGCAGGGGCAGCCTCCACCAGGCCCCCTCTCATGTCTCCCATCACACCCACCCCCCAGCAGTGCAGGGGCAGCCTCCACCAGGCCCCCACTCATGTCTCCCATCACCCCCACCCCCCAGCATTGCAGGGGCAGCCTCCACCAGGCCCCCACTCATGTCTACCATTACCCCCACCCCCCAGCCACCAGGGGCAGCCTCCACCAGGCCCCCACTCATGTCCCGCATCACCCCCACCCCATTGCCACCAGGGGCAGCCTCCACCAGGCCCCCACTCATGTCTCCCATCACCCCCACCCCCCAGCATTGCAGGGGCAGCCTCCACCAGGCCCCCACTCATGTCTACCATTACCCCCACCCCCCAGCCACCAGGGGCAGCCTCCACCAGGCCCCCACTCATGTCCCCTATCACCCCCACCCCCCAGCAGTGCATGGGGCAGCCTCCACCAGGCCCCCACTCATGTCCCCTATCACCCCCACCCCCCAGCCACCAGGGGCAGCCTCCATCAGGCCCCCACCCATGTCTCCCATCGCCCCCACCCCCCAGCAGTGCAGGGGCAGCCTCCACCAGGCTCCCACTCATGTCTCCCACCACCCCCACCCCCCAGCCACCAGGGGCAGCCTCCACCAGGCCCCCACTCATGTCCCCTATCACCCCCACCCCCCAGCAGTGCAGGGCAGCCTCCACCAGGCCCACACTCATGTCTCCCATAACCCCCACCCCCCAGCATTGCAGGGGCAGCCTCCACCAGGCCCCCACTCATGTCCCCCATCACCCCCACCCCCCAGCCACCAGGGGCAGCCTCCACCAGGCCCCCACTCATGTCTCCAACCACCCCCACCCCCAACATCCAGGGGCACCCTCCACCAGGCCCCCACTCATGTCTCCAACCACCCCCACCCCCCAGCATCCAGGGGCACCCTCCACCAGGCCCCCACTCATGTCTCCAACCACCCCCACCCTCCAGCATCCAAGGGCACCCTCCACCAGGCCCCCACTCATGTCTACCACCACCCCCACCCCCCAGCCACCATTGGCAGCCTCCACCAGGCCCCCACTCATGTCTCCCATCACCCCCACCCCACTGCCACCGGGGGCAGCCTCCACCAGGCCCCCACCCATGTCTCCCATCACCCCCACCCCCAGCAGTGCAGGGGCAGCCTCCACCAGGCCCCCACCCATGTCTCCCATCACCCCACCCCCAGCAGTGCAGGGGCAGCCTCCACCAGGCCCCCACTCATGTCCCCTATCACCCCCACCCCCCAGCAGTGCAAGGGCAGCCTCCACCAGGCCCCCACTCATGTCTCCCATCACCCCCACCCCCCAGCCACCAGGAGCAGCCTCCACCAGGGCCCCACTCATGTCCCCCATCACCCCCACCCCACTGCCACCAGGGGCAGCCTCCACCAGGCCCCCACTCATGTCTCCCATCACCCCCACGCCCCAGCCACCAGGGGCAGCCTCCACCAGGCCCCCACTCATGTCCCCTATCACCCCCACCCCCCAGCAGTGCATGGGGCAGCCTCCACCAGGCCCCCACTCATGTCCCCTATCACCCCCACCCCCAGCAGTGCATGGGGCAGCCTCCACCAGGCCCCCACTCATGTCCCCTATCACCCCCACCCCCCAGCCACCAGGGGCAGCCTCCACCAGGCCCCCACCCATGTCTCCCATCACCCCCACCCCCTAGCAGTGCAGGGGTAGCCTCCACCAGGCCCCCACCCATGTCTCCCATCACCCCACCCCCAGCAGTGCAAGGGCAGCCTCCACCAGGCCCCCACTCATGTCCCCTATCACCCCCACCCCCCACAAGTGCAAGGGCAGCCTCCACCAGGCCCCCACTCATGTCTCCCATTACCCCCACCCCCCAGCCACCAGGGGCAGCCGCCACCAGGGCCCCACTCATGTCCCCCATCACCCCCACCCCACTGCCACCAGGGGCAGCCTCCACCAGGCCCCCACTCATGGCTCCCATCACCCCCACCCCCCAGCATTGCAGGGGCAGCCTCCACCAGGCCCCCACTCATGTCTACCATTACCCCCACCCCCAGCCACCAGGGGCAGCTTCCACCAGGCCCCCACACATGTCCCCTATCACCCCCACCCCCAGCAGTGCAAGGGCAGCCTCCACCAGGCCCCCACTCACGTCTCCCACCACCCCCACTCCCCAGCCACCAGGGGCAGCCTCCACCAGGCCCCCACTCATGTCCCCTATCACCCCCACCCCCCAGCAGTGCAGGGGCAGCCTCCACCAGGCCCCCTCTCATGTCTCCCATCACCCTCACCCTCCAGCAGTGCAGGGGCCGCCTCCACCAGGCCCCCACTCATGTCTCCCATCACCCCACCCCCCAGCCACCAGGGGCAGCCTCCACCAGGCCCCCACTCATGTCTCCAACCACCCCCCAGCATCCAGGGGCACCCTCCACCAGGCCCCCACTCATGTCTCCAACCACCCCCACCCCCCAGCATCCAGGGGCACCCTCCACCAGGCCCCCACTCATGTCTACCACCACCCCCACCCCCCAGCCACCAGGGGCAGCCTCCACCAGGCCCCCACTCATGTCTCCCATCACCCCACCCCCCAGCAGTGCAGGGGCAGCCTCCACCAGGCCCCCACTCATGTCTCCCATCACCCCCACCCCCCAGCAGTGCAGGGGCAGCCTCCACCAGGCCCCCACTCATGTCTCCCACCACCCCCAGCCACCAGGGGCACCCTCTCCACCAGGACCCCACACATGTCCCCTATCACCCCCACCCTCCAGCAGTGCAGGGGCAACCTCCACCAGGCCCCCTCTCATGTCTACCATTACCCCCACCCCCCAGGAGTGCAGGGGCAGCCTCCACCAGGCCCCCACTCATGTCCCCTATCACTCCCACCC
Source organism: Ambystoma mexicanum (assembly GCF_040938575.1). Lineage (NCBI taxonomy): Eukaryota > Metazoa > Chordata > Amphibia > Caudata > Ambystomatidae > Ambystoma > Ambystoma mexicanum. The sequence continues at coordinate 339,670,783 of NC_090932.1, forward strand.
CCAGCAGTGCAGGGGCAGCCTCCACCAGGCCCCCACTCATGTCTACCATTACCCCCACCCCCCAGCACTGCAGGGGCAGCCTCCACCAGGCCCCCACTCATGTCTCCCACCACCTCCACCCCCCAGCCACCAGGGGCACCCTCCACCAGGACCCCACACATGTCCCCTATCACCCCCACCCCCCAGCAGTGCAGGGGCAGCCTCCACCAGGCCCCCACTCATGTCCCCTATCACCCCCACCCCCCAGCAGTGCAGGGGCAGCCTCCACCAGGCCCCCACTCATGTTCCCCAGCCAAAATGTCACCACAATCTAGTTCCCTGGCCCTTATGGTCAGCCTCCAAATGCCAAACACCCACCCGAGTATTGCATCCACCCACTTAGAAATGGCAAAAACATGATAGAACCCCAATTGCAAGTTTGGAAATGAACACATGTCCCTCACATACACCCAATGGGTGTCAGTGAATGTCAAAATCCATATCATGATATGCATCAAACCAATGAGATGATACTACACATTGAAGTATGAAGAAAAAATATGTATTAAACGCAACATAAATTGAATCAAAAATAAAGAAACAATAATGGATTTTTTTTTAAAAAAAACCCAGCAGGTACGTGAAATAATGCAAAACCACAAATGATAATGCAAACGAAAGGTGTCCAAAGTCACAGTCCACAAAAGTTAATGGAAAATTAAAATCGAAAACCATTGCTCCATGGGGAAATCATAAAAAAAAATGAAAATCCAAAAGTCAACTATATACAGATAAACAATCCAGGGTCCATGATCCCAACCGAAGAAATGAAACCTATCTAATAACACTACCTAAAAAAAAAATATATACAAAAATGTGGCCCATTGTCCAAAAGGTCCAAAAAAAATGCTAAACCAAAGGAAACCTAACACTAACTACAGAACTATTTACAAGGGGAGCGGGCTAGTCCGACGGCTCACTTCGGGATGTTCCGGGCCAGGGCATCATCGAACTCCTGCTCAATGTCCCGCAGGCGCTCCTCCTCCATGGCCCGAGGGTCCGCAGGGCTGTCCACATGTTCCCCCCAAACTCCCTGCGGATTGCCTCGAGGCACTCGGCCCGCCTCAGGGCCCTCCGCATGGAGTTCTCCGCCCTGACCATCGTGAGCCGTGCCTCTTCCGCCCGCTGCCGCTCCGCATCCATGGCGTGGCCCAACCGCTGCCACACGGAAGACACTTCCCGTCCTGGGTCCTGCTGCCCTCCGGCCGATGCCTGCCCCTCCGATGTCGAAGGCCCCGAGCCATCATGGCTCCCACCACGTTGCTGCTGCTGCTGCGCCTCTGCCCGTGCACTGCCTCCTGCTGCCTGCACATCCTCCGCTGGCTGGGGTGCAGTCGTTGATGTGGCCACCCCTGCTGGACGTCCGACTCCCGACTGTGGCAGTGATGCCTCCTCCACCAGCCTGGCCGCACCGTCAGAGGCAGCTCCACAGGGCACCCAGGTGACTGATGGGTGGGAAGATGGCACAGAGGACGACTGGCGCATAGGGGGTTCAGTTGAGGAGGGGGTCGTAGCAAGCCCCATGAAACGGAGGAATCCGGCCTGGGTGACCTGTCCCAGTAGGCCGACGCGGTCAACGAGCCATTCGAGATGACGTGCATTCTCCTCATGAAAAGACTGCAGGTCACCTCGCATGGCCCGTTGACGCAACGCCACACCAGTCAGGACAGGCTCAACCCGGACCCAGATAGCCACGTTCGCAGGCAGAGGAAGGCCAGTTGTCGTGAGCTCATCCCCTGCCTGAAAAAAGTCTGGACGTAGGCATCCCTGCTGGTGCAAGATGATGCAGTGACAAGATCAGCGACAGGATTGCACACAGGCACCTCCGCGGCGACCTGTGCTGCCTCCTGTCCCGGGTCCTGCACTGCACCACTAGCACCAGTGGAATCCCCACCTCCAGACCCTGTCTCTGTTGCTTGCACGGCCTCCTCCTCCACCAAACCTCCCACCAACCTGGATGACTCCGTGGCATTTTCCCCCGTTGGGCCCTTTGAGGTCCCAGCTGCTCCTTCTGCTGCTGAGGAGTCCAACTCTGACCTCCGCCTCTTGGACCTCCCCCCAGCAGCTGTGACCTGGGACGCGGCACCGGACTCCTCACTCCCCGACGAGATCACAACCTGGGAGGGGAGCCGGGCCTTGCGTCTCCGGCTGGCGGTGCGATCCCCGCCGCTGTGCTCCACAGCACCTTCTCTACCCTCTTCATCAGTTGACGCTGCAGACAGGGAGAAATGAAACACAGGCATCAGGGCACTGTACAATGGACACATACACACATGACAGTTGCACATGAGTGGCATTGGCAAACCTCAGACATGGCATCACAATCGGCAACACACATGTCATTCCTACATGCACACATGAGCCATACCACAGCCACATCGCAACTGCCAGCACCAGCCATACACATACAACAGCATGAGCAGGCAAAGGTGAGCCAAACATCACATGCAACACCGGGAGTGCACTACACATGCACGCACACCACCACACTTGCATGCATGTGTACACCTCGGCCAACTGTCGCAGTGTTCCGATGGGCATCCATGTCACATCTGCCAATCAGGCTTCCACATCCCGCTGTCACATGCATCCATGTTGCATCACTGTTGCACCCTTGTCAAATACACACACATGCACATATACACAGTGCTGATACATGCAGCTGAAAACAACATACATGCGTAGCATCACGACCATGCCTACTTACATACACATTCATCCAAACATGTGTGCCTACGCAACTGCATTTGGCATGCAAGCCTACACACACAAGCACCATCCATGTCTCACACATGACAGCCCTCGCATGTGTTAGCCGCACGGCCCTGTACACCCCCACCCATACTCGGCCCCATACAAACATATGTGCAACCGGCACACTACTGGCACATCACCACACGCACAGCTTACAATCATGATGCATGTACACTTACCGCTCGACTCCAGACGGGTCTGCCTCTCAAGGACCTGGACGTGGAGCGCTGGGGATATGCGTTCCAGGACCCTCATCTGATCTTCCGACAAGTGGCCCCGGCGCCCCTTAGCATCCGCTGCCTTAAAGAGGCGCCGGGCCTTGTTCAGGGTCCTGGACCTGGAGTCCTCCCAGCGCTTCTTGACATGTTGGAAGTCGCAGACTGCCACCCCCTCCGCGTTGATGGCAGTCACGATGTCTGTCCAGATCCGAGTCCGTCCTTCCTTGTCGGCGCGCACACTTCCGTAGAGGGCATCATACTGCCCCAGGACTTGCTCCACCAGGACACCAACTTCCCTAGCACTGAAGCTGGTGCCCCTCTGCCTCTCTGGCCGGGGGTTGTCAGTGGTGCCAGATGTTGCAGTGTCCGACATGACAACCCTAGAGGCAGGAGTGGGTGGGCAACTGGGTCCTGGGGCTGAGCTGTGGAGCGATAGAATCCCAGTCGGGAGTCTTCGGTTCCAGCAGGGGTGGTCACAGCAACAGCACCCCTGGCTGATGTGCAGGCAGCAAATGGCAGGGCACGTGGGCAGCAGGCAGTCAGGCAGCAGCAGATGGCAGGTGGGAGCATGCTCGGGGCTCTGGGGGGCAGTAATTTGGCCTTTGGGGCAGGAGCGTGGTCTTCCGTGTGCTTACGTGTGGCCAGCTTGATACGGAGTGATTTTGCACGTGAAAATCCTGCACGTCTGCGTGTAAATCGAGGAAAGGCCCTTAGTGCGTATGCACGTCAGCACGCATATGCGATTTCATTGGACCAAAGGCCCTTGGTGGGTGGGGGTGGTGGGAAGACATGGGTGGGGGTGGTGGGAAGACATGAGTGGGGACCTGGTGGAGGCTGCCCCTGCACTGCTGGGGGGTTGGGGTGGTGGGAGACGTGAGTGGGGGCCTAGTGGAGGGTGCCCCTGGTGGCTGGGGGGTGGGGGTGATTGGAGACATGAGTGGGGGCCTGGTGGAGGGTGCCCCTGGTGGCTGGGGGGTGGGGGTGCAGGGGGACATGTGTGAGGGCCTGGTGGAGGCTGCCCCTGCACTGCTGGGGGGGTGGGGGTAATGGTAGACATGAGTGGGGGCCTGGTGGAGGCTGCCCCTGCACTGCTGGGGGGTGGGGGTGATAGGGGCCATGAGTGGGGGCCTGGTGGAGGCTGCCCCTGCACTGCTGGTGGGTGGGGGTAATGGTAGACATGAGTGGGGGCCTGGTGGAGGCTGCCCCTGCACTGCTGGGGGGTGGGGGTGATAGGGACATGTGTGGGGTCCTGGTGGAGGGTGCCCTTGCACTGCTGGGGGGTGGGGGTGGTGGGAAACATGAGTGGGGGCCTGGTGGAGGCTGCCCCTGCACTGCTCGGGGGTGGGGGTGATGGGAGACATGAGTGGGGGCCTGGTGGAGGCTGCCCCTGCACTGCTGGGGTGTGGGGGTGATAGGGGACATGTGTGGGGTCCTGGTGGAGGGTGCCCCTGCACTGCTGAGGGGTGGAGGTAATGGTAGACATGAGTGGGGGCCTGGTGGAGGGTGCCCCTGCACTGCTGGAGGGTGCGGGTTGTGGGAGACATGAGTGGGGGCCTGGTGGAGGCTGCCCCTGCACTGCTGGGGGGTGGGGGTGGTGGGAGACATGTGTGGGGTCCTGGTGGAGGGTGCCCCTGCACTGCTGAGGGGTGGGGGTAATGGTAGACATGAGTGGGGGCCTGGTGGAGGCTGCCCCTGCACTGCTGGGGGGTGGGGGTGGTGGGAGACATGAGTGGGGGCCTGGTGGAGGCTGCCCCTGCACTGCTGGGGGGTGGCGGTGGTGGGAGACATGTGTGGGGTCCTGGTGGAGGGTGCCCCTGCACTGCTGGGGGGTGGGGGTGATAGGGGACATGTGTGGGGTCCTGGTGGAGGGTGCCCCTGCACTGCTGGGGGGTGGGGGTGGTGGGAGACATGAGTGGGGGCCTGGTGGAGGCTGCCCCTGCACTGCTGGGGGGTGGGGGTGATGGGAGACATGAGTGGGGGCCTGGTGGAGGCTGCCCCTGCACTGCTGGGGGGTGGGGGTGATGGGAGACATGAGTGGGGCCTGGTGGAGGCTGCCCCTGGTGGCTGGGGGGTGGGGGTGGTGGGAGACATGAGTGGGGGCCTGGTGGAGGCTGCACCTGCACTGCTGGGGGATGGGGGTGGTTGGAGACATGAGTGGGGGCCTGGTGGAGGGTGCCCCTGGTGGCTTGGGGGTGGGGGTGATGGGAGACATGGGTGGGGGCCTGGTGGAGGCTGCCCCTGCACTGATGGGGGGTGGGGGTGATGGGAGACATGAGTGGGGGCCTGGTGGAGGCTGCCCCTGCACTGCTGGGGAGTGGGGGTGATGGGAGACATGAGTGGGGGCCTGGTGGAGGCTGCCCCTGGTGGCTGGGGGGTGGGGGTGGTCGGAGACATGAGTGGGGGCCTGGTGGAGGCTGCCCCTGGTGGCTGGGGGGTGGGGGTGGAGGGGGACATGTGTGGGGGCCTGGTGGAGGGTGCCCCTGGATGCTGGGGGGTGGGGGTGCTGGGAGACATGTGTTGGTGATCAGTAGTGAAAGGTGACATGTGGGTTGGCTGGGGGGCATGGCCATGGTGGATGGGTTGCCTGTGGGACATGAGCAGGGGTGCAGGGTAGTCCCCTGTGGTGTGGGCTGCCTGCAGGGGCCGTGGAGGGTGTAGAGGGAACACCTGGGAGGACCCACACGGCCAAATCACGTGTAGCATTCCCCGGCACCACCTAAATACACGTACCCTGCTGAAATTGCATGTGAATCTTCCCGCGCACCCCGAAGTACACGTACCCAGGCCAATCGTGTGTGGAACTTCCTGCCCATCCCGAAGTACACGTACCCAGGCCAATCGCGTGTGGAACTTCCCGCGCACCCCGAAACACACGTACCCAGGCTAATCACGTGTGGAACTTCCCACGCACCCCATAGTACACGTACCCAGGCTAATCGCGTGTGGGACTTCCCACGCACCCCGAAGTACACGTACCCAGGCCAATCGCGTGTGGAACTTCCTGTGCATCCCGAAGTACACGTACCCAGGCCAATCGCGTGTGGAACTTCCTGTGCATCCCGAAGTACACGTACCCAGGCCAATCGCGTGTGGAACTTCCCGCGCACCCCGAAGTACACGTACCCAGGCCAATCGCGTGTGGAACTTCCCACGCACCCCATAGTACACGTACCCAGGCTAATCGCGTGTGGGACTTCCCACGCACCCCGAAGTACACGTACCCAGGCCAATCGCGTGTGGAACTTCCTGTGCATCCCGAAGTACACGTACCCAGGCCAATCGCGTGTGGAATTCCCACGCACCCCATAGTACACGTACCCAGGCTAATCGCGTGTGGGACTTCCCGCACACCCCGAAACAAACGTACCCAGGCCAATCGCGTGTGGAACTTCCCGTGCACCCCGAAACACACGTACCCAGGCTAATCACGCGTGGGACTTCCCACGCACCCCGAAGTACATGTACCCAGGCTAATCGCGTGTGGGACTTCCCACGCACCCCGAAGTACACGTACTCAGGCCAATCGCGTGTGGAACTTCCCGCGCATCCCGAAGTACACGTACCCAGGCCAATCGCGTGTGGAACTTCCCACGCACCCCGAAGTACACGTACCCAGGCCAATCGCATGTGGAACTTCCCGCGCACCCCGAAATACACATACCCAGGCCAATCGCGTGTGGGACTTCCCACGCACCCAGGTACACATGCACATGCTATTTTTCACACAGCGGGTGTCCGTGTTTGTCGGTACCCCTTTGCACCTCATTTGTCCTAGAGGGCCACTGTATGGACCATTTATCATGGCTGTATATGGGTGCTTTTTGTCATCGCACATTTTGGCGCGCATTTTTTTCAGGTGCAGGGACGCTACCGCCTGCTTTCTTGTGGCGTACTTGTTTGACCCTGTGCGCGTCTTTGACCGTGCGCTGGTTTGCCCTATTCGATTCCATGAATACGGGTTGTAGGCGAGCGTGTGGGCGTTCCGCGCACTTGCCCCATGTACTTCCCCCGTGATGCCCATATTTTCACGCGTTGTTCCCCATTCAGAGTGTTACGCCCCGTGTTCCGCCTACTTTTGTGATGTGCGCCGCGCTATGTGCGATTTCGCAGTGGCCGTGGCGCACGCAGTTGGATGACCTGTGCGCCGGCGTGCGTGGCGCACATTTTCAGCGCACATCCAATGTTTTTCTCGCGCACGGACTTCCATGAATCGATGTGCGCTGGTTTCCCTGCGATTTTCGCACTTGCACTGCGATTTTCGCACTTTTACTGCAAATCGCATGTTTTGGCACCTCTGCGCGGGAATTTTCGGCGCACATTAATTCCATGAATTGACCCCATAATGTTTTTATTATTACATTGTTTTTTGGGGGCCTAGAATATTCCCTATGGAATATTTGAGTTTAAAAAAAACAGGAAAAATAACATTACAAAAAACTATTAGAGCTCATGGCCAAAGAGAAAAAAGTTCATTAAAAAATATAATTTGTAAAATTATTATATTGTTTTTTGGGGACTTAAATAGTCCTTCTGGAATATTTAAGTTTAAAAAAAACATGAAAAATAGCATGACAAAAATATAAGTCATGCTTATTTAAAGTAAGTTATTCTTTTCACTAGCAAACTATTAAACGAAAAAGGATGGTATTTGTAGGAAAATAGAATTTTCACTTTGGCCACTAGAGGGGGGCGAAACATTGTTCATGCACAACACTACGAGTTGAAGAAAGAAAAGGGCACATTTGCGGGCTATAATGAAACTGAGAGCTATACCATTTGTTATAGCTTGCAAATTGACCAATAGGAAAGGAGTATTCACTGGCCCATGATTCTAATATAGCTTTATAGACCTGCAGCGAGGGCCGTACCGGACGTCATGGGCCCTGAAGAGCGAGTTAGTGGGCCGAGCTAAGCGAAGGGGCTTTAACGAGGTATGAGGGACCATAATGCCCAGTACAGCCCGAACTGCAGGTCTATGAAGCTATTACAATAACCTCAGTGTTTAATTAAAGTAGAATAAATGAGACATGATTAAAGTAGAAAAAATTGAAAATGCTGCCGCCATTGCATTGGTTCTGCCTTTTTTTTTGTTTATAGGGTGGTGGAAGGTGATTGGGTGGGATGAATATGAAATTGAGGAGAAATCAGGTGTGTGTATGCCTGCCCAGTGTTCTAATTAAGCACATTTCAGGTGTTTTTTACACTACACAAAACGTAAGCATTCAAGCATTGCACATTCACATAGAGTAGCAAAACATTGCCAACGTGCATCTGCACAGACATAAACTTAACATGCACATAATCAACTTACACTTTCAAGTACTTCTTCTCCATTACTCATTCTCCTACAACGTGCACTGAGGACGTCAGGGCAAAGTTGCACGTTCCTTTATTGCGGCGAGATATGCTAGAGGGAACGTTCCACATTACCAAAACATTCAGCTTCTCCTTCTCGCCAACTTGAAATGCTTTCCTTGATAACGGAAAGCGTTTCTTCCTGCTTCATGTGAGTGGCCGGGGCTATGCAGCACACGTTGGTTTTGAACGACTAATAGGGAACGTCAACTCTTCAAGTTAACTCATTCCGTTCCAAAATTACATGGATATCAACACAGCCACTTCACAGCCTTCAATGGGCGGCGGCACCGGCGAGACCACGGGTAAGCACCTGCAATTAAAATTGCGGGCTGTAATCAATCTGCGGGCTATACCAGTTAATATAGCCCGCAGATTGACCAATCACAAATGTGAACCACCCTCTAAGGTGTTCTATCCAAATTATTGGTCGACATGTCCACCTATAAACACATGTATGAGGAATGATTCATACAATCCTGAAGCGGGTAAACAAGATTTTACTAAAGTACTTGGGTCTTGCATGTTCATGACTACACTAACAAAGGCAGTGTGTCCATACACGAACATGAAGCCACGCCCACGCACATTATACCACACGTAGCTGCCCATGTACATTAATGCAACTGAAGGCCAACATTTGATGATATCTACATCTCTGAGGAGAATACATCCCTTGGTACGAGAAGAATACAATGTACAAAAGCACACTACACTTCTGTACATAGAAGTATTTTGTACAATTGACATTTTACTCTTACTTCCATGTTCATCTACTTTATTCCACAGAAAACGAAAGATGAGGAAAGGCGGAACTCTTGTGAACAGACAGTCATGTGGCTAAATTCGATGCACGTGCACTATGCCTGTTGTGCAGCCTTTTATTTATAGCCAATCACAGGGGAGAAAAATAATGCTTAGTGTATTTTATCATTCTCATGTTGTATGGAAGTTGCACGCCATTTTCTAGGCGTATGTGTATAGTATGTAGTTCTTCTATGACTCACACATTTTGGGGGAGGCATGACACATTCGCATTTGTATGGTTAAACCATGCTCATGGCATTCCTTAAATGTAAAATCTATTACAGCATGTAAAAGATGCATACTCTTTCATTATTCAGAAGTGTACTATGGAAGTTGTGCATGTCTTTGTTTGTGTGTGTGTGTATGGTAAGTAACTTCTATGGGTAACATTTTCGAGAGGTAGTAATGGCGCAATCACACAGATATAATATTAATAATAATTTTTATTGTGAATTAGTCCAAAATCTGAACTTTACACAAATAATACATACAATAACTTAATACATACAATCACAGCTAATAATGGGATAATGGGAAAAAATAAAAGAGAGAATACGCCGAGACATAAAAACATAAGAACATAAGAACGTAGGTCATAAAAGGATTGGCAAATATGATATAATCAAACAATAATACTACTAGAGGATGCTGAACCGACTACACCTCCAACCATCACGATGGCATCAATCACAGGTAGTAACATTCCTAGTCTTATTCCACTCCAGGCTTTATGGCATGTGGCTGCTTCAATAGCAAACTTTTAACGTAAGACCATACCCTGAATAATGGCAACTGAGTCCCAATGGAATATGAGTTTAAGCAGTAATCCCACAAGGGCTCGCCCATGACAGAGTCATAGTTGCATACCAGTCTACCTAGCAGACACATATACAGTGGGCCCAATCGGGAGCATTGTGTTAGAACGTGCCTAGCGGTCTCCAGGTTATCCCTCGTCCCACAGATGCGGCAGCACCTATCTTTAGGCAGGATTAATACAGTTAATTAATTACAGTTAATACCTGTAGCTGGTAAGTGCGCAACCTTAGCATAAATTGTCGCACGTCTGGGTCAGGACAGAGCATCAGATAATGTTGAGTCTTCCTCTATCTGTGGATGGCGTGTGTGACAGCCTCAAACCCCTTCAGGGTAGACAAGTGGGTATAATTCTGGTTCCAGTCCCATATGTTCATTTTGTACATAAAAGAATCTTTCAGATGCGCAAATGCCATCGTTCTCTTCTTGTCGTGAGACCAGTCTATGTCCGCAAAAAGGGACTCATTTAACTGTTTGTAGCTGGGTCCATGAGGGGCCTTTTCAGCTTCAAAATTGTTGCCTGCCAAACTAAGCAATTTACAGGTTGGAGTAGTGCGAGCTTTCAAATAGAACACACCATGTGCCCTCAAAGCCATACCTTTGAGTGATGTTAAACCCAACTCCAGCCTTAAGAATTGGATGGGGCAGGCAGGGCCCATTCCCAATACTGTTTGCCAAAACTGACCCTCCAGAATATTAAGCCAATTCAGGCCCTGCATTGCTAATGCCTCCAGGCCATAAAGGATGGCCGGGGCAAAACACTGCTGGTAAAGTTTTATAATCCCAGCAATGCTGTACCCTACCGTCCCCTTGGCGAATTTACAGGCCTGAAGAGTAAGAAGTTTGGCTCATCTCTTTTTTGGGGTAATAATCAGACTACAATTAGGCTGAGAATCAAATTCCAAACCCAGGTAAGGGTAAGATTGATCAATACTGATCCTACCCAGACTTGTCTCAACCTTAGAGTGGGAAGGTCCATTTCTGGCATTGCCACTATCTTTGTTTTTCCCAAATTAATAGTTGGGCTCAGTTCGGCCGCAAACAGAGCCAACTCCTCTAGTATGCTTTTGACACCCGATAATGTTCGATCAAGCAGTATCAGGACGTCAGCATAGAGCATGCCAATGATAGGTGTCTCACCTAGCTTAGGAGGGCAATTTGCTTTGGTGGCCATCCATGGTAGTAGGTCAGCTATATACAAGTTATATAGTATAGGTGCCCCCACGCATCCCTGTTTAACTCCCATGTTCACACAGATGGGATCCATAGCCACTCCCTCATTATCAAGTCTAACTCTGGAACTGTTATCACTATGTAAGGTCATCAATACATGTAATATCCAGCCACCAGGGCAGTGTAACCCACTTAGCTTGGACCACAGTGTCTCCCGTTTGACTTGATCGAAGGCACTACTGAAATCGACAAATACTATAGGCAGGGTAGCGTCTCTGTTACTCAGCGTGGTGTTAATTAGTTGGTCCAGGGCCCTGATGTTATGTGTTGTCTCGGAACCAGGTCTGAAACCGGTCTGTGCATAGCTCAAGATTTTATTTGCTACCACCCAAGTCTCTAGGACCCTTAGGACAAGTGTCATGAATATCTTACCAGTAACATTGAGCATGGAGAGAAGTCGGTAGTTACCAACATTACACCGGTCTCCCTTCTTATGCACCGCTATAAGTACCAACCTTCTCCATGTCGACGGGATCACAGCAGATCTACAGACACATGAAAAGAGAGCCAGGAGCACCTGTGCCCAGTTATCCAGGTCCATTTTTAACACTGAGTTCACCAGACCATTTGGGCCCAGCGCATTAGAGGGCTTGAGGTGTAAAATAGCCTGCTTTACCATTTTGTGGCTTAGCGGGAGAGGCCAAGAATCCATTGGTATCACAGTAGAGGGGGCAGGCACATTAACCTTAAAGAACTGGTTTTTAATATGTTCTACCCACTGCACCCCACTAATGGGATTCAAAATTCTCAGCCTCTGTTCCCCTCCTGCCTCTGCTAGAGTTTGCCGTATCTTTTGCACATTTCTACTACAAAGAGTCTGTACGAAGTGTTCCCATTTCACTCTTTGTTGGGACTTATGATAGCGGCGTAGCTATATATGATATTGACGCTTGATGTACTTAATCCGGGTTACCCTCTCATACTGATTCAGCGTACTAGGGTCAATCGATCTACAGGCTCTGATTTGTCGCCGCAACAATCGTTTGCGGTGCCGGATCTTGATATCAAACTGGTTTCTGTCCACTGATTTCCATCTAGTCTTTACTACCTGTGGCCCCTTAGTCAGGGCCTGCGTGAGGGACTGAATCCACACCTCAATCTCCTCTGGGTTTTTCCCCCGGAGTACACTACTCATCCTACACCCCACGGGGAAGATTCATTCTTTCAATATTGATATTTAACCCAAATGTGTGGAATTTCTTACATGAAAAAATATGTATGGGCATGTACATTGTAAAGAACTCCTTCTTTCAGTAACACATTGAGAGGGAAGAAATAGCATGTTCACAGACATAGTGTTAAGCCACAGTTTTGAGATTCTTTCTATGCCAAACATATTTGCTGAGGTAATGGTTGCTTACTCCATTTTATCATCAACATCTGTACTATAGCAGTTGTACGCTTCTTTGTATGTGTATGGCAAAGATATACTTCTTTGGATTCCTTGTATCCAATCAAAGGGGGAGGGTAAGGATGCTTAATGTCTTTTAGAATTTGATGTAATAACCCACCATGAAACACATCGTTGGCAGGAACATCATCCAAGATGTCCTCCCTTAATATTATGACTTACCTAACCAGGGATATTACATTTTTCAATTCAGTGCAAAAAGAAGATTGTAGAAAAAAAACAAAGAACACAACTGTTAATATATTGCTGATGAAAAATGTTGAACTATTTACAGTCTTTCACTATATTAGTATACTAGCAGGTGTACCTTTGCTTCACAAGGTCATCCATAGGGCTGAAGCGTGTAAGCATAAAGGGCCGTACCTGTACGTGTACGGCTGAAGCATGTGAGCTGCATACTGTTGAGGTGGCAACCATCCATCAACTTCCGTGGGAAAGGAAGTTCCTGTAATTATCATGAGAGATTTGCCACGATGTGACAGACAACGTAATTGTGGACACTATTGAAGAGACATGCACCGTTTCCTGTCACCCGCATTACTAGAAAAGCACCCTTTTGTATCACCCGCATGACTTCAAAAGTGAGTGCTGCTAATGTCAGCTAGAATGCTGATAGTGTGGAAAGTTTAGGAACAATGAACTGCTGAGTTTCTCATGAACTGCTGAACTTTAGGGACAATGAACATAGAACTATGTCAGAACTATGTGCGAAGAGCCATATGGCAGGGGTAATCATTGCAGACCGCTTAAAAGAAAATCTGAAAAAGGTATATTTTATACTTCTTACATTATATACACCATCGACCCTACCCACATGCCAGATTTTAGTTTTGTAGCATGTTGGGTAGTATGCTGAATACTTCAAACAAAAACACACATATATCAAAGCAGTACTTAAAAAAAAAAAATCGTACATTTTTCATTTTATACTTTTGTACATTGTCTGCACCATCGAACCTACACACATGCCAAACTTCAGGTCTGTAGCATGTTGGGAAGTATGCTGAACATTTCAAACGGACATACACACTACAAGCATTGCAGACCGCTTAAAAAAATAGAACATTAGAAAAATATATATTTCATACTTGTTACATTGTCTACACCATGGAACCTACCCATATTCCAAATTTCAGGTTTGTAGCATTTTGGGAAGTATGCTGAACATTTCGAAGGGATACACACACATATCCAAGCACTGCAAACTGCAAACGTTAGAAAATGTATATTTAATACTTTTTACATTTTCTACACCATTGAAACCACCCACATGGCAAATTTCAGGTTTGTAAGATGTCGGGAAGTATGCTGAACATTTCAAACAGACATACACACACATATCCAAGCATTGAAGACTGCTCTAAAAAAACGCTTAAAAAAATATAAAATTCGAAAAATATATATTGTATACTTTTTACATTGCCTACACCATGGAACCTACACAAATGCCAAATTTCAGGTTTGTAGCATTTTGGGACGTATGCTGAACATTTCAAAGAGAGACACACACATATCCACAAATTTCCCTTTTATATATATACTAGACATACCCCGCTTGGGTTGCCTGGGTCTGTAGCTGACAAGCATATGGGGTCTGCTATAGCCTAGTGCATGTTATATTGTGTCCTAACTGCCTATTGTTGAAAAAAATCACAAAATCTGCAATCTCCCGGAATCGCCTATAATGATAGCAAAGGGCCGGAACCCGCTCCACCCCTGTACATGGCAAATGGGTGAGGTTGGCCAAATGTCACCGTCGCCAGTACACTCCAGACTGGTATGCCGACCTTGGGCCACAATTTCAGCGCACCAACTTTTATGGGGCTGGAGCCAACCCCGAACATACAAACACAATTCACAAATATATATATATATCTCAATGACATTTTTTTATTAAAGGGACGTTATGGTTACAAGTAAAACCGAAAAACCTCAGAAATTTGCCAGTTATGTTAGCAACCATAACTCGCGCCACCACTGTGCACTGCTAAGACTAAGACCCAGGATATCAAAGATGTCATCAGTGATGTCATCAATGCCATTTGTGATCCCATCACATATCTGGCCAACTTGTTTTTGTTCACTGAAATATCTAGGTCAGGTGGTTCTCTTCACTGACTGTCAGAATATTAGAATTCAAAAGGTGCTGTATATATAGACGTTAACCTTCCCATATGTTCTTAAAGGCCTTTCCTTAGGGTTTGGTCACAGCTCATGGTGCACGTACATGGGGCAATAGGCAAATCTTCTGATGAGACTGTTTCTTTCTTCCTTACTTTAGTTTGCCTGTATGTGCCTCTGATTTGTATGCATTGCGGGTCTTCATATGTATTGTTTGTACTAGCACAAATGTGGAGTAAGCCTTTAATTGTTGGCTAGTTATTACATGTTTAACATTACACAATCACCCCTGACATCTTGTTGCCAACATTATAAACCCAACCCCTTGTAGGGACTCTTCATCAAAATTAATTTCACATGTGATGTCATCAATGAAATGTGTGATGTTATCTTTGATGTCCTGGGTGTTAGTCTTAGCAGTGCACCGTGGTGGCACAAGTTATGGTTGCTTAGCTTAGCACAACTGGCAAATTTCTGAGGTTTTTCAGTTTTACTTGTGACCATAATGTCCTTTTAACAACGTTTTTTCATTGAATTTCATAAGTTTTTATAAGTGCAACTTAACCATAATGTCCCTTTAACAACGTTTTTTCATTTAATTTCATAGGTTTTTGTTAGTGCAACTTAACCATAACGTCCCTTTAACATAGTTTTTTCTGTGAATTTTATAGGTTTTTATTGGTGCAACTTAACTAGAATGTCTCTTTAACAAGGTTTTTTTTCACAGAATTCCATGAGTTTTTACCAGTGCGTGCTATTTTCCTAAAACTTAATAATATCATACTTACCCCCAATATAGCAAAATTTTTGTCCAATTTACAAAGTTTCACCTTACAACTCTGCCATTTCCCACATTCTAGCATCATGTTTTAACACTTCCATACTTTTACCACTGTTTTTGCTTCCGTCGATATCCGCAAACGTCTGAACTCATTGCGGACCTTTCGGACAGTGCCATGTGGCCATGCTCTCGCGCGCGGCATGATGGCGTGTCCATGAACGCTTATGCACTTCGCGTTCGGGTCCTTGCTTCGAGTACAGTTCGGAACTGCATTTTCTACTGATCTAAGAACTTTCAAGCTCAAAATTTACTCTTGCACAGCTCCTACACCTATTCTTACTTATTAGCCATTAACAATCTAGTACAAAGCACATACTTGGAAGAATAGTAGCAAAACTGCTATTTTTCTTAAAAATGGCATCAGCTACTGCCATCCCTCCTCCCCAAGAGCCACCACCACCAGCTAGAGAACTCACACAACAAAAAAAGCACAGTATTTCCAAAAACAATGAAGAGTACCAAGAAGATGAGGTAGAGGGAGTGCCTACCTCTAGCACCCAGAGAGAATCATGGGTGTGGCAGTTCTGTACCACTGTTGGGAATGTACCAAAGGCTAAAGCTAGAAAAGTGAAATTCACTGAGTGCAACTTTGTACTCTGTCGCGGACTACCTGGACATTACTCCTACGGGACCACCTCCATGCGCCGCCACACCAAATCCAACTACCACAATGCTCTCAGAAAGATTGTTCCTTTCTTAGCAAGTAGTAGGCTGTCTTCCTCCACATCATCTTCCTCAACCAATACTGTAACCACACAGCTTGCTTCCGTGGGACACAAAATCCCACCAGCTAACTTGCAAGCAATAAAAGAGGCTGTTGATCCATATCTTTGGAAGACAACAGTCCTCTGTATATACTGCAACACACCACTCTGCAGGGGGAAGTAATTTCGAAGTGCATTTGAAGCTGTAATCAAGGAGCATGGGAAACACTGCCCACCACCTTAGAAGTAACACACGCGCAACATCTTCCCCTGTCCACCTGCCCCTCCATATTAGTGCTTGGTACCTCTTCCCTCATTTCCCTCCTCACCTTACGTTCAAACCACTCCTGCAAAAACATTTTTTTTTTCAAACAACAAAAGAAACGTTCCTTTAGGAACCACCTTTCACATTTAAAAAATAGAACTAAAAGAAATTGTATGGACTCCGTCTACTTTACATTTCTCAGTGGAGTACATAGACTCAATAGGTTTTTCCAACATTTCCATCAGCATTTTGTGTTATGCTAATGGGAATAATGTGGCATTCATCCCCCGTTCGAGAGACTGGAACCAGGGATACTAGCCCGGCAGCCCAATTTATCGGCCCAAGTGAAGTGTGTCTGTGTGCGTCCTGATGCCTGCAGGATTCGACGTGTTATAAATAAATAAATAAATAACGAGGGCTCTGGACCATTATCCTCCATTGCAGCCCCTTCAAAATAAGACACACAATACTTTCCAGTAACCATACCAAGGGTTACCCTATAGCAAAATCTAGTCTTTGGGTGTGGGATTATGGAGATGCCCTGCACAGGTAAGATTTAAAAAGGAAAAGTACTGTTATCTGTATTACATGGCCACACTAGTGGCCATGTAGTTATGGTTAAATTGGTGTTTCCATAGGAAGAGCACTTTTTGGGTGGCTTATAACTTTGCTCTCCCTGGACGAATCCTCACCAAACTTTGCAAAAAAAAGTATTTGGGTCACTCTGAATTTTTTTGCA
Organism: Ambystoma mexicanum; assembly: GCF_040938575.1. NCBI lineage: Eukaryota > Metazoa > Chordata > Amphibia > Caudata > Ambystomatidae > Ambystoma > Ambystoma mexicanum. The sequence goes on from NC_090932.1 coordinate 339,688,083, forward strand.
AAGTTTGGTGAGGATTCGTCCAGGGGGGGTCCCAAAACCTTTTTTTTATCCCATAGACTGAATGGGAACATTTTTTTGCTCGCGTCTACAGCCCAAACCGCTGGACGGGTTTTCACCAAATTTGGACCAGGAGCAGCGGCTTGGTCCCGAAAGCGTGTTTTTGCAAATTTGGTGAAAATCCGTCCAGTAGTTTTTTTTAAAATGACCAAAAAGTAGGTAAAAAAAAAATTAGTGATATGTGTTCGGTCCGCGGACACACTTCCCTGTTCGCTCCGCGGACAGTGTCCTGATTGGCCAATCGGCTTGCGTGATGTTCGCGGACATGCAACGTGTTCGCTGATTGGACGGCGTGGAGCGTGAAGCGCGTCAGATTTTCGGGAGCGCCCGCCATCTTGGATTCGCGGTAGTCCACGGACAGCGCAGTGAAACTTTGTTAAAAATTTGTATTTAGTAGAGTGTGTTGGTGTGTAGGAGTGTTTGGGGAGGGTGGGAGTGTATGCGATAGGATGAAAGTTGTGTTTTTTATGTGTTAGACGTTCATTTTGTGTTCGATTTGTCTGCAGACATCACAGGTGTTCTGAAATGTTCTAAATAAACTGAATGGAGGGTGTTCTGAGGACTCAATATGTGTCCGTTTTGTTCGCAAGCAAACTGAAACGGTTCTAAGAACACTCGCATTGTCCTGAAATGTTCGCAAATAAACAAAATGGGGGTGTCCTGAGGACGCTGTCCGTATTGATCGTTGTCAAGTTGAATATGTTCTAGGAACACTCGCGGTGTCCTGAAATGTTCGCAAATACACAAAATGGGGGTGTTCTGAAGACGTTGTCGAACACTCGCTGTGTCCTGAAATGTTTGCAAATAAACAAAATGGGGGTGTCCTGAGGACGCTGTCCGTATTGTTCTCTGTCAAGTTGAATGTGTTCTAAGAACACTCGCAGTGTCCTGAAATGTTCGCAAATAAACAAGATGGTGGTGTTCTGAAGACGCTTCTAAGAACCACTTGCAGTGTCCGGGGAATGTTCGTAGGGGGTGTCCTGAGGACGCTGTCCGTATTGTTCTCTGTCAAGTTGAATGTGTTCTAAGAACACTCACGGTGTCCTGAAATGTTCGCAAATAAACAAAATGGGGGTGTTCTGAAGACGTTTCTAAGAACACTCGCGATGTCCTGGAATGTTCGTAAGGGGTGTCCTGAAGGCGTAGTCCGTATTGTTCGCTGGCAAGTTGAATGTGTTCTAAGAACACTCGCAGTGTCCTGAAATGTTCGCAAATAAACAAAATGGGGGTGTCCTGAGGACGCTGTCCGTATTGTTCTCTGTCAAGTTGAATGTGTTCTAAGAACTCTCACGTTGTTCTAAAATGTTCGTAGGGGGTGTCCTGAAGATGCTGTTCGTATTGCTCTCTGTCAAGTTGAATGTGTTCTTAGAACACTCATGGTGTCCTGAAATGTTCGCAAATAAACGAAATGGGGGTGTTCTGAGGACACTGTCCGTATTGTTCGTTGTCAAGTTGAATGTGTTCTAAGAACACTCGCGGTGTCCTGAAATGTTCGCAAATAAACAAGATGGTGGTGTTCTGAAGACACTTCTAAGAACACTCGCCGTGTCCTGGAATGTTCGTAGGGAGTGTCCTGAAGGCGTAGTCCGTATTGTTCGCTGGCAAGTTGAATGTGTTCTAAGAACACTCGCAGTGTCCTGAAATGTTCGCAAATAAACAAAATGGGGGTGTCCTGAGGATGCTGTCCGTATTGTTCTCTGTCAAGTTGAATGTGTTCTAAGAACTATCGCATTGTTCTGAAATGTTCGTAGGGGGTGTCCTGAAAACGCTGTCCGTATTATTCGCTGGCAAGTTGAAAGTGTTCTAAGAACACTCATAATGTCCGCGGGCATTAAAAGTTTCCACAGACCATAGTTGAAATGTTTGACTCTATGGATGTGATATGCTGCGGTGGTTGTTGCCAGGGCATAGAGTCTTGGGTGCATGGCCATTTGGCCATGCACCCAAGACTCTATGCCCTGGCAACAACCACCGCAGCATATCACATTCATATTTGCTTATAACTTTGGGTGAAAAACAAATGTATAAGGAACAAAGGTATTAGATACTATGGATGTGATATGCTGCTATGGTTCTCCTTATTATTGTATACTTACTGTTTGGTCTAGTAACCGGAGTACATGTATTTCTTGTTAATATCTGTGATAAAAGAAAATAGCATGTTAGTATTAGTATTTTGTAATGACTTATTTCATTGTATAATCAATATACTTTTTTTTTGGACCCTCATATTTAGTAGATTACAAATCAGAGTACTGTGCAATTTGCTCAGTTTCTGTATTTGTTGCTAAAATCATTGGGTCTGTGGGAGAAAAAAAAACCATGTTGGATTAAAAAAAACCTTTTTCTGTTGTGCTACAGTTTATTTGTTTGTTTGTTTTCAGTGTTCACTTGTTGTTTCTGGCTAATGCTTTATACTTTGGCTTGTATTATTTTGGAGCAGTAACATATTATTTATTTGTTTTGATATTATAAAAGTTTGGAGCAGTTAGATACCAATTGGCGTATTCTAAGTGTGTATTGTTTGGTCTAATTTAGTGGTATTCATTTATCTGATTAGTTGTTGTAGAATCTTTGAGCAGTTAGATAGCTTTTGGAGTATTCTAACAGTTTATATTGTTTAACACAAGTTTACTTAGGGTTTAAATACAGTTTAGTTATCAAATTTTGGTTTTAAGAACATCAAATAAGCGTTTGTAAGATTTCCTGGTAATCTCTGCTTTAGAGTAATGGTACTATCCTTACATTCAAACCATCCACATTTCTTTTTTATATATGCAGTGTAGGCTCCTGCGAGGTAGATTATACCTATTGTTGTGAAGGTTTTCTTACCAAGTGATATTTGACCATGTGTGAATCCAGTCAGCTTGCAGTTGTTTTTGGTACCATCTGCATTGTAACGTAGAAGCATTAGTATTATGTATTTACTATGTGTTTGTATTACTACCGTGGAGCGATTATCTGAATTGCAGGTAGAGCATAATCTACCATGGTTTGCATTTTGTACAAGTCGCTGAAATGGAATGGATTCACAATTTGGTACTGATATATATATGAAGCGTTCATTGGGGATTTCTTCTTGTGTCACATTGTTGCAGAGAGTGCATGTATGTTTCCACATGTATGAAATCTGAAAGATTTCATTTATAGGTATGTTTTTGTTTTCCAGTACTTGTAGTAAGTACATTAGAAATTCTTGTGGATCTTCCTGTGAGTTTATAGTGAATTTCACCATTCCAGCACAGTAGTCCAATTGTTGTCTTATTCCATAAACACTATACGTGTTGGCAGGATTGTTTGCTGCATTTCTGTGAAGTACTAACATTTGCAAACACAGTGGGTCTGTACTGTGTAAGTAAATGTTGTCAACAATTGGTGGTAATTGAAATAGAATATTCATTGCTACATTTGCGTAGCAACTTACACCAACTATATTTGAGAATTTAAATGGTCGAGGTAGTTCTGTATCTAACTGCTTTTTTTGGAGTTTGTCTTCCTTCTTTAAAGAAGTACCTGGTTTACTTTCCCTAATTGATTCTTTTTTGCTTGTGGTGCTTGATGAAGTATTAGTTTCTTTTACTCTCTTTGGAGGATTTGCGGTGACATCCTGTTGTATTTCTGTTTGATTTATTTTTCTTTTATAACGTTTTACTTTTTGTGGAACAGAATATGTGTTTAGGTGGAGGGTGTATAGTGAGCGAAGTCTATTGTATTCTAAAATGCAAGGAATATCAGCGTTTATTTTACTTGCATCAAAGTTGATTAGAAATAGACCGTCAAGTGTACGTAAGCGTGATAGTGCTACATAGCTCATGCCTTCTTTAAAGACTGTGTTACCAATATCTATCATTGCTTTGTCTAGGGTAAGACCTTGTGATTTATGAATCGTGACTGCGTATGCAAGAGTTAGAGAAAATTGTTCTCTGCGTACATACATATCTTTGAAGAGAAGGAATCTAGCTGTTCAGCGTCCTATCCTTTTTACTTCTGAAAGTTTGTCAAAGAGTATATTTACAAACTGAATTTTGTTGTCGCGTGGGTATGTTTGAAAGCCAACAACTGTACCCTGTGCTCCATTAACTAGTCCTTGGTCCACGTCAAGGTTACTTTTAAGCATTACTCTGCAATTTAAGGATAATTATAATATATTTTCTAAGCCTGCTGTGTTTGAGATTTTTCTAAACTATTTAGTCTTGTTGTGGCTTGGTCACACATGGGTAGTGTCGTACCATGTACATCTAGTTTGTCTGTGGCGCTAATTTCCATGATTGGTTGCATTTCTTTACTTAGCATGATTTCATTGAATTTGAAACAGCTTGCAAGAGTTGGCATTAAGGCCATACAATTGACATTTTTGTGGGCTAATTGTTCCATAACATCTGTAGCACATGCATTATTGCCATAAAGTGCATTAATGTGCCGGGTTTTCAATATTGCTTCTGCTTCTTTAGAAAGTATACCAACTCTGATACTTTTAAAAATGTTGGCATAAGTGAGATCTGCAGATTGCCGCATGTTTTCTGTTAATTCTCTGTATTGGAAATGTTGCCAAAGGTTGACATTTCCAATGCTGCCAACAGTTTTACGGCAGAGTTTGTGTCCTAATGTTTTAAAAATAGGCTCACCTTTTACTGGTGTTAATTGAAGCAGATCTCCAAAAACAATAATGTGTTTTCCTGCAAAGAGCTCTTCATAGTCTGTTTTGAGTACTTCTTGTAATCTGAGGTGAATCAAAGCTAACATCAGGTTGGAGACCATGCTTACTTCATCTATTAGTAGCATTTTCATTTGTTTCAATACTCTGCGTAATTCCATTGCAGCTTCTGCAGAAAGTTTGTAATAGTCTAATTTGTT